>NC_135822.1:1877785-2200285 GCF_964213995.1 Mustelus asterias
CCCAATATCTTCATCTGTCACAGCTTTCAGCTTCTCTGCCGTTTGGCCATTCACACCTTCTATTCTCTCTATGGGCAGCCATTAGCAGCCTTTCCCCTGGTTTCTGTGGCTATGACTCACTTTTCATTCCCTCCCCCTGCAGTATAAATATCTCCCACTTTCTCTGCCTTTTAGCTTTGACAAAGGGTCACCTGGACTCGAAACGTCAGCTCTTTTCTCTCCTTACAGATGCTGCCAGACCCGCTGAGATTTTCCAGCATTTTCTCTTTTGGATTCAGATTTCAGCATCTGCAGTAATTTGCTTTTATCCAGTGATTCCATTTGTGATTCTCGAAGCAGGTTAAGATGTCAAAGTAGCACAGATTACCCCAGCTGCAAACATCTGCTGCTCACGGGCTGGGAAATGGGATTGTGGAATCTGCCCAAAAACTACAGAGGAAAATTCATGTCTGATTTTTCAACAGAAGTTCAAATCATACCGTTTCAGTTTCAGATGGGAACACTGTACAAATTCTGATAAATATTTTAATTTGCTGCTACATATCTCGCTGTATCCGTGGGAGACTTGAGGGAAGGGTCTGTTCTGGATTGTACGTTAATTCAATGCATTGCTGGTAAAACATTTCTCCGTTTATGTATTATATATATATTATATATGAATTCTAGTGGGAATCAGATTAGAGCCCCTCTCGTATCTGTTTCCACCGGCTGAGCTAAGAAATGTATTAAATCACGCATGTTTTTGAGAGCAATGCTTCACTGTACTCTGAGCTGATATCCTGCAGCATTAATAACAGTGTCCTGTGCTGTGATGAAGCTTGGATTCCCACCGTGTTAATAAGCAGGGGCAGGGTCCATAGGACCAGACTTTCATTGCTGCCTCTCCCTCCTTCTCCAAGCAGCACTTAGACACTTGTCTGGGGAGCAGGGATCCAGCCACGCCAGAGATCTCAGTGACAGGCTTGTGGATATAGAATTAAAACCTCTCCACTGTGGCAAGAACTGTGTACTCACCCATGTCGGATTGCCTCACTCCAAACACTTTGGTCACTATTTTTAGTTACAAATAATTAATGCCTTTTGCTTCGATAATAAAGCAAGGATTGGACATTATACACCCCACAAACAAATCTTCAGCTGTGACATTTAACTTTGATAAATGCTAAGTGTTCAAGTCTAATTGGTAGAACAGAGAGTCTGGTTCCTATTCAAATCACAAAGAGAACAAAGAACAAAGAAAAGTACAGCCCAGGATCAGGCCCTTCAGCCCTCCAAGCCTGTGCTGATCATGATGCCCGAGCTAAACTAAAAAAATCATTCCGGACAAATGTGAGGTAATGCATTTTGGAAGGTCTAATACAGATAGGAAATATACAGTAAATGGCAGAACCCTTAAGAGTATTGATAGGCAGAGGGATCTGGGTGTACAGGTACACAGGTCACTGAAAGTGGCAATGCAGGTGGGAGGTATTCAAGAAGGCAGACGGCATGCTTGCCTTCATCGGCCGGGGCATTGAGTTTAAAAATTGGCAAGTCACATTGCAGCTTTATAGAACCTTAGTTAGGCCGCACTTGGAATATAGTGTTCAATTCTGGTCGCCACACTACCAGAAGGATGTGGAGGCTTTGGAGAGGGTACAGAAAAGATTTACCAGGATGTTGCCTGGTACGGAGGGCATTAGCTATGAGCAAAGGTTGGAGAAACTTGGTTTATTGTCACTGGAACGACGGAGGTTGAGGGGCAACCTGATAGAAGTCTACAAGATTATGAGGGGCATGGACAGAGTGGATAGTCAGAAGCTTTTTCCCAGGGTGGAAGAGTCAATTACTAAGGGGCATAGGTTTACTGTGCTAGAGGCAAGATTTAAAGGAGATGTACGAGGCATGTTTTTTTACATAGAGGGTGGTGGGTGCCTGGAATTTGCTGCCGGGGGAGGTAGTGGAAGCGGATACGATAGTGACTTTTAAGGAACATCTTGACAAACATATGAAAAGGATGGGATGGAGGGATATGGTGTCCGGAAGGGTAGGGGGTTTTAGTTCAGTTGGGCAGCATGGTTGGTGCAGGCTTGGAGGGCTGAAAGACCTGTTCCTGTGCTGTAATTTTCTTTGTTCTTTTCTTTGTCCTTTGTATCTGCTCTTACTCGGTCCGTATCCCTCTATTTCCTCCCTATTCATGTGCCTATCTAGACGCCTCTTAAATGTAACTAATGTTCCTGCTTCCACCACCTCCTCTGGCAGCGCGTTCCAGGCACCCACCACTCTCTGCGTGAAAGACTTCCCCCGCACATCTCCCTTAAACTTTCCCCCTCTCACCCTGAATCTGTGCCCCCCCTTGTATTTCCCCCCTGTGCCCCACCACCCAGGGGGGAAAAGCCTCTGACTATCCACCCTGTCTATGCCTCTCATCATTTTCCTCTGCCTATCTTTAAGAATAGGAATTTTTTTTGTCACAAATAAAATAATTAGTAGTTTTATAAAACCCAAAAACACTGGAAAAGCTCGGCTTCCGACTTCAGATGTCCAGCATCTGCAGAATTTTCTTTGGTTTTGAATGTGAACAGCAAGTGGATTCATAGGAGTAGCAGCCCTTGTCCTGTGAAAATGTCACTCAGTTTCACTCTGACTTTTTTTCTCACGTTGCAATTCCTTGGTTATGGCGGACATCCATCATGGCCAGAATATATCTGTCAGATGATTCATGGTCTAGTTATTGTTCTGATATCAGATGATTTTTTTGAGTTTCAAGCAGTAAATGGCTCCCTCGCAGAGATTAAATATATGGATCATGACATCCAGGAACTGTGTGTCAATCTATAACTGCGAGCACCGTGACATTTATTGTTTGACCTTCATTTGGAAATGGTTTTGTAAATCTGAAAGGAACAAAAGCTCTTCAGGAATTACCATGTGACCAGTGCGCAGATAAAAGAAACAACTAGGCCTCAGTTCCCTTTTTAAAGAACATCACAGAGATGGGCAAGAGTTATATTGCACAGAGTTTATAACAGAGAACCATTCAGCCCTCCAGCCCACGCTGGTCTCCATGTGCCACACAAACCCTTTTCCCTCTGCTTCACCTCACCCCTTGTTCCTTCCTCCTTGGACTGCCTCTCCTCAAATGCACCATTACTGTGGGTCTCAGCTTTGTGGCAGAGAAGGCAGATGAGGTGAGGGTAAGGGTATGGAAAGCAGAACTAGCGAAAGTGAAGTGAGAAACTAGGTTGAAAGGTCAGACAGTGGCTAACTTGTTTTTTTAGAAGATATTTAGTAACTCTAAGGATTTGGGCAACATGGTGGCACAGTGGATAGTACTTTTGCCAGGGACCTTGGTTCAATTCCAGCCTTGGATAATTGTGTGGAGTCTGCACATTCTCCCTGTGTCTACGTGGGTTTCCTCCGGGTGCTCCGGTTTCTTTCCACACTCCAAAGATGTGCAGGTTAGGTTGATTGGCCATGGTAAATTGCCCCTTTAGTATCAGGGGGATTGACAAGATAAATGCGTGGAGTTACAGGGATAGGGCCTGGGTGGGATTGTTGTCAGTGCAGGCGTGATGGGCTCAGTGGCCTCCTTCTGACCATAAGATCATAAGAGATAGGAGCAGAATTAGGCCATTCGTCCCATCAAGTCTGCTCCGCCATTCAATCATGACTGATAAGTTTCTCAAACTTATTCTGCCACTTTTTCCCCCTAACTCTTGATCCCTTTACCAATCAAGAATCTATCTATCTCTGTCTCAAATGCACTCAATGACCTGGCCTCCACAGCCTTCTGTGGCAATGAATTCCATAGGCTCACCACCCTCTGGCTGAAGAAATTCCTCATCTCAGTTCTAAAGGGTCGTCCCTTTACTCTGAGGCCGTGCCCTCGGATCCGAGTCTCTTCTACTAATAGAAACATCTTCCCCATGTCCACTCTATCCAGGCCTCTCAGTATTCTGTAAGTTTCAATGCGATCCCCCCTCATCCTTCTAAATTCCATCGAGTACAAACCCAGAGTCCTCAGACACTCCTGATACATCAAGCTGCACTGTTGGCATTCTTTGATTCTATGAAAGATTTACCCCAGTGAGAAAGAAGAACTCTCTGAGAAGGATGCACTGTTGGTGGCTAAAGAAAGAAATGAAGGACTGTATTAGATTGAAAGAGAGACTGTACAAATCTGCGGAGACGAGCAGCAGATCAGAAGATTGGTAAAATTTAAAGAACCAAGAAAGAACGACTAAAAAATATACAAAGAGGAAGAAAGAGGAGGAAGAATGTGAGAGAAAGTTAGTTAGAAATACAGAAGCAGAAGGTAAGAGTTTCTACAAGTATTTAAATAGGAAAAGAGTAACAAGAGTAGTGTTGGTCTTCTAGAGAGTGAGTCTGGAGAATTGACAATGGGAAACAAGGAATTGCCGGAAGCAGAGGACAGATATTTTGTGTCTGCCATCATGGTGGAAGACTGAGCAAACTGTCCAGGCCAGGATTTTACAGTTCCGCTGTGGCGTTTCTCCCCTGGTGGACACCGTGAGCCAGTTAAATCTCCATCCAGTTGGACAGGACTATAATAGTCCCATCATGTGGGAGAGGCTTTAAATTCTGGCCACAAAAATACTTGAAAATCAAAATACTTCTTCAAGCTTCTTTTGTGTAAATTGAGACTGATTACTTCACTCAGAGGGCGGTGAAACTGTGGAATTCTCCACCCCAGGGTACAGTGGACGCCGGAACACTAAACACATTTAAGGAGGAGATGGGTAGGTTTTTAATTAGCAGTGGGATGAAGGGTGGGCAGGAAGGTGGAGATGAGGCCCAGATGAGATCAGCCATGATTGTATTGAATGGCGGAGCAGGCTCGAGGGGCTGCAAGACAAAGGCAGTCTGAAAGAATGTATAAATTCTCTGGCCAGGGCAGATCATTCATCTGCTCCTAGCCTGGAGATCGCCTCTCTTGGGTGCTGGGAAAGCCTAACAGCCATTGGTAGAACCAGCCCAGCTCCCTCCCAGAGATGTGGTGATATGGCAATTTCCTTGGTCAATAGTCAGATGTGGGCCTCTGCTCTGCTAAATTGGTTATAGTTTCACCAGCTTTGTGGGTATAATGATATCGATCTTAGGCTCCGGTTAGTGAATGGACATAGAACAATCCTGAGGCACCTGCTCATCGGAATCCCCTGTACCCACTGCATATTTGTACAAGTGACACCATCACCCAAAATATAGGATCTGACATCTCATGGATATATGGTCAAAGATCTGAAGCTAGACTGTCAATCATTCAGAGCAACTAAAAGTTTGTATTTGTATCCAACAGTTCCAAAACCTTACTCTCCAAGTGGAACACTATTACTATCTGTATAATGCAACACAAGACAGTACTTCAGACGGCATCAATATTTCTTCCAGATGTTTAGGACAGTTTGATTGACTGATGTGAATTGCTTTCATAATCCATCTTCTTATTTTTTCAATTACTCATTAAAACCATCTCTGAGAGACTAAAGTGGCTGCATCTCACTTTTGACAGTCTATTAATCATACTGTCTGTGCATTACCATCTCCAAGCAATGTTGTTTACTCGTGAAGCTTATCAGTTCTGTTATAATAGACCAGGTATTAGCTTCCCCTGCAACCCCATTCATCCCAACAAACTCACTCCATAAAATATACATCGAGGGATTGTTCAGGGGAACTGGTGATATGCTGGAATCAGCACTTGACTGAATAGCGGCATTATACATCAATAGTAATTAATCCTCCATTCTTAACATGCATCAACACTCTTCATTTAGTTTATGAGCAGAAATGCATTTGCTGCTGGGGAAAAGTGCCCCTAATTTATTTCCGAAAGATGTCACCCGCACAAAAAATCAATTTGCTGGAGAATTTTGAAGCCTGTTCCCACAGGAACAGATCAAAAAGGTTTGAGGAAAACAGAGTCAGTTTAGTTATGTGGTGGATATAAAATGAGCTAATAATGTTCTGAAGTTACTTATTGCTGTGCCATCAGCTTTCTGAATCCCGGGAAACCAGGCCCACAGATGGAGACGTCAAAATAAATCCAGTTTGATCAAACAAAGACTCAAACACTAATTTATACACAAATTCTGACTGTCTGGAATTCAGGCAGAGAGAGCCTACTGCCACTGTGAAATCATAATTCCAAATGCAGCTCAATAAAGATGAAGAGGAAAGCAAGGGCAGAGAAATTTATCTTGGGCACTAACCCTAAACAATAATGTAGCTTCAGGCTACCATTAGACAGCACACAATGTTCAGTTCTACTCAATGGATCTAGACATTGGTTAGATGTATCATGGGTGATGCACATTTGTGTTCTTACACAAGTCAAACTCTGCCCCAACTTTGCCAGTGGACTGTAATATTCAGTGCCTGGACATCTGTGAGCTACAGGAGGGTATCCAAACTCTGTAAGATTGTATCTCAGCAAGATCCACTGTAATTTATCATTTATATTAATGATCTGGATGAGAATTTAGGAGGCATGGTTAGTAAGTTTGCAGATGACACCAAGATTGGCGGCATAATGAACAGTGAAGAAGGTTATCTAGGATTGCAACGGGATCTTGATCAATTGGACCAGTGGGCCAATGAGTGGCAGATGGAGTTTAATTTAGATAAATGTGAGGTGATGCATTTTGGTAGATTGAATTGGGGCAGGACTTACTCAGTTAATGGTAGAGCGTTGGGGAGAGTTACAGAACAAAGGGATTTAGGAGGGCAGGTTCATAGCTCCTTGAAAATGGAGGTGGACAGGCTGGTGAAAAAGGCTTCTGGCATGCTTGGTTTCATTGGTCAGAACTTTAAATATAGGAGTTGGGACATCTTATTGAAGTTGTACAAGACATTGGTAAGGCTACACTTGGAATACTGTACAATTCTGGTCACCCTATTATAGAAAGGATATGATTAAACTAGAAAGAGCGCAGAAAACATTTACTAGGATGTTACCGGGGCTTGATGGTTTGAGTTACAAGGAGAGGCTGGATAGACTGGGACCTTTTTCCCTGGAATGTAGAAGCTTAGGGGTGACCTTATAGAGGTCTATAAAATAATGAGGGGCATAGACAAGGTAGAAAGTCAACATCTTTTCCCAAATGTAGGGGAATCTAAAACTAGAGGGCATAGGTTTAAGGTGAGAGGGGAGAGATACAAAAGGGTCCAGAGGGGCAATTTTTTCACACAGAGGGTGGTGAGTGTCTGGAACGAGCTGCCAGAGGCAATACTAGAGGCGGGTACAATTTTGTCTTTTAAAAAGCATTTAGACAGTTACATGGGTACGATGGGCATAGAGGGATATGGGCCAAACGCGGGCAATTGGGACTAGCTTAGTGGTTAAAAGAAGGGTGGCATGGACAGGTTCGGCCGAAGGGCCTGTTTCCATGCTGTAAACATCTATGATTCTTTGACCAGGAACACCAGTAAAATAGAGATAGTAGCACATAGAGTAAAATATTCACAATAATGTTTTTAGTTGGATGCATCTTTCACTTCCTTGCTTGTTAAATATCTGAAGTAATTATTTTCCATCAGCCTGCATTCCTGCTTCACATCTTCCTCTTTATAAACGTACAAACACTAGAATCCGCATTGTAATATAATCCAAAAACTGTGAAATGAATTGAAGAGAAAGTCTCACATGAATCTTGGTGTTGGCATTAATTACAAATTCAGTGCAGAAGGTTGTAAGGAGCCGGGGAAAGGACAGCTTGCATCTGGAAAGCTTTTAGATGTTAAATGGAGAGCATAACTGTAATGGCTTTCAGGGAGACGACAATTTTCAGATGACCTTTCCCTCAAAGTGAAAAAGTGCAAGGTGCATTATTTTTACTGCAGCCGGGGTATTAGAGACGGGCACTTCTCGAGGCTTCTGACAAATTTTATTTACTGAGTGAAAGAGCAAAATGTCTGAGAAAAGCTCAAAGCCGGTGTTCAGTGCTTTGTGTGGTACATTGCTCAGAGGAGACTCAAATCCCAGACTGACACCTAAAGACACACACTCAGAGATTTCATCACATTAACTCTCACCTCCAACTGTCCCCCAAGTTAAATAGTCTCATTCCCGCCCCCAATAGCCAGCACTCTGATAAACAATCAATAATTGTGTTTAAAGACATATCTCACCTGCTCAGCGGGAAGCTGGTGGGATTGGCTACCTGGGGATGACTCCCTCACCTGTCACTACGCTTGGTGTGGGAAAGTGAAACAGGCCAGAGCGTAAATGAGTGGCCAATTCGGCCAGTTTCCCAATTAGGTTAAAATGACCTCCAAACGTTGCCATGTTGGCAGCTGCTGCAATACCTTTGGCCACAGCAACACAGACCGAGGAAATTTGTTGAATACTCACAGCAGTACTCAGAGGATTATTCTGTAAATTCTGAAGACTCTCAGACACGGCTGAAAGCTCGTTAACCCTACTCTGGTGCAGCCTGGTTAATGCGTGCTGCACATTCCAGAGGGTACCTTGGAAGCTACAATTGGTTAACTGTGTCCCCTTTATAGGAAGGAAGTAAGCTTTCTGCTTGAAACTGTTTGTGCCAATTAAAGATACGTCTGCATCAGATGATGGCCAGGATTAGGCTAATGATACCTTCTCCCAATCCAATCAACTATCCCCGTAGTAACTCTCGCTGGATTTCCACCATGATCCTCCACTCAGGCTTGTTGTATATTCCAATAGTTTTCATGCATCCTGAAGATTTCAATGCATTAGTTCAAAGACTAGTTTGTTGGGCTGAATGGCCTTTTTCTGTGCTGTCTATCTAATATAATGTAATAGCAAAATGGTCACACGGCAAACACCCCTCCCTTTTCCAACACCATCTCATTTTTGAACCATGGTTCAGTAGGTAGCTCTCTCACCTCAGAGTCCAAACGTTATTGGTTCAAATCCCACTTCAGGGACTTGAGAACAAAATCTAGCCTGACACATCACCCAGTGCTGGGGGAGTGCCGCACTGTCAGAGGGTCAGTACTGAGGGAGTGCCGCACTGTCAGAGGGTCAGTACTGGGGGAGTGCTGCACTGTCAGAGGGTCAGTACTGAGGGAGTGCCACACTGTCAGAGGGTCAGTACTGAGGGAGTGCCGCACTGTCAGAAGGTCAGTACTGAGGGAGTGCCGCACTGTCCGAGGGTCAGTACTGGGGGAGTGTTGCACTGCCAGAGGGTCAGTACTGAGGGAGTGCTGCACTGCCAGAGGGTCAGTGCTGGGGAGTGTCGCACTGTCAGAGGGTCAGTGCTGAGGGAGTGCTGCACTGTCAGAGGGTCAGTACTGGGGGAGTGTTGCACTGCCAGAGGGTCAGTATTGAGGGAGTGCCGCACTGTCAGAGGATCAGCACTGAGGGAGTGCCGCACTGTCAGAGGGTCAGTGCTGAGGGAGTGCCGCACTGTCAGAGGGTCAGCATTGAGGGAGTGCCGCACTGTCAGAGGGTCAGTATTGAGGGAGTGCTGCACTGTCAGAGGGTCAGTACTGAGGGGGTGTTGGGCCTGCTTTGGACCAATGATTTGTGTCTTTACTACTATTATTACCACTCACTTTACTTTGTGTCCCATGACATCTTTGCCATTTAATCTCCGTGCTCTCTAACCAATCCCTAACCTTCTCCTTTGCTCCTCCTGACCCACCCCTTCCTTTTCCAACAGCATAAAACACATCAGGACCAATATGGATCCAAAACATTAACTCTGTTTCTCTCTCCACAGTTGCTGCCAGACCTGTTGAGTTTATCCTGCATTTTCTGATTTTATTTCAGATTTCCAGTATGTGCAATATTTTGCCTTTATTTTAGGAATGGGAATTTGTCGGGGGGTGCTGTGGTGTCGCTTCCAGTTCCATACGGCAAGGCAATGTCATGTGACATGAGCGTAAATATTGAGGGGGAGTTTTAGGGGTCTCTCCTCGTTAAAGACCTCCCTGTTCAGCAGCAAAAGGTTTTGTGCAGTCAGCATCGGTAGATACAAAACACCAAAATCTGGCTCTTCTCACTGTTGTTTGACACAGAGAGGACAGGAAAGTACATTAGGCATTAGCCGAGTGACAACATGAAATTAATGCATCTCAGTACAATGCATTAAATCATTTTATTTTTAATTTTGCTTCCAATTTATATTTAAAAATTCCATCAAAAGTGGCTACTCCTATGTCCTTTAATTTGAAACTCTGATCTGTAAGTGGCTTGCCCTATCTCCCCGCTTTTCATTTCCAATTGCTCTGGCAATTAAAAGTACATTCATTTGTTATCTCTGACTGAAGTGGTAATTTAAAGGTCATTAACTTTTCATTTGTAATTGTGCAAGGAATCGAAAATGTATTCATGTCCTATTGTTTTTTTCAGGCTGATGTTTCATGTCCCACTTCTCCGTTTCCTGGCCCGACATCAGACATAACTGTTGGCTTGTCAAAGGCCACTTGTTTGCACCCAGAATGCATAATTAATGATTCGCCCGTTCAAAACTAGCAGGGAATCAATCACCAACATCCTGAATGAAATGTCAGCTACAAGGAACAGGCCCTTCGGCCCACCAAGTCTGTGCCAACACAGATGCCTCTCTGATCTAATATTTTCTTGCCTCTACGTGGTCCATGTCCCTCTATTCGCTGCCTATTCATGCATCTATCCAGATGCCTCTTGAACGTTGTGAGAGTATCTGCTTCCACCACCTCCTCCGACAGCGCGTTTCAGGCATTCACCGCCCTCTGTGTGAAAAACCTGCCCCTTACATCTCTTTTAAACTTCCCCCCCTCTCACTTTCAACCTATGCCCCCGAGTAATTGACCCTTCGACTCTGGGAAAAAGACTTTGACTATCCACTCTATCCAAGCCTGTCATAATCTTGTAAATCTCTATCAGGTCCCCCCTCATCCTCTGCGCTCCAATGAAAACAATCCAAGTTTGTTCAACCTTTCTTCATAGTCCTTATCCTCCAAACCAGGCAACATCCTGGTAAATCTCTTCTGCACCCTTTCCAATGCATCAAAATCCTTCTGGTAATGTGGCGACCAGAATTGTACACAATACTCCAAATGCGGCCTAACCAAAGTCTTATACAGCTGCAACATGATTTTCCTATTCCTATACTCAACGCCCCGACCGATGAAGGCCAGCATGCCATACGCCTTCTTGATCACCTTGTCCACCAAAGTTGCCACCTTCAGGGAACTGTGGATCTGTATGTCTAGATCCTTCTGTATGCTGATATTTCTAAGGGCTCTGCCATTTACTGCGTACTTTCCTTCTGGAGTACATCTTCCAAATCGCATCACCTCACATTTGTCCGAGTTAAATTCCATTGCCATCTTTCGGCCCAGGTCTCCAGCCAATTGATATCCTGCTGTATCCTCTGACAATCCTCCTCCACTATCCACTGCTCCCCCAATTTTTGTATCATCTGCAAATTTACTCATCATTTCCAGTAAAGACCAGATAACAGCACCATCCACACACTTCACCAGGGTCCAGACACTCAATGTCCTTTAGTGAACATAGTGGCCAGATAACTCCCGTCAGAATCACAGAATCCCTACAATGCAGAAGGAGGCCATTCGACTCATTGAGTCTGCACCGATGACTATCCCACCCAGGCCCCATCCCTGTAACCCCACGTTATTACCCTGCTAATCTCCCTGGCACTAAGGGGCAATTTAGCATGGCCAATCCACCCAACCCGCACATCTTTGGACTGATTGCATATTCAATTTCCCAATTTCCCCAAATGCAAGTAAAGAAGCTGTTAACGGACAACCATACAACTCTCTTTCAGAAACAGGCAGTGAGTTCACTTGGTCATTCTTCCTGACTCCTCTGCTTATGTAGGAGATCCCGGTTGGCATTGGAAAGGTTGGGCAGCATTCCCAGTTAGACACTCAAACCCCAAGGTGAGATTTGAAAATGCTACCTAGTTACCCAGAGGAAGCAATGCAGCCAGAAAGCCAGGCCAGTGTCGTGGATCTCACTTACCCAACAGGCAAGAACTGGCGGGAATACCTTTCTTTACATATCCAGTTTTCATGTTGCTCTTAATTCTATCAAATCATGCTGCAATGTAAATGGGGCAAATCTCACAGCATCAAAACTAAGTGAAAAATAATTGTCTTGATTTAAAGTCATTCTGTATAATATCAAATTGGCCATTAGACTTTGTAAGATTGCAATGACAATCAGAACATAAGAACATAAGAACTAGGAGCAGGAGTCGGCCATCTGGCCCCTCAAGCCTGCTCCGCCATTCAATAAGATCATGGCTGATCTTTTTGTGGACTCAGCTCCATTCATCCGCCCGCTCACTAAAATCCTTAATTCCTTTACTGTTCAAAAATGTATCTATCCTTACGCTAAAAACATTCAATGAGGTAGCCTCAACTGCTCCACTGGGCAGGGAATTCCACAGATTCCCAACCCTTTGTGTGAAGAAGTTCCTCCTCAACTCAGTCCTAAATCTGCTTCCCCTTATTTTGAGGCTATGCCCCCTAGTTCTAGTTTCACCTGCCAGTGGAAACAACTTCCCTGTTTCTGTCTTAACTATTCCCTTCATAATCTTATATGTTTCTATAAGATCTCCCCTCATTCTTCTGAATTCCAATGAGTATAGCCCCAGTCTACTCAGTCTCTCCTCATAAGCCAACCCTCTTAACTCCGGAATCAACCTCGTGAATCTCCTCTGCACCCCCTCCAGTGCCAGTATATCCTTTCTCAAGTAAGCTCAAGAAAGCTTTGAAATGGGACCCAGCCATGCAGTCACCCTGACTTGGAAATATATCACCGTTTCTTCACTGTCGCTGGGTCAAAATCCTGGAACTCCCTCCCTAACAGCACTGTGGGTGTACCTACACCACATGGACTTGAGCGAATCAAGAAGACGACTCACCACCACCTTCTCAAGGGCAATTAGGGATGGGCAATAAATGCTGGTCTAACCAGCGATGCCCACATTTTTAAAAAGGAACTACTTTGAAATAAGACACTTCATCCCACTAATTTTATTTTCCAGAAAGTGAACATTTAGGGGGTAGGAGCCACAGGGAAGTTAGGGCACAGAAAGAGGCAAAGCAGCTCATTGTACCTGCGGCGGCTGAAACCGCTAACCGCCCATTCTAATCCCACCTTCCAGCACCTGGTCTGCAGCCTTGCACCTTACAGCACTTCAGGTGTAGGGTCCAGGTACCTTTTCAATGAGTTGAGGGTTTCTGTCTGGAGACAAAGGGGTTAAATTGGAATGCAATGCACCTGTGTTCTGGGAATGAGACAGGGGAACAGTCCAGTAATTTAGCAGTGGGGCAGCCTGTACCTGGTTTGCACAAATGTTAGGCCCCTCAATGATGTCAACTCAGGTCCTAAACCTTGTGGAAACTTCTTTTCCTGTGGAAGCAGAGTGAGCAGGAATAACTGCACCCATTCCACAGGCAGCATGATTCCCCTCACTCTCACCCACCTTCCTCTGCTATAAGATTCAACATAGGAAATAGGAGCAGGAGGAGGACATGTGGCCCTCCCTCCAGCCATGGCCCCACATCAATAACCACTTGGACTAGAGGATGCTTGGAGTTGCACATCCTAGCCTGACAGCCAGATTTAAATTATCCCGGTGTTAACACAGCTAGGCCCCAGGCTAGTTTGAAGTGAGCTCTTGTGCCTCTCTGTTCCAGCACCGAATGCATTCCCTGTTCCCAGTTCACACCGGCAAGCCAGCACTGTACAATTTCCAATCCTCTGGGATTTGGACCATTGGAACACTGGGAATCAAGCTACACAATCCAGGAGTCAAGTTGGTACAGGGCAATTATTTATACTGTGGACAAAATGGAGAATTAAAGAATAAAGGATATGGCAGTCTTTGACAGATCAAAATAAATCGCCAGAATGATGGAGTAACCAGAATAGACAAGGCCAGCGGGGCCACAGAGCAGAGATTGATCACGTCTCCAGTCATATCAGATCAATCCCCTCCATCCAAAGGTGCAGAGGATTTTTGAATAATCTACTGTTTATAATAAAATCCTTAATGACAAATTCACTTTGACCTGGGTCTTGAACTAAAACATCCTTTCGAATAAATAAATAACAACGCAGATTATTTCAGAAACAATACCCCTTTTTTAACTTTCTTAAAAAATATGGAAATCCCATGGATACAATGTCACAAGGGAAATTCTATACAGATGGTAAATCCACAGGCAGTCTGACACAGTGCCCAAAACCAGTTAAACAGACAATTTCCCTCTTAATGCATATCGACAAAAATGAATACTTTAAGCTTAAGCTGTGAATCCAGCAACACAGCCGCCATGAAACAAACCCCCCCCTCGGCAGCATGGAGCCATTTGAAAACAGAGACCAACCTCCTCACGCACCCTCACTGCTCCAGTGCCTGAAGCCGACCAGTGAGCTTGCGCATGCCAGTGGAAGAGAGACTGCAGCCAGAGTGAGATTCCGCCAGAGTGAGGGTATCGGGAGTTTGGAGCTGAGTGGGAATTCGGCGCTGAGGTAAAAGAGGTGCTCACCTTTGGGAGGAGCGGAGAGGCAGACCTGCGAGGGAGACTCGAGGGCAAGTGAGAAGTAGAAAGAAATCGAACCGTGACATCACAGCCAACCCATAAGTGATTGGCTGGTGACTGGGAAGTAGTTTTTCTTTTTCTTTCCTCTTGGCATTGTAGTTGTTGTTGTTTAGAGGTTAAGTCATGGCAAGAGATCCCATATCTGTCTCATGCTCCTCCTGTGTGATGTGGTAATTCAGGGACCCTTCCGGTGTCCCTGGCTTCTTCCTGTGTAAGAAGTGTCTCCTACTGCAACTCCTGTTTAGACCTCTTGATCACTCTGGAGCTGTGGATGGATTAACTTTGCAGCATCCGCGATGCTGAGGAAGTTGTGGATACACGTTCAGTGAGTTGGCCACACCCGCAGATAAAATGAGGGAGATAAGAAATGGGTGACCACCAGTCAGGAAGAGGAGTAAGGCAGTGTCGGGGTCCCCTGCAGTCATCTCCCTCCAAAACAGAAAAACATTTTGGATACTGTTGGGGGAGATGGCTTACCAGGGGAAGGTGGCATCAGCCAGGTTCATGGCACCATGGCTGGCTCTGTTACATAGGAGGGCAGGAAAAAGAGTGGCAGAGCCATAGTGATAGGTAATATCTGGAATTAAGAATCTACTGATGACCATGAAACCATTGTCGGTTGTTGTAAAAACCCATCTGGTTCACTAATGTCCTTTAGGGAAGGAAATCTGTCGTCCTTACCCGGTCTGGCTTACATGTGACCCCAGAGCCACAGCAATGTGGTTGACTCTCAAATGCCCTCCAAGGGCAACTAAGGATGGGCAATAAATGACGGGTCAATCACTCAGGGACATAGGTTGAAAGTGAGAGGGGGAAAGTTTAAAAGAGATGTAAGGGGCAAGTTTTTCACACACAGGCTGGTGAATGCCTGGAACGCGCTGCCGGAGGAGGTGGTGGAAGCAGATTCTATAACAACGTTCAAGAGGAAAAATCCTTGGATAGATACATGAATAGGCAGGGAATAGCAGGATATGGGCCACGTAGGGACAAGAAAATATTAGATTAGAGAGGCATCTGTGTTGCCACAGACTTGGTGGGCTGAAGGGTCTGTTCCTGTGCTGTACTGTTCTTTGTTCTTTATACAGGAGGTGTTTTACCCGTCGGTTGCAGCTACAGTGAATGAGGTGGTTAAGGCGGGTGAGCTGGGACGATTGGGAGTGAAGCTCCCTAATTACATTGTGATGAATGCAAAAAAATGCAAATTGACATTTCGGCCGTTTTGGGCGGGGTCCCGATCGCCCCAATTTTTTTTTCCTGGTAAGATGGGAATAGGCGTGAAAACAGGCGTCATTCCCACTGGTTGGCTCACTCCCGATTTTACGACACTTGCGCGTCAAAAAAATGGGCGCGATGAGGTTGTAAAATTCCACCCGTGATATTCAATGCAGGTTCAGTGAAGTTCTTATATCCCTGGATTTAAGTATTCCCAAATTAATTCTAATAAAGCTTTTCAGACATGAGAAATGTCTTTATTGCTGTTGTATTAATTAATACTCAGATACCAACGTAAATGGTAAAGCTCGAAACTAAACATTTTAGCTACTGTACTTCCTCTGTTGTCTCTGATTCCTTGTGGTTGCTGCATTTTCTCTTCAACATCCCATTCAATATTTATCTTTTCGGGTTTTTCATTAAGCTTAATGTTACTTTGCCCAACTCCCTTCCTGTATCTGCTCTGTGGGTCTGTGCAGGTTCTGCTAATGTTTCAAACAGAAACGTTTAGCTTGCTATTGTCCCTCGACTTCTGACCTTTCATTGGAGTGACAGGGGCACATGATCAAATCTGGGATATTTCATTGGCTTGGAGTTAGCCCAGTCTCATCCTGGCAAGTTTGTCTGATTATCAGAGCAAGTTTGAACCCCGAGGTTGGCTCCAAACCTGGCCAAGCAAGACAGCCTTACTCCAATGGTTAATTATCAAACAAAACTGGCAAAATCCGGGAAAAATACATATTATATATATCCTAAATATTACTCCAGCTACACTACCATTCTAAAGATCCAACAACCTGGAATTTTTTTCCCAGTTGTTGCCAGCACTGTTAAATTCACCCCGTAAAATTAACAGAATAGATTAGAAAGCACATCAGCCCTGGCACAATCCTGAAGAACCACTGAAATGTGACTGCGGATAGAGATACCAGATTCCCAACTGGAATGCAACTCATTGGGGAATTTCCCCATCAATCACATTCTGAGACTCATTGCTGTAAATGCCCAGCATCCATCTCATGAACTGAAACTTTATAGACTAACTACCCTCCACTCCCTGCATTATACTCGAGAAGTTACCCTCCCCATATCACAGAATCTTAGAATCGTTATAGCACCGAAGACCATTCATTCCATCAAATCTGTGCTGTCTCTCTCCAAGAATAACTCTGCTAGTCCCAATCTTTTACCATTTCCCCATAGCCCAGCAATTTATTTAAGACCATAAGACATAGGAGCAGAATTAGTCCACTCGGCCCATCGAGTCTGCTCCGCCATTCAATCATGGCTGACATTTTTCTCATCCCCATTCTCTTGCCTTTTCCTCATAACCCCTGATTCCCTTATTAATCAAGATCTATCTCGGTCTTAAAGACACTCAATGACCTGGCCTCCACAGCCTTCTGCGGCAAAGAGTTCCACAGATTCACCACTCTCTGGCTGAAGAAATTCCTCCTCATCTCTGTTTTAAAGGATCGTCCCTTTAGCCTGAGGTTGTGCCCTCTGGTTCTAGCTTTTCCAACTAGTGGAAACATCCTCTCCACATCCACTCTATCCAGGCCTCGCAGTATCCTGTAAGTTTCAATAAGATCCCCCCTCATCCTTCTAAACTCCAACGAGTACAGACCCAGAGTCCTCAGCCATTCCTCAGACGACAAGTTCTTCATTCCAGGGATCATTCTTGTTATCTTCTCTCCAGGTAATTACTAATGGCCTTTTGAAGCCATGTTTGACCCCCTTATCTCTGCCACAATCTCAGGCAGTGCATTCCAGATCCCAACAAATCGCTACATAAAAAATTCTACCACATTTAACAGAAACTGGCAGGGAAAGGCACCAATGAAAAGTGGAACTTTTTCAAGGAACAAATACTGTGTGTCCTTGATAGGTGTGTCCCAGTCAGGCAGGGAGGAAATGGCCAAGTGAGGGAACCATGGTTCACAAAAGAGGTGGAATGTCTTGTAAAAAGGAAGAGGGAAGCTTATGTAGGGATGAGGAAACAAGGTTCAGATGGCTCGATTGAAGGTTACAAGTTAGCAAGGAATGAGCTGAAAAAGGGGCTTAGGAGAGCTAGGAGGGGTCATGAGAAGTCCTTGGCAGGTCGGATCAAGGAAAACCCCAAGGCTTTTTACTCTTATGTGAGGAATAAAAGACTGACCAGGGTGAGGTTAGGGCCGGTCAAGGACAATAGTGGGAACTTGTGTATGGAGTCAGTAGAGATAGGAGAGGTGATGAATGAATACTTTTCTTCAGTGTTCACCAAGGAGAGGGGCCATGTTTTTGAGGAAGAGAAGGTGTTACAGACTAATAGGCTGGAGGAAGTAGATGTCCGGAGGGAGGATATACTAGCAGTTTTGAATAAACTGAAGGTTGATAAGTCCCCTGGGCCTGATGAAATATATCCTAGGATTCTTTGGGAGGCAAGGGAAGAGATTGCAGAGCCTTTGGCTTTGATCTTTGGGTCCTCACTGTCCACGGGGATGGTGCCAGAGGACTGGAGAGTGGTAAATGTTGTTCCTCTGTTTAAGAAAGGGAATAGAAATGACCCTGGTAATTATAGGCCGGTTAGTCTTACTTCGGTGGTTGGTAAGTTGATGGAAAAGGTCCTTAGGGATGGGATTTATGACCATTTAGAAAGATGCGGATTAATTCAGGATAGTCAGCACGGATTCGTGAAGGGCAAGTCGTGCCTCACAAATTTGATAGAATTTTTTGAGGAGGTGACTAAGTGTGTTGATGAAGGTAGGGCAGTTGATGTCATATACATAGATTTTAGTGAGGTGTTTGATAAGGTCCCCCATGGTCGGCTTATGATGAAAGTAAGGAGGTGTGGGATAGAGGGAAAGTTGGTCAATTGGATAGGTAACTGGCTATCTGACCGAAGACAGAGGGTGGTGGTGGATGGAAAATTTTCGGATTGGAGGCAGGTTGCTAGCGGAGTGCCACAGGGATCAGTGCTTGGTCCTCTGCTATTTGTGATTTTTATTAATGACCTAGAGGAGGGGGCTGAAAGGTGGATCAGTAAATTTGCTGATGACACCAAGATTGGTGGAGTAGTGGATGAGGTGGAGGGCTGTTGTAGACTGCAAAGAGACATAGATTGGATGCAAAGTTGGGCTGAAAAATGGCAGATGGAGTTTAACCCTGATAAATGTGAGGTGATTCATTTTGGTAGGACTAATTTAAATGTGGATTACAGGGTCAAAGGTAGGGTTCTGAAGACTGTGGAGGAACAGAGAGATCTTGGGGTCCATATCCACAGATCTCTGAAGGTTGCCACTCAAGTGGATAGAGCTGTGAAGAAGGCCTATAGTGTGTTAGCTATTATTAACAGGGGGTTGGAATTTAAGAGCCGTGGGGTTATGCTGCAACTGTACAGGACCTTGGTGAGACCACACTTGGAATATTGTGTGCAGTTCTGGTCACCTCACTATAAGAAGGATGTGGAAGCGCTGGAAAGAGTGCAAAGGAGATTTACCAGGATGCTGCCTGGTTTGGAGGGTAGGTCTTATGAGGAAAGGTTGAGCGAGCTAGGGCTGTTCTCTCTGGAGCGGAGGAGGTTGAGGGGAGACATAATAGAGGTTTATAAAATGATGAAGGGGATAGATAGAGTGAACGTTCAAAGACTATTTCCTCGGGTGGATGGAGCTATTACAAGGGGGCATAACTATAGGGTTCGTGGTGGGAGATACAGGATGGATATCAGAGGTAGGTTCTTTACGCAGAGAGTGGTTGGGGTGTGGAATGGACTGCCTGCAGTGATAGTGGAGTCAGACACTTTAGGAACATTTAAGCGGTTATTGGATAGGCACATGGAGCACACCAGGATGATAGGGAGTGGGATAGCTTGATCTTGGTTTCAGATAAAGCTCGGCACAACATCGTGGGCCAAAGGGCCTGTTCTGTGCTGTACTGTTCTATGTTCTATGTACATTTCACAATTGCTTCTTTTGCCATTTACTTTAAATTGGTGTCCTCTAGTTGTTGACCTTTCCAGCACAGGAACAGTTTCTATCTATCTACACTGCCCACAGCCCTCATCATTTTCAAGAAGCAGGCATTTGCTGCAGTTCAGGCTATAAGTTCAGTTCGCTTAAGTTCGTAGAGACTCATTTTAAACAAACAAGTCACTCACTGTCCTGACTTGAAAATATAATGCTGTTCCTTCACTGTCGCTGGGACAAAATTTTGCAATTCCCTAACAGCACTATGGGTGTACCTACACTACATGGACTGCAGCGGTTGAAGAAGGCAGCACACCACCACCTTCTCAAGGGCAATTAGGGACGAGCAACAAATGCTGGCCCAGCCAGTGACACCCACATCCCATTAAAGTTTATTTATTGGTGTCACAAGTCAGGCTTACATTAGCACTGCAATGAAGTTACTGTGAAATTCCCCCAGTCGCCACACTCCGGCTCTTGTTCAGGTCAATGCACCTAACCAGCATGTCTTTCAGACTGTGGGAGGAAACTGGAGCACCCGGAAGAAACCCACGCAGTCACGGGGAGAACGTGCAAACTCCACACAGACAGTGACCCAAGCCGGGAATCGAACCCGGGTCCCTGGCACTGTGAGGCAGCAGTGCTAACCACTGTGCCACCGTGCTACCTATTAGTGAATGTTTAAATCTCTGTTCATTGAGTAAATAGACTTTGCTATAAAATAACCTGTTTGCCCAGGTAAATGTATATTAACTGTAACATGCGGAGTTTGTGCCCAGTGTTAATTAAATTAAAACCTGGTCTAAATATGATCCAAAATATACTGCGCACTGTATCATGTATTAACAGCTGATATTGGCATCCCTGGATCAGACTGCAGCTACGGTATTCCATCAAAATCTGATATCCGTTTATAATCACTATTCGACTTGAAGTATTGCTTGCAGATGTGAACAAGGTTGCAGTGACTTTGTTAGATCAACCTCTATTGTTCAAGGCAGAACTGTTTCTGGCAGAGTCTAACTGGTCCACGTACTTCAGTTTGAGTCTACGCTGTCATACAGCTCCTGTCCGTACATTATGTGCTCACATCTTACAACTGTTGTGACTATTACAGAGCAAGATTAAACACACATGACTTGTAGTAATGGATTTTGGCAAGCTGGTAGGATGAAATGAATACATAGCATTTGACAGTGAGTGACAGAGAGGGAGGCTGGAAAGCACGGTTATATCAGCTAGGTTTCGCATTGGAGCAGATCCTTTCAGAAGGTTACGATTGAAAGTCAGGAATGGAATCTCAATTCTGACCATCAGCAAAAAAATTCCCACAATCCCAGATCTACAAAGACAACTGGAATGAAAAGATAAGTCAGCCAAAATCTAAATGTGTGGAATCACAATAATGCTTCTCCAAAATAAATTATATTCAACACTGAATCATTTGTAGATTGTAGGAGATCCCAGTCTCACCTCCTTCGTTTGATTTCAGCTCATTATTCCAAACCAAATATCATCATTTCTAAACTTCCACTCCCATCTCCATGGCATAACACCATTATTGCCAAAACTACTCAACAGCAAACGCACAATCTTGAATAAAAGGTTAAAGCATTACCTGTGCTTGCATTGCTGGGATGTGGGCATCGTTGGCTAGGCCGGCATTTATTGCCCATCCCGCGTACCCTTGAGAAGGTGACGGTGAGGCTCGTTTTAGAACCCCACCGATGTTCAATGCGAGGGGATCCCAAATCTCAGAAGGGAAACTTTGAACACCAGTTTCTAACCATCTATTTTACAGTTATTCACAATGTGAGAAAAGAGGTGAAAACGAGTGGGGAAAATCATTCAAATAAAAAAGTTTATTAAACTGTAAAACACCCAACAAGAAAGGAAACAATACAGAACAAAAATTGCATTTAACTATAATGATGACTACATCATACAGTATAGTTAAATTAACCTCATTTGAGATATAACTATTTTCCTAAACTCTCAGAATATACTGTCCCCAAAACAACAGCTGATTGTTTGAAAACCTATGAGCCAAATCCAATAATTATTACCCCCACATGACCTGTGCCTTTCTTTTGGGAAACTTCAGGACAAAAAACCTGTCTTTAGGAGAGCACTACTTGCAGCTGGGCACGGCTGTGATCTTGATCATTCACCTGTTGTTTTTCTCCTGTACGGGACTTGCCACTGATACCTGGTTTATCCCTTTTGATCTTGTCTTATCTGAACAACTAGCCTTAGAAATCATGCTTTTAGCATTTAAGTGCAACATTCATTCTTATTTCTCATTTTGAATTCTTACCCTCTTCACCTTTGACCTCTGTAGTTCTGCACCCTATTGTTCTCCACTCTACTTCAGTAAATATCTGTCCACCCTGCTAATAGGCTCATCTGCAAATCAAACATCCTCAGTGCAGTTGAATCCCTATCAGTTTCCTTTTTTCCAATTGTTTTATCTTCATTTTATTCCAACTTCCTGACAAGCTGCCTTCTTGAACTGCAGTCCCTATCCCATTGTATTCCCTCTCATTCACACATTTTAATTCTCTTACTGCCTAGCATTGTTTTTATTTAAATTTAATTCCAGGATTAATTGCACTGATATTGTCTTCCCAGGAATGAGTCACAGGTGTAAACCGTGCAGGTCAGATGTAGGGTTACAACACTGTCTGGATGATTTTCCAACCTGTGCTCCATGTGAGTGCAGTTCCCTGCTCAAGAATGCATGATTGGGGCCATGAGTTGATACAAAGTTGTTATGGGGCTATAAAGTTTCATGGGGGTGGGTACAGGGTCATGAGATGGCATGGAAGATATAAGGCCATGGGAGAGATGTAGGAGGCATGAGGTGGCACATTTTTGCATGGATGGGACATAGAATGTGTGTGGGGAAGATGAGGGTGTGTAA
Source organism: Mustelus asterias (assembly GCF_964213995.1). Lineage (NCBI taxonomy): Eukaryota > Metazoa > Chordata > Chondrichthyes > Carcharhiniformes > Triakidae > Mustelus > Mustelus asterias. The sequence continues at coordinate 1,900,421 of NC_135822.1, forward strand.
GAGGCAAGGTCTAAAGGGCTGTTTTTTTCATAGTTTCAACAAAATTTGGTGCTTAAGATCATAAGACCATAAGACATAGGAGCAGAATTAGGCCACTCGGCCCATCGAGTCTGCTCCGCCATTCAATCATGGCTGATATTTTTTTCATCCCCATTCTCCTGCCTTTTCCCCATAACCCCTGATCCCCTTATTAATCAAGAACCTATCTATCTCTGTCTTGAAGACACTCAATGACCTGGCCTCCACAGCCTTCTGGGGCAAAGAGTGCCACAGATTCACCACTCTCTGGCTGAAGAAATTCCTCCTCATTTCTGTTCTAAAGGATCGTCCCTTTAGCCTGAGGTTGTGCCCTCTGGTTCTAGCTTTTCCTACTAATGGAAATATCCTCTCCACGTCCACTCTATCCAGGCCTCGCAGTATCCTGTAAGTTTCAATAAGATCCCCCCTCATGCATTGAGGGAAACTTTCCACCGAGCCTGCCTCTACACTGTTTCCCAAGTCACCCACCACCACTCTCATTGAGCCCCTCCCGCCCCACCTGAACAAAGGTCTGAAGCTCCAGGGCACTGTTTCCCTGATTGGGTTGTGAAGCTGGGAACTGTCCCAACTCAGAGCACCTGACCTGGGAATGGAAATTCAGGTCCCACCTGTGTGCAGGTAAAAGTGACATTACTGCACCTTTACTCCTGCAACACAAGTTCAAACTCCACCAAGGGGTAGCTAAATAATTAAATTCAATTGGTCAGGTATAAAAAGCTGGAATAAAAATGGTGACTATGAAACCACCAGATTATCATTATAAATCCATTAGGTTTGCTCTTGTCCTTTAGGAACGGAATGTGGTTGAATTTTAACTGCCCTCTGAAATGGGCCCATTTCCCATGAATTAATTTTTTAAAAAGCTCACATCTCGGGCAATCGATGACGCTCTAGACTGGGACCCCCTGAAACTTTCTCCACTTTGAGTGTTAAGTTTGCACATTCGTGCCCCACTGTTTAATTGAAAAATATTTGAAATGATTGCCAGTGTTATCAAGTGGCCCTTGTGAATGTCAGTGTTTGAAAGTGTCAGACCTATCAACTCATCCCAGACCTGTATTCGCCCAACCTCTTGCTGTGGGTGGGGAGCCTCACAGTGTCGGGCAAAACAGAAATCTGGGCGCAAGTTCGGCTGGAAATCGGCTGGAGTGTCAGTGTGTGAATCGCTGATTCACATCCTGGCAGCTTTGGCTTCTTACTCAAACTGCAATGTTGGACATTTGCAGTTAGGATGAATTAAGGGAGATCCCGGGAGTTCAATTCCCAGCTGCTCAGATCCTACGGTTAATCAAACAGCGGCAGGAGAACAGGGATGGGTACCAGACACAGCTCAGGGTAACTCAGGGATAAGAGTGATGGGGAAGAGGATCAGAGTGAGTATAGTGGGGTGAGCTTTTACAGAGCTGGTTTGTATCAGTTTTCCCCGCTGAAGGTGATACTGAGATGTTCATATTACAGTTGAAACCTCATTAATAATCAGCATCGGCTTCGAATAGCAGAGACTATTCACCTCGGAAAAGCATTGATTTTGATTGGATATGATTGATGTCTTTAAAATTATGAAGGGAATGCATTCTGTCCACGGGGATGGATCACTTGAGCGAGACATGCAAGAGGGAAACTGAAGTCATCTGTACAAGTTATGTAAGCAGACAGTTTGGTTAGATAACGACCACTTCTTTTTACGGAAAGTCATCAACCTCTGAAATAAGTTTCCACTGCATCAGTTGAGTGTTTAAAAGAAATCTCAGGTTCTCTGTGGGTGGAGAGTGGGCGGAACGGGATGGATGTAATTATGTGAGCAGGTTCAACTGGCTGAGACAGCAAGGGGATTGTTTCCTGTCTGTATTGAGGCAATGCGGCTCTGGAAATCTCATTACACAATTCCTTTCAAGTTTAGAATCATACAGAATGCAGAAAGGGGCCATTCAGCCCATCAAGTCAGCCCTACTCTCCGGCAGAGCACCTTACCCAGGACCTATACCTCATAACCCCATGTATTTACCCCGCTAATCCCCCTAACCTGCACATCTTGGCACACAAAGGGGCAATTTAGCATGGCCAATCCAGCTAACGTACCATCTGCAGATACTAAGGGGCAATTTAGCCTGGCCAATCCACCTAACTTTCATATCTTTGGACTGTGGGAAGAAACTGGAGCACCCAATGGAAACCCATGCAGACACAGGGGGAGCATGCAGACTCTAGACAGACAGTGACCCCAGGCTGGAATTGAACCTGGGTCCCTGGTGCTGTAAGGCAGCAGTGCTAACCACTGTGCCACTGTCCCTTTGTGCAAACACTGACATGTGGAAGGGACTTGACACCCTGGGCCTAGCATTTCTCGGTCTAACACCCTGGCTTTGCTGCTCTGGCCAGCACTCTCGGTGCAGGAATGTGCCACTGGAATTCAAAATCAGGACCATCTCGGTTCCAGAAAGTCCACAGAAGTTCTTGAGAAAATTACCTGTACTGCTGGCTCACAGACCTCAGGGTCCTGATGCCAACTGCTATTGGACACACTGAATGTGTAACTGATCCCTATGTTCTGTGCTCCCCTGCTTGGTGGGATCATGTTGCACACTTTTCTCTGAACTCTTCCCATAAGATAGTCACCAAAACTGAACATTTTACTCTGGTTCTGTCCCCAACAGGGTGCTGTACATAGTGTCAATATAACAGGCTGATCCTTGGAACCTCATGGCCTCCAACACGCCAGTACCTTGTTTTCTGTGCTGGGGTTCCCTGGTTGGAACACTTTTGTCCCCAAATCCTTTTCATTTGCCACCCTTGCTAATAAACAACTTTTCATCTTGCCCATGTGTTTACAGTTCCAAAGCGAATTACTTTGTATTTTATCCGCATTAAAACCCATCTGTTGTTCCTCAGCCCATCTGTCTAATTGGTCTAAATCCCTATGAATACGATCAATCTGTTTTTTATTTGTTATCTTCAGAGACAGTTTTGTCGTCAGATAATTTTGTAATTTGGATCTAACACATAAAACACCCACAAATTTTCACATTGCTCGCGAGTGAAGTCAGTTCTCAGTCTATTAACGTCACCAATAACCGATTCCATCTCCTTCAATATCTGATCCATTTGCATATCAAAGAACAAGGAACAAAGAAAATTACAGAACAGGAACAGGCCCTTTGGCCCTCCAAGCCTGCACCGACCATGCTGCCCGTCTGAACATCAATATCAATCATATTCCCATTCAAACAACCTTCACTGAGTGCTACAGAGAATCCTACTCGGCAGGAATGATGCTTATGATATATTTAAATGCACAATATCTGACCACAGTCTACACCAAGACAATCAGATCAATAATCTGAGGGGCAAGGATTCTCCCTTTTGCTGGTTGTTGCTGGATATGGATATTACAGTATCTCTGTGGGATTGATGTTTTTAAATACCTGACCATCTCTCCCCAATTCCTGTTAATAGGAAGTGTATTATCCCAAATCCTTGAAAATTTAAATTGTTCTTGTTAATTTCTCCAGCATCTTCAAAACACGACATTACGCACTGTGAACCTATCACATGACAGTATGCACTGTGAGCCTATCACATGACAGTATGCACTTTGAGCCTATCACATGACAGTATGCACTGTGAGCCTATCACACGACAGTATGCACCGCTGTATCACAGTATCACAGCCAGTCCCCAATCCTAATGGAATCTTATCTGTTGCCAAAACCAAATGGAGATTGGGTGGGAATTGGGAAGAGAAATAGAACATGCTTGCGTCAAGAACAAGCATTTGCCAAGCACCAACAGTTACAAGAGTTTAAAAAGGCCTGAAAGATAGAAATCTGCCTAGTAACAGTAACATTTCCAGGGCCAGGTAGCCTCTAAAAGTGACCAGGGCACTCCCTAGACATGATCAGGTAAAGATGATCTGGTGTGAATTGCTCTAGTAGTAGAAACAGATTACTTAGTTGACTGCTATAGAAATGTTAAATTCTCCAAGCAGAAACAGTTTAATAGGATGGAGGGTTATAGGTAGGCCTAAAAGGTAGGGATATGTTTGGCACAACTTGTGGGGCCGAAGGGCCTGTTTTGTGCTGTAGTTTTCTATGTTTCTATGTTTTCTAAATGACTGGGTGATTCAGGGCTATAGAAATGCTGCTACAAAAATAAATAATTCGAGACATGTCGACAGCCCATTCTCGAGTTTGAAATAACAAAGGGAGAAACAGTATAATTGTTTACCAACTCCACCCACCCACCCCTCCAACACCACAGAAACAGCTGGGGCAGTCCATCCTCACAGTCAGGAGGCTAGGACCCATTTCACAGTCCTGTAACATCTTTTACTTCTCAGACATGCTATAGTGTTGCATCTAATCCTTAGAGCCAAGGCATTGCAGGAAACCTTCAAAACTATCTTCAGTGCACCAGGAAAAGACATTTCCCAGACGTTATCATCAGTCCTGCATTGCGTGGTAACTATAAGCTGGATTTGAGTCATGGATTTACTTAATTTGGATGTTGCTTGGGAAGGGGAAGTCTTAGTGAATTCAGGGATCGTAGATATATTTTGCAACAAGGGGTAATTTCTATATAAACTGTGTGTTTAGTAATTCATATACTTAACTGTCTTGAGTATTGTTGTCCTTGTGTGTATTTTTTTAAGTTAATAAATATTCTTTAATAACAGTTATATGACAGCTAGACTGGTTCCTCACTGGGGTTTTATGTGACTCCTCACAATATTCCAAAAATCTATCCATCACTATGAACCGATGTTTCAGGTAGAGATACACTCGCAGATGGCATCAACGTGGTTGGTGACACTTGGTGACCTGCTGCCATTAAGATGAGGGGGAGGAGTGTGTGCTGACATTCTGTGAGCTGATTGACAGTTTGCAAATTAGATTTCCTGGATGACAACAGTCCAACTAATCAGACAGTACACGCCTTAACAATCTTTAATGCTTTGGTCGCAGTTCCCAAGGCGCACAATGAGAACACTGAACATGCTGCTAATGCGGCTGGAAACAACATCACATTAATAATTTAGGATGTTGCGCCAGAATTTTTAACACATTTGACTCGTGAGATCTTCTGGATGTCTATTTCTTCTCGTTGCTCTCGGACTAGTGGGGAATGTGTCGTCTGACCCAGAACCACAGTTAGTGAGGAACATTCAGATCGATTAAGGCACACAGTTACAAAGATTCTGTACAGAAAGGCCGACACATTCACTAAAAAACAAACAAGACTGCTGCACACACAGACATGCGGATTGAAGCACTCACATACAACATACCAGCAGCACATCAATGCACCAATGATGGGACCAGTTTGTAACCGGGCACTCCCAAGATGGGCTAAGATCATTCTGTGAAAATTCCACTCGCAGTTGTAAGACTTGAATTATTTGCATAATAAACTTTATAAAGTCTGGATTAAATTGTTTTTCTAGATAGCACTTCAAATAGAGGATAAATCCGAATAACAGATAATTAAATCCATAAGTAATTGGGAGTCACACGCACAACTGAACAAATGGACCAGGTTCTGTTGTCGAAGTGACAGAGGATGATGCCACTGGTTATTATTTATGTGTAACTAATACTGACATCACGAAGAGCAAAGCTGCAGTCAAATGTAAATATTTAAATTGTTGCTTTCAGAATCGTGATGTTTCTCCATTAACTTTGAGAAATGGTATCTTGCTATCAGCCTGACTATCGACATGCTGTGGGAATGCCATGAATTAGCTGCACATTAGATACAAACTAAATCTGCCACAAATACGTAGAGCTAGCTTTAGCAGCTTAAGGAACTTTTAACAATGTGGCAGTTGTTAACTGCTGCCAATCCATCACTCTGGCACGGAAAATTAACCAGTAAAAGTTAAAGAAGAAAGACTTGCACCTATATCCCCACCCATTGGACATCTCCGATTCTTTTACAGCCAATATAGTATTTTGGAAGTATAGTTGCTGGTGTTATGTAAAAACCACAGCAGCCAATTTGCAAACATTCAACTCCCACAAACCACAATGTGATTATGACCAGATAACCTGTTTTTAGCAATGTTGATTGAGGGATAATTATTGGGCAGGACACTGGAGAGAACATCCTGCCATTCTTTGAAATAGTGCCATGGGATATTTACAAGATGGTCCTCGGTTTAATATTTCATCCAAAAGATAGGGGTGGCACAGTGGTTAGCACTGGTGCCTCACAGCGCCAGGGACCCAGGTTTGATTCTCGGCTCGGGTCACTGTCTGTGTGGAGTTTACACATTCTCCCGTGTCTGTGTGGGTTTCCTCCGGGTGCTCCGGTTTCCTCCCACACTCCAAAGATGTGCAGGTCAGGTGGATCGGCATGCTAAATTCTCCCTCAGTGTACGCGAACAGGTGCCGGAGTATGGCAACTAGGGGATTTTCACAGTAACTTCATTTCAGTGTGGATGTAAGCCTACTTGTTACTAATAAATAAACTTTAACTTTAGATGACTCCTTTGACAGTGTGGCACTCCCCCAGTACTGACCCTGTGACAGTGCAACACTGCCCCAGTACTGACCCTCTGACAGTGCAGCACTCCCCCAGTACTGACCCTCTGACAGTGCAGCACTGACCCTCTGACAGTGCAGCACTGACCTTCTGACAGTGCAACATTGCCCCAGTACTTTACTGGAGTATTGCTATAAGGTTTGAGTTTTTTCAGGAGATTTTTCTTATCTTTCTTTTCCATTATTCTCTCTCTCAATCTAGTTTTTTTTTCCTGCTCATTATTTTTGTCCCTGATGAATTCACCCAACTGATTTCCCTCTTTCTCTCAATTAGACTGCAGCTTATTTCTCAATCCTTCCATCTCATTGGTTAAGGAGAACCCCAGTTGTTTGTCCTCTTCACTCGTGTCCTGAATATCCTGATCAGCAACAGCAAACCCCAATTTGTCTCGCAAGAATCTGAGAACTTCTTACACGAAAACGGCACACATTACGTTCACACCATATAATATCGTTCTACCACTAACGGATTAGCAGAACGCTTCATCCAAACCATGAAACATGCTTTGAAAATAGCCAAAGAATAATGTTTGCTTATTCAACACCACAACAAATTCTTACTGGTCTATCGGAACACCACACATCCCTCAACCTAAACCTCTCCTGCATTACTCATGATGAAAAGGCAGTTGCGTTCTGCATTTGATCTTCGAAAACCTCCACAAACCAACAACAGCAACCACAAGTGGAACGGTAGGAAAGCAAGGCAAAACACAAAGTTTTCCACCAGGGACAAGGGGTCTTGGCTCAGAATTACTCCTCAGAGGAGAAATGGGTTCCTGCCACAGCCCTTGCACAAACTGGAACAGTCTCTAACACCGTTCAGATCTCAGGTGACACTGTCTGGGGGAGACACGCAGACCAGTTACTAGCTGGTAAAACAGATTCGCTAAAATTGGAGAACTTGAGTTCAGTGTTACCAAGTCAGGATTTGCCTGCGGACCTGACACCACGAGACACTATTGAGAAAATCAACACCTCACCCTCTGTTCAGGCACAGAGACATTCTCCAGTTCCCATGTCAATGGCGATTTGCTACCCACCACTGATGTCAGTGCGAAGATGAAAACGCCAGAAATTCCTGTCAACTGTTCCGAGAACAGCAGCCTCCAGACCGCCGGAATTTACAGTAGTGACTAACCTATAGACTATAGCCTATAGCGTAGGCTATAGACCATAATCCATAGACTGTTGATCCTGTTGAACTTGTTTTGGGGACATTCAGATTAAGGGGGGAAGGAAATGTTACAAATTTGTCCCTTCTGGCTCATCGTAGAACTCTGCTGTAATAATATAAGCAAGGAAGCGATGTAATACGCTGCAGAGTGGGAAACAGAGAAGCAGCAGGTATGAGAGAGAACGCCACAATAAAACTATGTTCGTTTATGGAGTGTTCCTGAGCGTCATTCTCCAAATACACAACACTTATGTTGGACCCGAACTGATTCTGGAATAGTGGAAAATCCCAACTTTTAGTCCTGTGACTCAGTTCAAAGGTAACTACAGAAGCCAAGACCATTATCACAGTCGATACATGTGAGAAATTATAGTTATTAATGGTTTGTGTTATTTGTGCTGTGTTAAAACAGAAAGCAGAAACTCTCTATTGGATATTAAAGGACATCTCATTAACCGGGGTTAGTGCAGCAAATATTGACCAAACAAAAACTTAGACAATTAATTTGCATTTATTCCACTCTCACTATATTTTATAACGAATTGAAACAATAGTTCAGAAAAAGACTAATTAAGTTTCGCAAAGGCAGCAATCACTTCAATAATGTATGTACAAAAAAAGCAAGAATTTTAATAAGACCATGTGAAGATTTACATTGTGAAGGTAACTATTATATAAACAGTTGAAAAAGAGAGAAGATGTGACATTGGTCACTTTTCCCTCAGGCGACAGACTGGCACAGCCTATCTGCTGCAATCACAATCTCCTGTCTGATTTAGTGCCGCAGTATTCCACCCACACACGCCAATTATGATAGCTGTAATAATCCTTTATTTTAAAAGCACACTGCTGTTCAACCTGTGAAATGGACAAGAGCTGGAAAAACACATGCTATCCAGCACTATTCAGTACTGACGCAGCCAGATAATGCGAGGCATTATTCTGCATCTTTTGTTCGAAAGGTGTAAAGCAAAGAGCCTGCTTTCTCCCTGTAGCTAATCAGTTCAGGGAGAGAACATTTATGTAACAAAGCAAACTCTATGGTGCCTAATAAAAAAGCAAACAAAGAAACTCACCTCTTTCTTTAGGCCTTACTGACCCACCATTCCTGTAGTTGAGTTATTGGACAATTAGTGGCTTTACACTTTGCACTTCTGAAAGTTGGTAGCAAGGCTGAGTGGATTCATCGAGTCTATCATTCTCTAATAGAATCTATTCACTATCTGTTCTAGTCACCTGCAGTCATAAACAGAAGTCAATGGAGCGGGGACATTGGACTTGGGTGTGATGCATCTTGTGGTGAAACAGCTGCTAACACCCTAAGTCATGGCTTACGTACGAATAATGGACGCTGAAGCAAGTTAACAGTGTACAACACTGCCATGAAAAAACTGACAACAAAAGAGCAATGAAAGTGTTCCAGATTTAACTTCATTGGATGTACAGCATAGACAGAGGCCATTCAGCCCAGCTCTGTGCTGGTATTTATGCTCCACACACTATTCCTCCAACCCTATTCACAGACTGTAATCCTTTCCCCATTGTGTCATTATTTGTGCCTGATAACTTTCCTGTGAAGTGCCTTGGGGCATTTTTCATGTTCAATTTTAAAATGTAACATTTGGGTTTCTTATTGTAATTAATTACAAAGTGATGTACCAGCTTATTTTGTCTGATTGTATTCTAGTGAAGCACCTTGGGATGTTTTATTGCAGTAAAGGTGCTATATAAATGAAAATTGTTGCTCTTTAAGCAGAGCAATTTTGTCTACACTTCCCGCTGCCTCGGAAAAGCAGCCAGCATAATTAAGGACCCCCTGCACCCCGGACATTCTCTCTTCCACCTTCTTCCTTCGGGAAAAAGATACAAGGGTCTGAGGTCACGTACCAACTGACTCAAGAACAGCTTCTTCCCTGCTGCTGTCAGACTTGTGAATGGACCTACCTTGCACTAAGTTGATCTTTCTCTACACCCTAGCTATGACTGTAACACTACATTCTGCACTCTCTCATTTCCTTCTCTATGAACGGTATGCTTAGTCTGCATAGCGCGCAAAAAACAATACTTTTCACTGTATGTTAACACATGTGACAATAGTAAATCAAATCAAATCAAATTGTTAATTCTGCGACAAAACAGATCAGTGCGTTCCAGATCCCGCTGACATTTTCTCTCTGGTGAAGGTGAATCGATGCAGAAGCAAGTCATTACAGAATCACAGAATCCCAACAGTGCAGAAGGAGGCCATTTGGCCCATTGAGTCTGCCCCGACTCTCCGCCAGGGCATCCCACCCCGTAACCCCACATCTTTACCCCACTAATCTCCCTAACCTAAACATCTTTGGACACTAAGGGCAGAATTTTACCGGCACATCCACCTGAGAGTCGTACGATCCCGCTCAAGGCCAATGGAGAATGGCGTTCTCCAAGCCTCACCCGCCCCCGGAATCGGGGTAGGCATGCTGGTAAAATTCCGGCCTAAGACCAGAATGTTCCCGTCCTGCCCTCCACGGGAATCGTAGCGGGGAGGGGGTGGATGATGCAAATGTCCGTTGACCTTGGACGGGATTTTCCAGTTTTGGGATGGGTGTGGCCACTGTGCCACCGTGTCACTCTCTTTCATTCCTCAGACATGCATTCCAGGATTGGACAGGTGCACACAGCTTGTACAATGCAGGCCAGAATGTTTGACGTCCTACAGACGCAAGCAAGTAGAACTGGAACAAAAGACATGGAACAGGGAGGCAATGAGGATACAGAGCAAGAGGAAGTCAGAGTAGCAAATAAAGAACTGATCCATTAGGAAGGAAACAGCCAGCCCATTAAAGGGAAATAAATCATTCACTGCACTATACCAGAGTGAGAGTGCGATGGAATATGAAATGGAAGTGAACACAAAAGGAAAACTCAGAGAAGTGAATAAAGAGTAAAAATGACCGAGGCTGAAGTTTGAAGTGGAATTCAGTCTCCAAGGGTTAGTGTCTTTACAGATAACTGCAGAGGATGAAGAGGAAAGTCTGCCAAAATGTATTTATTTTTAATTCATTGAGGCTATTTAATCTCCAGAAGTAAATCTGCATTCACCAAATCCAATCAGCTTTATTGTGCTGAGCAGTGCAATGACATTAAATCCAAATAACAATTCTTATCAGATTTACAAATAATGTTCAAAGCAGAATTTGAAAGACACACAATAAATGTGGCAGGCTGATAAATAAACACATCTTTATTGAGTGTGCTGGAAACAGGGAGTGCTGGAAATGCTCAACAGATCTGCTTGCATCTGTTGGGAGAGGGAAAGAGGGTGGAATTTTCCAGCCCCTTCCAACGGCAGCATTTTCCGGTCCCGCCACAGTCATTTGAATTTTGAACGGCTCGTCGCATTTTCCGGCCCTGCCCTCGCCTCGATGGGGTTGTAAAATTCCGCCCAGGCTTAACGTTGCAGGTTGATGATGTTTCATCTGAGTTGAGAAAGGCTGGAGGATTGAGGTAGAGTTTTCCACTCTGTGCACTGAGTGCTGGCTGAGGCAAGAAAACTGGTGTGCAGCTTTCCAGCTGCCCAGCCGGGTTTTCCCTCCAGATAACCCGGCACACTGTGCACAACAAAATCTGGAGGTGTGGTCCACGCCATCACGGTGGTGAGGTGGGGCCTGATGGAGCCAGGCAGTGCCCCGATGCCCCGAGCATGTCTCCCTCTCCCTGGGGGCTATATTTACTCATGCATCCCTAACGGGTTCACTTTGACATTTTTAAAGTGCAGTTATAAGCCTCACCGACGTGACATCGTGGGTGGGGATTCTAAATGTGGGGGAACCAGACAGCAGGGGAGCCTGGTAATCCGATAAAAATTTATGTATTAAGAGTGGGAACCTCGCTACATCATCGGCGTGGGGCAGGAAATATCGGGAAATGAGATCTCGCTGGCGGTTGAGCTCAGTTGGCTGGACGGCTGGTTCGGGATGCAGTGCAATGCCAACAGCGCAGGTTCAATTCCTGTACCGGCTGAGGTTATCCATGAAGGTCCACCTTCTCCACCTCGCCTGAGGTGTGGTACCGAAAGGGGTTAAATCAGCACCAGTCAGCTCTCCCCCTCAAAGGGCAAAGCAGCCTCTGATCATCATGGCGACTTTACAAATGATTATTTATTTATTTAATGGGCAGCTAAACCCACCATGGTAGATTTAGATGTAAAAAGATGAGAGGAAGCTGGAGTGGTGTATAAACACTAGTATGGACTGGCTGGGCCGAACGGTCTGTTTCTGTGCTGTATATCCTTTGTTATCCTATGTAATCCTATGAAATTCTAAGCAATCCTATGTAATGTGTAAAATGTAACGAGGTTAATTGTATACTTCTTGAAGCTGCTGTACTTGACCATTTCATTTCAGCTTTATGTATCTGAACAGTTTTTCAAATTAGAAGCAGAGGACACCCGTGAGAAATATGAGAGAAACACTTGAAGGTTAATGTTTTCAAGTTCCGAGACAAAACGGGCAAAACAGATCAACAATCAATTGTTAAATAGACACTTGTTAACAAAATTTTTAAAATCACAACAGTTAAACTGCTTCATCACACGAGGACGTAGTGTAAGGTTGCAAAGAATGTTTTAAAGAAAATGTTATTTAATGTGATTTCTGGTTATGATATCTCACTGCTTAACAAGAAAATAATACCCTCGGGTTGTTACATAAGCAAGAACAACAGCTATATAGGAATCTCCACCACCCACATCAACAGCTAGGTTCATGGCCAATCATGAGGCCAGCAGGGAAGGAATTGTCCTTCTCCTTATGGCCAGGGATTTGCTTTTCCATCCAACAGGAATGCATGCAAAGTAATGTCAATACCCAGCGCAATGTTAATGGTCACAGCCAGACAAGATTCAAGATAGAACCTTTATTGAAATCCCAGCTGATCTCTCCGTCTGACACTAATTGCTTTAAGAATAACCCCAGTCCACAATCCTCTTTTCCTTAAGTCACACGTCAATAGGTTTGCCATGCTTTATAAAATGATTAATGGTGAAAAGTTTGAATTGTGTTCCAGCTACAACTGATTAGAGTTGTTAAAAGTAGTTCCACTGTGTAAATTAAGCTGGAAATGGCTTCTAATGCTTTTACTGCTGTCACCTAGAGGGATCAGGTTACAACAATGTTAATAGCTTCAAGAAACTAAATAGCATTTCCATTTAACCATTTGAATATTAGGTTTTGAAGGCCATACATTTATATAGAATCACATCAAATCTCTCAGAAATATCACAAAGCAGCCGGCTGGATTGGCACTCCATACACAAGCTCCTTCCTCCCTCAACATATGGTGACAGCGGTGTGCACCATCTACAACAGTCACTGAGGCAGCACCTTCTAAACCCATGACCACTACCATCCAGATGGGAACACCACCACCTGGAGGTTCCCTTCCAAGTCACTCACCACCCTGACTTAAAAATATCACCGTTCCTTCAGTGTCGCTGTGTGAAAATCCTGAATTCCCTCTCTAACAGCACTGTGGGTGTACCTACGCCACATGGACTGCAGCGATTCAAGAAGGCAGCTCACCACCATCTTCTCAAGGGCAACTAGGGATGGGCAGTAAATGCTCACCCGCCAGCGACACCCATGTCCCACAAATGAATAAAAAAAGTTAGAAATTGGAGCTGTTTCCTTTCATTTTTTTAACTATTGCTCAACTGTTAAAAGTTAAGCTCCTTCATTTTATTTGAGTTATAGTTAAACTGTGTGATGAATAAAGCTTATTATCAAAAGCTTATTTTGATAAAAAGATAGTAAGAAGTCTCACAAGACCAGGTTAATGTCCAACAGGTTTATTTGGAATCACGTGCTTTCGGAGCGCTGCTCCTTCATAAGGTGAGTCACTCCGAAAGCTCGTGATTCCAAATAAACCTGTTAGACTTTAACCTGGTGTTGTGAGACTTCTTACTGTGCCCACCCCAGTCCAACGCCAGCAGCTCCACATCATTGATAAAAGATCTCTAATTTGTCAGTGGAATCAGAGTGAAGCATCCTATCCATAGAAACCATAGAAACTCTACAGTGCAGAAAGAGGCCATTTGGCCCATCGAGTCTGCACCGACCACAATCCCACCCAGGCCCTATCCCCATATCCCTACATATTTACCCACTAATCCCTCTAACCTACGCATCTCAGGACACTGAGGGGCAATTTTAGCATAGCCAATCAACCTAACCCACACATCTTTGGACTGTGGGAGGAAACCGGAGCACCCGGAGAAAACCCACGCAGACACGAGGAGAATGTGCAAACTCCACACAGACAGTGACCCAAGCTGGGAATCGAACCCAGGTCCCTGGAGCTGTGAGGCAGCAATGCTAACCACTGTGCCACCCGACTCATATTGATGCCAAAATAGAAAAATTGTTGGTGTCTAGTCTGGCTTCACAATATCCCTGGGGGTTCGGGTCCAGAAGCCGATCAGGCTGACCAGTTGTAATGGATGCTCTGCAGTTGATTTACTTTTTTCTGGCTTGTTTTCTGAATTATCTTCTTGCAAATGAGTTTGAAAATGGTGCTGCTGGCCTTTGTCTGGACAGTAGCTCCCAATTTCCCTCATTACACACCAAGTGTCTTGCATCCTCCACCATCCTCACTGCCTCCCATCTTCCCTGCCTCCTATCATTATCCAGCCTCCCTCATTACATTTGAACAAATCATTATCCATGTGGATATTCCTGTTCTTCCTCCTGAACCCTTTAATGTCAATGTTCCCATGCCCTTTGTCAACCTGTCCTCTCCCCTCCTCAAGGGATCTTGCACCTTAACTTTCTGGACATCCCCCCTCTCCCCTGCCATGAGACTATCCAATACCCACCCATGTCTTTTCAGTTACTGGACGCAGCTGTCTCCCCTGACAGTAACTGTGCCATCTGCCACACAGTGCCATGTCTCTAACCCCCAAGTTCCTGAGGTGACTGACCATGCCCTGCACACCGTGCTCTGTACAATCATCGCTGCCCAGAGAGACCTCCCCACACCCTAGCCCATGACCAAGAAGTACATGCCCAAACATACGCAAGACAGTCACTGACTCTTCCTTAGACAGTCTGATAACTCTTACCCCAGGAAAGTCTTTCAATTCCTCCACCTTGTTCTTTGACCATCCCGCCCCAGTTATGTCTCCATCTTACCCATGTCACCCTTGGCACACCAGGTGCTTCAGGTACCCAAAATATTGCAGCAATGCTCTGAAAGGTGGGCAAAAGCAATGTCTACATACCTCGAAGTTGTCGATGGAGTGAAGCTCTCCAGGTGAGTACCACGCGTACACGGTCAGGAATCAGACTGTTCTAATACCCACTTGCCGGGCATTTAATCCAGAGGGGGAGCATAACTCCAGCGAGTTAGCCTTTTAAAGAGCATTTTTGTGTGCTGCAAATATGGTTCCTGACATCGATCAACAGGAAACCCAATCCGCTGTTAATTCGCTATCAAATTCCGCAGAACAAAATTCCAAACAAATTTCCCACTGGTCGGACACTGACATTTTCCATCTTGTCAAATGTAGTGCCCTTGCCCGTCACCATTCCCACCACTGCGAGACATGGAAAATTCTGTCCTATGTCTTTAAACTTGGGTCACTTTGTAGAGTCTGCCCGTTCTCCCCGTGTCTGCGTGGGTTTCCTCCCACAGTCCAAAGATGTGCAGGTTAGGTGGATTGGCCATGCTAAATGTGCGGGGCTACAGGATAGGGCCTGGATGGGATGCGCTTTCAGAGAGCCGGTGCAGGCTCGATGGGCTGAATGGCCTCCTTCTGCATTGCAGGGATTCTATGATTCAAACATCTCTAAACTTTTCACAACAATTTAATTACTTTGCAAACGTGGTTCCTGATGATATCTCAACAAATATGGCAGCTAATTTTCACTCAGCAAAGTCCAGCAGACAACAGCTGAGATGATTAGCGAGTCACTTGATTTTTGTGGCATTCATTGAGGGAAGAATGTTTAAGGTCATGGAAAAAATTCACTGTTTTTTCTAAAATGGTGTTTATTTGAGATTTTAATCAACCCTCAAGTGATGCATCAATTCAGCACTGAGTGCTGTAGACACACGGCCAAATTAGAGAAAGAGTATTGGTAATTAACAGCAGCCAGTTATTGTCAAATGTGTAATAAAAAAATGGCACATTCAGAGTCTGAGTAACAGTTGTTTTTATTTGTTTCTGTTGGAGGAAAACTGCTCAGCATCCATTTGGATCCAACTTGTATATTTTACAATCTGTCTTTTTCTATTACACATTTGTAATCAGAATTCACAGCCATGGTGAGGGAGGAAGTGTTATCTACCTCAGTGCCAATGTTTACTTTGACTGATGTCTGGGAAGTAACAGCATTGCAAATGGAGGTCTGATCCTCTGCCTGATAGCTGCAAGTCATATCTTCACAATGTGGCTCGGAACGCAACTTATCACTGGTTGATTCAGAACCGCGGTTATTGAAATCGACCCGTCATGTTTCCAGAAGATTAAATTCCTTACACCAGACGTAACTAGATTTTACCATTACTGGTGCAACCAGGTGAAATTATGTGTCATTTATTTTATAGGCTGGAAGGCGGCATACGGCATGCTTGCCTTCATCGGCCGGGGCATTGAGTTTAAAAATTGGCAAGTCATGTTGCAGCTTTACAGAACCTTAGTTGGGCCGAACTTGGAATATAGTGTTCAATTCTGGTCGCCACACTACCAGAAGGATGTGGAGGCTTTGGAGAGGGTATTTACCAGGATGTTGCCTGGTATGGAGGGCATTAGCTATGAGGAGAGGTTGGAGAAACTTGGTTTGTTCTCATTGGAACGAAAGAAATTGAGGGTCGATCTGATAGAAGTCTACAAGATTATGAGAGGCATGGACAGAGTGGATAGTCAGAAGCTTTTTCCCAGAGTGGAAGAGTCAATTACTAGGGGGCATAGGTTTAAGATGAGAGGGTCAAGTTTTAAAGGAGATGTACGAGGCAAGTTTTTTTACACAGAGGGTGGTGGGTGCCTGGAACTCGCTGCCGAGGGAGGTAGTGGAAGCAGATACGATAGTGACTTTTAAGGGGTTTCTGGACAAATACATGAATAGGATGGGAATAGAGGGATACGGTCCCCAGAAGGTTCGGGTGTTTTAGTTCAGTTGAGCAGCATGGTCGGTGCAGGCTTGGAGGGCCGAAGGGCCTGTTCCTGTGCTGTAATTTTCTTTGAATTCACCACATAAAATTAATGCTGAAACCTTGCAGTGCACAATAAAGGATTACTGGCGATTTTAAGCCGGACACTTTGTAACATCCTCATGTTTCTTTTAATCTCATGATTGCATTATTCTGAAGGAATCTGAGAGTAGGGCACGTGCAGTACCGTTAAACCAATTCAACTCTTCCACTGGTACAATCCACTCCACCTTCAACTGTCAGATTGATTCAGCTTTCTCTGTCAGAGGTTCTGGGTTCAAACCCCACTATTTACTGGTGCACATACACTGGGGGAGAGTCTGAGCACTCGCGCACGCACACGGCGACGTGGGCACAAAATCTCACAAGAATCAGAAAATGAGATCATCACCGGCAAGACCTCATTTTCTCCGTCCCTCACTGGTGACGTAACGAGGATCCTGCCCACAGGAACCTCATTTAAATATAACTTAATAAATTTATTTATAATTATTGGGCTTCCCTGCCATATGTTAGGCCATAAGACCATAAGATATGGGAGCAGAATTAGGCCATTCGGCCCATCAGATCTGCTCTACCAATCGATTATGGCTGATATATTTCGCAACCCCATTTTCCCACCTTTTCCCTGTAACCTTTGATCCTTTTACCAATGAAGAACCTATCTATCTCTGTCTTAAAACACTCAATGACCTGGCCTCCACACTATTCTGTGGCAATGAATTCCACAGATTCACCACTCTCTGGCTGAAGAAATTCCTCCTCATCTCCTCCTCAAAATTGGGTCAGTGGGCTGACAAATGGCAGATGGAGTTTAATTTAGATAAATACGAGGTAATGCATTTTGGTAGATTGAACCAGGCTAGGACTTACACAGTTAATGGTAAGGAGTTGGGGAGAGTTACAGAACAAAGAGATCTAGGGGTACAGGTTCATAGCTCCTTGAAAGTGGAGTCACAGGTGGACAGAGTGGTGAAGAAGGCATTCGGCATGCTTGGTTTCATTGGTCAGAACATTGAATACAGGAGTTGGGACATCTTGTTGAAGTTGTACAAGACATTGGTAAGGCCACACTTGGAATACTGTGTACAGTTCTGGTCACCCTATTATAGAAAGGATATTATTAAACTAGAAAGAGTGCAGAAAAACTTACTAGGATGCTACCGGGACTTGATGTTTTGAGTTATAAGGAGAAGCTGGATAGAATGGGGCTTTTTTCTCTGGAGCATAGAAGGCTGAGGGTGATCCTATAGAGGCCTATAAAGTAACGAGGGGCACAGACCAGCTAGATAGTCAATATTTTTTCCCAAAGGTAGCGGAGTCTAAAACTAGAGGGCATAGGTTTAAGGTGAGAGGAGAGAGATACAAAAGCTTCCAGAGGGGCATTTTTTTCACACTGCGGGTGGCGACTGTCTGGAACAAGCTGCCAGAGGTAGTAGTGGAGGCGGGTATAATTTTGTCTTTTAAAAGCGTTTAGACTGTTACATGGGTAAGATGGGTATAGAGGGATATGGGCAAATGCAGGCAATTGTGACTAGCTTAGAGGTTTAAAAAAAAAGCATAGACAAGTTGGGCCGAAGGACATGTTTCCATGCTGTAAACCTCTACGACTGTGACTCTATGACCTCTGTTTTAAAGGATCGTCCCTTTATAAAGAATATAAAGACTGACAAATCCCCAGGGCCTGATGGAATCTATCCAAGGCTGCTCAGGGAGACGAGAGATGAAATCGCTGGGCCTCTGATGCAAATCTTTGTCTCATCACTGGACGCAGGTGAGGTCCCAGAGGATTGGAGGACAGCTAATGTGGTCCCGTTATTTAAGAAGGGTAGGAAGGATAACCCGGGTAATTATAGGCCGGTGAGCTTGACGTCCGTGATGGGGAAGTTGTTGGAGAAGATTCTTAGAGATAGGATGTATGCGCATTTAGAAAGGAATAAACTCATTAACGATAGTCAGCGTGGTTTTGTGAGAGGGAGGTCATGCCTCACTAACCTGGTGGAGTTTTTTGAAGAAGTGACCAGAATGGTTGACGAGGGAAGGGCCGTGGATGTCGTCTATATGGACTTTAGTAAAGTGTTTGACAAAGTCCCTCATGGTAGGCTGGTGAAAAAGGTTGGATCTCATGGGATAAAGGGGGAGGTGGCTAGATGGGTGGAGAACTGGCTTGGTCACAGAAGACAGAGGGTGGTAGTGGAAGGGTCTTTTTCTGGCTGGAGGCCTGTGACTAGTGGTGTTGCGCAGGGCTCTGCATTGGGACCTCTGCTGTTTGTGATTTATATAAACGATCTGGAAGAAGGTGTAACTGGGGTGATCAGTAAGTTTGCGGACGACACAAAATTGGCAGGACTTGCAGATAGTGAGGAGCATTGTCAGAAGCTACAGAAGGATATAGATAGGCTGGAAATTTGGGCAAAGAAATGGCAGATGGAGTTCAATCCTGATGAATGCGAAGTGATGCATTTTGATAGGAATAATGTAGGGAGGAGCTATACGATAAATGGCAGAACCATAAAGGGTGTAGATACGCAGAGGGACCTGGGTATGCAAGTCCACAGATCCTTGAAGGTGATGTCACAGGTGGAGAAGGTGGTGAAGAAGGCATATGGCATGCTTGCCTTTATAGGACGGGGCATAGAGTATAAAAGTTGGGGTCTGATGTTGCAGATGTATAGAACGTTGGTTCAGCCGCATTTGGAATACTGCGTCCAGTTCTGGTCGCCACACTACCAGAAGGACGTGGAGGCTTTGGAGAGAGTACAGAGGAGGTTTACCAGGATGTTGCCTGGTATGGAGGGGCTTAGTTATGAGGAGAGATTGGGTAAACTGGGGTTGTTCTCCCTGGAAAGACGGAGGGTGAGGGGAGACTTAATAGAGGTGTATAAAATTATGAAAGGCATAGATAGGGTGAATGGTGGGAAGCTTTTGCCCAGGTCGGTGGTGACGTTCACGAGGGGGTCATAGGTTCAAGGTGAAGGGGGGGAGGTTTAACACAGACATCAGAAGGACATATTTTACACAGAGGGTGGTGGGGGCCTGGAATGCGCTGCCAGGCAAGGTGGTGGAGGCGGACACACTGGGAACTTTTAAGACTTACCTAGCCAGCCATATGAACGGAGTGGGAATGTAGGGATACAAAAGAATGGTCTAGTTTGGACCAGGGAGCGGCACGGGCGTGGAGGGCCGAAGGGCCTGTTCCTGTGCTGTATTGTTCTTTGTTCTTTGTACCCTGAGACTGTACCCTCATATCCTAGTCTCTCCTACTAATGGAAATATCTTCGCCACGTCCATTCTATCCAGGCCTTTCAGTATTCTGTAAGTTTCAATGAGATGCCACATCATCCTTCTAAACTCCATCGAGTACAGACCCAGAGTCCTCAATCGTTCCTCATACGACAAGCTTTTCATTCCAGGGATCATTCTTGTGAACCTCCTCTGGACCCTTTCCAAGACCAACACATCCTTCCTTAGATACGGGGCCCAAACTGCTCACAATATTCCAAATGGGGTCTGACCAGAGCCTTAAACAGACTCAGCAATACATCCCTGCTCTTGTATTCTAGTCCTCGCGAAATGAATGCTATTATTGCATTTGCCTTCTTGACTACCAACTCAACCTGCACGTTAACCTCAAGAGAATCCTGAACTAGGACTCCCAAGTCCCTTTGCACTTCCAATTTCTGAATTCTCTCCCCATTTAGAAAACAATTCTATTTACAAAATTCTCCCCCCATGTTTAGAATTCCCTCTTGCTTCTGAAAAACGTGAAGCAGTCGACAGGAACGCACCGCTGGAAAACTTGCCGCGGGGTAGGGTGGGCACAGAACCCTGGCGCTAGAAGTTAAACTGAGGGCTGGGGGCATGGGGGAGGGTAGTGTCCTAGTGAATCTGTAAGACCAGGGAGTGGGAGTAATTAACAATCTGACAGGAAGGGACATTATACCCGAGAATTGAGAGGCAAAATGAGGAGGGGTTTTGCTTCGTAGCAAATCGATGAGATTTGGAATGAACTGTCCTGGAGGGCAGAGGTTTCACAGTAAATTTCCCAAGGGAATTGGATAAGTGCTTAAGAGCTGAAAATTGAAGGGCAATGGGGAAAAAGCGATGGGAATGGGGACTAATTGGATTAGCATTTACCAAGAGGAAGTATAGGCCTGATGGGTCGAATGGCCTTTTTCTGAGGTGTGAGATTCTAGGATTGTATGATGTGAACACTAGAGATTGCCTGGTTCATCCACACCATTGCGTTTGATTGATGATGTGAGCTGTGTCCATTCAGCTCCTGGCAACACTTCCTCCTGAGTGAAGATAAAAGGGAAAAAATCTTCAATCAATCCTGAGAAAATGACTTTGATTCCTTCAGGCAAGAGATTGCTTTCACCCATGACGCATCATCATCGCAATATTCCGCCTCTATAACTGGAAATGTCCTCTTTGAAAAAGAACTTTCTGTTCTCTCTGAAGAACAATTGTAACCCCGTTTCTTGGTATCTCTTTTCCAGAGAATGATAACTCACAGCATGTCTCAAATGATTCCTGCCAGCTGTTTTCAGACGTATTTTCTTAGTTCTTTGAATATTTTTACCCAGAGATTTCATTTTTATGCAAGACTTTAGGGTTTGATGCTTTTTGATTCATCAGCTGCTTTCCAATCAATGAAATGTAATGGTCCTGTATCAGTGCTCTGATATCGTACTCAGATATCCGGCAAATGGAGCTTTCAGATACTTCACTAAATCCTGAACATTACAACAAGAGGCACTCTAAGTAACCCCCACTGTTTACAGATCAATGTATCATTTACCATCAAACTCATTTCAGAGAGATTCTAACCTGTCAGAAGAACAGACATTTGATCTGATTGGAGGTGATGACCCTTTCACCAAACTATCAAGAGTTAAAATCAGAGAAGATGGAAACCGTAGGGGAATCTTACCAAAAAATGGCAGTGTTGGTTGCAGCGAGAAAAACGACAAGTTTCTCTCCAGATCTTACCACACTCCGCCACAAAAAAACAGGTGGGCCAAGTGTGGGTGGGGGGGGGGGGGGGGGGGGTCAACACATCGGCAAATACCGCCATGTTTAAAAAGAGTGCTCAGACCAGTCCGAACAATGATCTCACCTCCCAGCCCACCGCAGAGGTCTCAGGAGCACCCCCCGACCCCCTGATCAGAGCCAGCATCACCTGCCAGGGGCGACAAAATTCAGAAGCTGCAACCTTGCTGGCAGGATCCGTGACTTCTGGGGTTTCGCTGAATCTTGAGCCTCTGCCACCATCCCCGCGGATGGCGAGATTGAGCTCAAATTCACCTGCATGGTTTTTACAATGATTGTTGCTGGTAGTGCTTCTCAGTCCTTACAACGTGGCAGGAAAATTCTAGCCCGTCCGTCCATCCGTCCATCCAGTCACCCAACCAGCCAGTCAGTCACTCATCCAGTCATCCATCCATCCAGTCATCCATCCATCCATCCCAGATTATGAAAGGGTTTCAAAGCGCAGGCCAAGGGAGGATATTCCCTCTTGTCGGTGAGACCAGAACTAGAGGATCATCAACGTCAAATGGTCAATAATAAATCCAATCGGAAATTCAGGAGAATCCTGGAATTCGCTACCATAGGGAATGGTTAAGGTGAATAGCGCTAGTATCTTTCAGGGGAAATTATATAATCACATTAGGGAGAAAAGAATAGATTTTACGCAGATAAAGCGAGATGAAGAGGGATGGAAAGGAGCTTAAAGAATAAAATACACAAATTGGGTTGAACAGCCTGCTTCGGGCTGTAAATTCTATGTAATTCACCAGTCGCAAATTCTTTGAATCATAGAATCCCTACAGCACAGAAGAGGCCATTCGGCCCACTGAATCTGCTCGGACTCTCTGACACAGTATCTTACCCAGGTCCAATCCCCACCCTCCCACATTTACTATGGCTAATCTATACATTTTGGGACGCTAAGGGAGAATTCAGCATGGCCAAGCCACCTAACCCGCACATCTTTAGACTGTGAGAGGAAACTGGAGCACCCGGAGGAGACCCACGCAGACACGGGGAGAATGTGCAGACTCCACACAGACAGTGACCCGAGGCTGGAGGTGAACCTGGGTCCCTGGTACCACTGTGCCATCGTGCCACCCACCTATTATAATTATGATATTATCCATTCCAGTTTCAAAATAAATATTAATTTACATATGTTTTCAGCACATTTTAATTGCCATTGCTGCCACTCTGAATTTACAGCAATTAAAGGGCAAAATGTTCACCCTGCCACTCCGAGTGTAAAGTGTACAAGACATTTAGAGAAATACCATTCAGTGACAGATATTCAGTTTCAGAGCGAAGCGTCCTGAAATGGCACAAGTCGGTGACACAGGGGTTCGCGCTGCTGCCTCACAGCGCCACGGACCCGGGTTCAATTCCAGCCTCGGGTCACTGTCTGTGTAGAGTCTGCACGTTCTTCCCATGTCTGCGTGGGTTTTCTCCGGGTGCTCTGGTTTCCTCCCACACTCCAAAGATGTGCGGGTTAGGTTGATTGGCCATGCTAAATTGTCCCTTAGTGTCAGGGGGATTAGCAGGGTAAATATGTGGGGTTACGGGAATAGGGCCTGGGTGGGATTGTGGTCGGTGCAGACTCGATGGGACGAATGACCTCCTTCTGCACTGTAGGGATTCTATGGATTCTATGATATTAACATCCAGGGAGTGCCTGTATGCCCATTTCCCCCTTTCAACTCCCAAAACAGAGATAAGATCCACATTGATCAGCCGTAATAGTGACAGCCTCCAACATATTCTCACTGCCTGCATGTTCATTGCTTCCTCAGTTATACACCAGGGTCAAAGCCCATGTGAAGCCCATTTAAATAAGGTGATATCGGAACGGCCCGCCCAGCATCAGAGCAATAGGAGACAAATAGAACTGTTCTTGTTATTATTACAAAACATTTCACTGGTAAAGTGAACAGAATCATACCTGCAGCATGTTGTGAATCTGCAATATCATCACCTACACACAAAGGGCAAGGGGGAAGCCTCTTAGTATCAAAAAGTAATTATATTTGAATCCTGGTGAGAAGAGTCTGTCCTGGAGATACGCCGAGAATGAAGAGGGATTAATCCCAATCCATCAAACCATGCGTGCATTGTCAAGTCATTCTTTATTGATTAGCGTCATTATGTATCTCCTGCATGAAGCAGGCTTTCCCTCACCTATCCGATTGCAGATGGGTGGAAGTTGCACGGTGTCTCCTGGGTGACCTTGATGTAGACAGACGACTGCACAAGCAGCAGTGTACACGGCTCTCATTTACTCAGGGATATTCTACCCCCACTCGCAGAAACATTTCCCAGCACACTATTATCATATTACTGATTGTAAATGGAATCCCAATGGGAAACATGGCTTCACAATGCCACAATGCTTCAAATGTAATAATTACATTTCCATTCTTACCAGAATGCTGAAGAAGCAAGGAACATGCACCAGTATCATTTTGATTTTTATATAATTGAATCTTGAAGAAATAAATATTGATGCAAAATAACTCATCTTGAAATGTCCTGGAAGTGTCCAGCGGAAATACATTCTGGAGTGTTGGGATCGATTAATTTCAAGTATTTAAAACATGCCGCATGTCTGAAAAGCCCCAGAATGGGGTGTGACATTAGCTGCAGCTTCACTGTGCTGAGGAAGCAGGTTCACGTGAGTTAAGAGAAGGCATTCCTATCGGAATAACATTGTCCAATCTAACCTGAGGTGCCCCTTCATTGGTTGGTAGGGAAGTGGTGTGCAGCATTAATAAAGTGATCATTCTCCCAGCCGTATGGAAAGGTCATAGGTGAATGAATAGAAGCATAGAAACTAGAAGCAGGAGGAGGCCATTCGGCCCTTCGAGCCTGCTCCGCCAATCATTTTGATTATAGCTGATCATCAAATTCAATATCCTGATGCCGCCCCACACCTCATATCCATTGATCCCTTTAGCCCCAAGAGCCATATCGAATTCCTTCTTGAAATCAGGCAATGTTTTGGCCTTAACTACATTCTGTTGGAGTGAATTCCACACATTCACCACTCTCTGGGTGAAGAAATTTCTCCTCACCTCAGGTCTAAAAGGTTTACCCCTTATCCTCAAACTATCACCCCTAGTTCTGGACTCTCCCACCATCGGGAACATTCTTTATGAATCTACCCTGTCTAACCCTGTTAGAATTTTATAAGTTTCTATGAGACCCCTTCTCACTCTTCTAAACTGCAGTAAATATAATCCTAACTAACTTAGTCTCTCCTCATATGACAGCCCTGCCATCCCAGGAATCAGCCTGGTAAACCTTCGCTGTACTCCCTCTGTAGCTAGGACACTAGATAAGGACACCAAAACTGCACACAATACTCCAGGTGTGGCCTCACCAACGCCCTATACAATTGCCGTAAAACATCCCTATCCCTATACTCAAATCCTCTCGCTATGAAGGCCAACATACCATTTGCCTTCTTTACTGCCTGCTGTACCTGCGCACTTGCTTTCAGCGACTGATGCACGAGGACTCCAAGGTCTCATTGAGTATCCACCTCTCTCAATTTACACCCATTCAAGTAATAATGTCTTCCTATTATTGCTACCAAAGCGGATAACCTCACATTTATCCACATTATACTGCATCTGCCATGCAAATGCCCAAACATTCAGCCTGTCCAAATCACGCTGAAGCATCTCTGCATCCTCCTCACAACTCACCCTCCCACCCAACTTTGTATCATCTGCAAATTTGAAGATAATACATTCAGTTCCCTCTTCCAAATCATTAATATATAATGTGAACAGTTGGGGTCCAAGCACAGATCTCTGCGGAACCCCACTAGTCACTAACTGCCAATCAGAAAAAGACCCATTTATACCAACTCTTTACTTCCTATCTGCTAACTAGCTTTCTATCCATCTCAAGACATTACTTGCAATCCCACGTGCTTTAACTTTACATCGTAGTCTGTTATGTGAGACCTTGTCGAAAGCCTTCTGAAAGTCTAAATAAACCACATCCACTGGTTCTCCTCGGTCAACTCTACTGGTTACATCCTCAAAAAATTCCAATAGATTCGTCAAGCATGATTTCCCTTTTGTAAATGCATGCTGACTTTGTCTGATTATACCAGTGCCTTCCAAATGCCGAGTTATGAAATCCTTGATAATAAACTCCAGCAGCTTCCCCAGTACCGACATTAGGCTCACTGGTCTATAGTCCTCTGTTTTCTCTCTACCTCCCTTTTTGAATAGCGGGCTTGCATTCGCTACCCTCCAGCCGTAGGATCCAGTCCAGAGAAAAATAACTACCAATGGATCTACTATTTCCAGGGCCACTTCCTTAAGTTACACTGGGATGAAGATTATCAGGATCTGGAGATTTATCCACCTTCAATCCCATCAATTTCCCCAAAACAATTTCTCTACTAATACTGATTTCCTTCAGCTCCTCACGAAAACATGTTTCTCTCAGCACTTCTTTACATTATTCATGTCTTCCTTTGTAAATACTGAAGCAAAGTACAAATTTAATTCCTCAGCCATTTCTTTATTCGCTGTTATGAATTCTCTTGTTTCTGAATGTAAATTGTCTACATTCATTTTTGTCAATCTTATTCTCTTTACATATCGATAGAAACTTTTACAGTCAGTTTTTAAATTCCCCTCTAGAAGAGATTAGCTAGTTAATTACACGGGGAATAAAAGAGCGCTAAAAGCTGAATTTTACTTGAAACTTTGGAACCCTGATGTTGAACCCAAAGGCAGATCCCGAGCCCACGCTTACTGACAATGGGGACAGGCTCGCAGGTTTACTGCAGACACCTCCTAACTGGTCACCTGGGGTCAGCACAGTAAGAAGTCTCACAACACCAGGTTAAAGTCCAACAGGTTTATTTGGCAGCACAAGCTTTCGGAGTCTCAGGCTCCTTCTTCAAGTGACCCTGGGGTCTGCCAGCCATGTGAGCATAGCGGGCAAGCTCCTGATGGCAAAGGGAGGGGAGATGGGAATTGTTGAGGGAGCACAAACATCTTCAGGTGCCTCGGTCAATTAAGTACAAATTGAAATTTAGGATGGCTCAGATAGTTGGCCGCATTGATCAGAGGGGAAATCCACGGGACATCGTTTGAACGGAGGGGGCTGCCTTTCTTGTCCGTGACCTCCTCTGTGAGGCATGGAGCCTCTAATGACCCCCCCTCCCCTTCTCCAAACTGCCACATAGAGGACACCTTCAGGAAGCCAGCCATTTCCTCACGTGGCACGGAACTGCCAGGCTGCCTGCAAAGCGCCAACCAATGTAAGGCAGAAATTCAGGGAGTTAGGATGGAAGCTTAGGGCTAGAACAAACAAAGTTGTTATCTCTGGTTTGTTACCCGTGCCACGTGATAGTGAGGAGAGGAATAGGGCGAGAGAGCAGTTGAACACGTGGTTACAGGGATGGTGCAGGAGGGACGGATTCAGATACCTGGACAATTGGGGCTCTTTCTGGGGTAGGTGGGACCTCTACAAACAGGATGGTCTGCACTTGAACCAGAGGGGTACCAATATCTTGGGGGGGAAATTTGCTAATGCTCTTCGGGAGGGTTTAAACTAATTCAGCAGGGGGGTGGGTACCTGAATTGTAGCTCCGGTGTACAGGAGGTTGAGAGTAGTGAGGTCATGGGTGAGGTTTCAGGGTCGCAGGAGTGTACTGGCAGGCAGGCAGGCGGTTTGAAGTGTGTATACTTCAATGCCAGGAGCATCCGGAATAAGGTGGGTGAGCTTGCAGTATGGGTTGGTACCTGGGATTTCGATGTTGTGGCCATCTCGGAGACATGGATAGAGCAGGGACAGGAATGGTTGTTGCAGGTTCTGGGGTTTAGATGTTTCAGTAAGTGCAGGGAAGGTGGTAAAAGAGGGGGAGGTGTGGCATTGTTAGTCAAGGACAGTATTACGGTGGCAGAAAGGACATTTGATGAGGACTTGTCTACTGAGGTAGTTTGGGCTGAGGTTAGAAACAGGAAAGGAGAGGTCACCCTGTTGGGAGTTTTTTATAGACCTCCGAAAAGTTCCAGAGATGTAGAGGAAAAGATTGCAAAGATGATTCTGGATAGGAGCGAAAGTAACAGGGTAGTTGTCCTGGGGGACTTTAACTTTACAAATATTGACTGGAAAAGCTATAGTTTGAGTACTTTAGAGGGGTCGGTTTTTGTCCAGTGTGTGCAGGAAGGCTTCCTGACGCAGTATGTAGATAGACCAACAAGAGGCGAGGCCACATTGGATTTGGTACTGGGTAATGAACCAGGCCAGGTGTTAGATTTGGAGGTAGGTGAGCACTTTGGTGACAGTGACCACAATTTGATTACGTTTACTTTAGCAATGGAAAAGGATAGGTATATACTAAAGGGCAAGAGTTATAGCTGGGGGAAAGGAAATTATGATGCGATTAGGCGAGATTTAGCTGGCATAGGTTGGGGAAGGAAACTGCAGGGAATGGGCACAATTGTAATGTGGAACTTGTTCAAGGAACAGCTGCTACGCGTCCTTGATAAATATGTACCTGTCAGGCAGGGAGGAAGCAGACGTGTGAGGGAACCGTGGTTTACTAAGGAGGTTGAATCTCTTGTGAAGAGGAAGAAGGAGACTTATGTTAAGATGAGACGTGAAGGCTCAGTTAGGGTGCTTGAGAGTTACAAGTTAGCCAGGAAGGACCTAAAGAAAGAGTTAAGAAGAGCCAGGAGGGGACATGAGAAGTCTTTGGCAGGTAGGATCAAGGAAAACCCTAAAGCTTTCTATAGGTATGTCAGGAATACAAGAATGACTATGGTAAGATTAGGGCCAGTCAAGGACAGGAGTGGGAAGTTGTGCGTGGAGTCTGAAGAGATAGGAGAGGCACTAAATGAATATTTTTCGTCGGTATTCACACTGGAGAGGGACAGTGTTGTTGAGGGGAGTACTGAGATGCAGGCTGTTGGACTGGATGGGATTGATGTTCATAAGGAGGAGGTGTTAGCAATTCTGGAAAGGGTAAAAATAGATAAGTCCCCTGGGCCGGATGGAATTTATCCTAGGATTCTCTGGGAGGCTAGAGAGGAGATTGCAGAGCCTTTGGCTTTGATCTTTGTGTCGTCATTGTCTACAGGAGCAGTGCCAGAAGACTGGAGGATAGCAAATGTTGTCCCCTTGTTCAAGAAGGGGAGTAGGGACAACCCTGGTAATTATAGACCGGTGAGCCTTACTTCTGTTGTGGGCAAAGTATTGGAAAGGATTATAAGAGATAGGATTTATAATCACCTAGAAAGGAATAATTTGATTAGGGATAGTCAGCACGGTTTTGTGAAGGGTAGGTCGTGCCTCACAAACCTTATTGAGTTCTTTGAGAAGGTGACCAAAGAGGTGGATGAGGGTAAAGCAGTTGATGTGGTGTATATGGATTTCAGCAAAGCGTTTGATAAGGTTCCCCATGGTAAGCTTTTGCAGAAAATACGGACACATGGGATTGAGGGTGATTTAGTGGTTTGGATCAGGAATTGGCTAGCTGTAAGAAAACAAAGGGTGGTGGTTGATGGGAAATATTCATCCTGGAGTTCAGTTACTAGTGGTGTACCGCAAGGATCTGTTTTGGGGCCACTGCTGTTTGTCATTTTTATTAATGACTTGGATGAGGGCGTGGAAGGATGGATTAGTAAATTTGCGGATGACACTAAAGTCGGTGGAGTTGTAGACAGTGCGGAGGGAAGTGGCAGGTTACAGAGGGACATAGATGAGCTGCAGAGCTGGGCTGAGAGGTGGCAAATGGAGTTTAATGCGGAAAAGTGTGAGGTGATTCACTTTGGAAGGAGTAACAGGAATACAGAGCACTGGGCTAATGGTAAGATACTTGGTAGTGTGAATGAACAGAGGGATCTGGGTGTCCACATGCATAGATCCCTGAAAGTTGGCACCCAGGTTGATAGGGTTGTTAAGAAGGCGTACGGTGTGTTAGCTTTTATTGGTAGAGGGATTGAGTTTCGGAGCCAGGAGGTCATGCTGCAACTGTACAAAACTCTGGTGCGGCCGCATTTGGAGTATTGCGTACAGTTCTGGTGGCCGTATTATAGGAAAGATGTGCAAGTGTTGGAAAGGGTGCAGAGGAGATTTATCAGGATGTTGCCTGGTATGGTGGGAAAATCGTATGAGGAAAGGCTGAGGGGCTTGAGGTTGTTTTCGTTAGAGAGAAGAAGGTTAAGAGGTGACTTAATAGAGGCATATAAGATGATCAGAGGATTAGATAGGGTGGATAGTGAGAGCCTTTTTCCTCGGATGGTGTTGGCGAGCACAAGGGGACATAGCTTTAAATTGAGGGGTGAGAGGTATAGGACAGATGTTAGAGGTAGGTTCTTTACTCAGAGAGTAGTAAGGGCGTGGAATGCCCTGCCTGCAGCAGTGGTGGACTCATCAACGTTGAGAGCGTTCAAGTGGTTATTGGATAAACATATGGATGATATTGGAATAGTGTAGATTAGAGGGGCTTTAGATTGGTACCACTGGTCGGCGCAACATCGAGGGCCGAGGGGCCTGTACTGCGCTGTAATGTTCTATGTTCTATAACCTGTAAAATGATCCTCAATATAGAACATAGAAAAAAAAATGGGCCCTTAATTATGCAAAATGGCTGTCCATCTCTATGGAGCACACAGCTGATCCACCCACCACTGGGAAATGTGCCTGGCAATGAGACAGTAACAGGGAGTTGTCCCAACATGACTCTCTGCCCCCTTTACTCACCTCACACCCCTCGACCTGCGGTCCCTGCCTCCCCCCCACACAAAGGGGTGGGGGGGGGGGGGGTGAATCCAGCCCTTGATGTCATCGAATCATCATTTCTTGACTTATTAATCAGATGTTCTGTTTTTTTGAATTTCTGGCTAAAGTATTAGAGATTACTGGTCTAATAAAACTCAAACAGATGATGCACCAAAATCCTATTTTTTATTGTGTATTACTGACTGCACCATTCACATCTCGACATTAATAAAAGTGACATGTGATGCTATTCCTGTGCAAAGAGATGGAAACAGTTCAGCTCCTTGCTGCTGACCTTGATAGCTTTACTGATAGACGGGCCTAAGCTCTCCACCTGTTTCTGAAAGCTCCATAGTTACTTGTCATAAAGAATTAGCAGTCGGTATCATGAATCCCATCATTCAATCTAGTAACTCTAAAATCCACGTCGACAATGAGATGGGGCCTAAAGCCATTGGGAAGAACCCGGACTGAATTATCGTCTGATGCACAACAATGGATTGGTGTAATAGGTTAATTTAAAGAGAACCCCCCATTTGAATTTACAGACGTGCTTGCTCAATCAGTCGCCAGGTTAATAAATATTACAAACTTCAAGGATAGCCAGACCTTAAAATGGCACAGTGGCATAGTGGGTTAGCACTGCTGCCTCCCAGCACCAGGAACCTGAGTTCAATTCCGGCCTCAGGTCGCTTCCAGTGTGGAGTTTGCACATTCCCCCAGTGTCTGCGTGGGTTTCCTCCGGGTGCTCCGGTTTCCTCCTACAGTCCAAAGATGTGCAGATTAGATGGATTGGCATTGGTGAATTGTCCCTTAATGTCCAAAGACGTGTAGGTTAGATAGATTAGCCATAGTAAATTTGTGGTGTTAGGGGGATAGGGCGGGGGAGAAGGCCAGGGTAAGATACTCTGTCAGAGAATCAGTGCAGATGGGTCGAATGGCCTCCTTTTGCACTGTAGAGATTCTATGAAAATGTTTACACAGAAAATTTAATAATTTATTCCCCAGTGGCAGCATTCCTTTGACAGAAAGTGCACTTTCACCTTACACATGGAGATGTCTGCTGAGACACAGAACACCCAGGGGTGAAGGATGATACTGCCCCTGCATCCTTGATGACAGCATCAGGTTACGGCCACTGTGGTCACCTTTTGTTCTGGCCATGTGTCACCTGACCTCTGAACCCCTCCATGGAGCCATGTTTAAACAATATTAGAGAAGATGTACAACTTGACACATTACTCCGAAGCATCTTTACATTCACTGTTATGGTGTTTATGGATTTCCTTCAGCGATGCTGTCTGTAACATGAAGGAAGGATGTGCTGGCCTTGGAGAGGATCCAGAGGAGGTTCACAGGAATGATCTCAGGAATGAAGAGCTTGTTGTATGAGGAACGGTTGAGGACTCTGGGTCTGTACTCGATGGGAGTTTAGAAAGATGAGGGGGGATCTTATTGAAACTTACAGAATATTGAAAGGCCTGGATAGAGTGGACGTGGGGAAGATGTTTCCATTAGTAGCGGCGACCTGTATCCAAGGGCACAGCCTCAGAATAAAGGGGCAACCCTTTAGAACCAAGATGAGGAGGAATTTCTGCAGCCTCAGGGTGGTAAATCTATGGAATTCACTGCCACGGAAGGCTGTGGAGACCTGGTCATTGAGTGCATTTAAGACAGAGATAGATAAGTTCTTGATTGATAAGGGGATCAAAGGTTATGGGGAAAAGGCGGGAGGGTGGGGTTGAGAAACTTATCAGCTGTGGTTGAATGGCAAGGCAGACTCAATGGGCTGAATGGCCTAATTCTGCTCCTATATCTTATGATCTTATGAACCTTAACCCAGTGCCAATGGGGTGAATTCACCACACCTGCCTCTGTAGCTCTATAACTCCCATGGAATGAAATGTGTTTCTCACAACTGAGTCCGATTATCGATATGTACAAAAGCTTGCATAATGATCACTGTCTCACACTTGACATCCAGCATCCTGTTCAGCTGTAATCTGATGTGCCATCTGCACAGAACACAAATGTAATTAAGGGTAATAATTGGGTTCATTAGCAGAAACAGTGAAATGGGCTGTTAGTGCACCGTGGCCAGCTGATAAATAACAATGTTTTGTGTAATCAGGCCCTGCTGTTTGCAGAACAGTTTCAATCTGAGTTTGTTCAAATCTGTTCTTGGGATTTGAGCTCCGCTGGCAAAGCCATC
Source organism: Mustelus asterias (assembly GCF_964213995.1). Taxonomy (NCBI): domain Eukaryota; kingdom Metazoa; phylum Chordata; class Chondrichthyes; order Carcharhiniformes; family Triakidae; genus Mustelus; species Mustelus asterias. The sequence continues at coordinate 1,933,368 of NC_135822.1, forward strand.
ACTTGCTGTCCCTGAGAGGGTGCTGGTGGGGTGGAGAGCCACTTTCTGAAATGGATACAGACCCTCACTGCTGTCAGGGAAGGAGCTCAATCTGCTCTTCCATTGAAATCTGATTGAGTGAATCGTTGCTGCAGGAGGGCACAAAACCCCAGAAAGTCAAGGGACGGAATTTGTCACGATGGCAACAATACTGGAGTGATCCGCCCCTGTCTGACAGGCCGCTCCGCACAGCAATCATCCCAAGTCACGTTTTTGGAGAGTTGGGTGTTTCACGTCACTGGGGGGGAGGAGGGGGGAGGGGGGGGAGCTTAAACACGCCGGTGAGCCCGACTTCTGAGCGCTGGGGCGTTGTTGCACATGGGCGCGCTGATCTCACAGCGCACTGGAAGATCCCCTCCCTCACCCCACGGGCATCAGGAGCCCCTCCCCCCATAACTGACATGTTCCCTCCCCCTCCCCCAATGGGTCCCCTTGCCTGACCCCCGACATGCCCCCAATCTGGTTTGTGCAATGAGAAAGGGACCAGGGTGATTGCAAACTGTTTGGCGCCGGGCATGGAGCCAATGCTTATGTCCCCACGCTATTTACCGGGACTGACACAACCTGCAGTAGGTGCAGCGAGGTTGGCAAATCGCCCCCAAGGTGTAAGGTCACACTTTCACACAGCGAGTGCCTGTAACACCTGCGTAGAAACATGAAACGTTGGGGGATGAGATAGCAGCTCGTATAGTCTGCATCAACTCTCAAAAACCAACCCAAAAGCTACTTTATAATAAACAGTTTGATAAGCAGCAATGGGGAGAACCAATTAGACACGTGTGGATTGGAAAACAATGTTTATTCATCAAGATGACAATCAGTGTGAAATCAAAACAGAAAGTGCTGGAAATACTCAGCAGGGCTGGCAGTATTAGTGGAGAGAGAAACCCAGGTAACGTCTCATTATCAGTATTGCTGAGAAGCCAGTGGACCAGCAACACACTGGAGGAGACACTGGCAAAATCATTCTTGAATAATGGTTTGTTTTAAACATTTTATTCTTTATGTGGCAGCTCCATCCCGTTTACTTGATGTGGCAGAATGATTGCTTCTGCCTAAATCCTGTCAATTCCAATGACGGCAATGTTTGTAAATCTGGAAAAACTTACATTTGTGATTTCCGATCTTGATTAATATAAACGGAACCATGATAATAAAACCGCTCTAGAACAGTAACCCTTAGACCTCTATGTCCAGGAATCCTGCGGTGATTTTAGCAAGAGCACTTAATGTGTTCCAGTCAGGTTGCAACATTAACCTAGCTGGTGTCAACCTCTTTATTTGAACATTGAAGAGAGATATGGTGCTGATGTGTTTGATGTTAATCCCTTAATATCAAAAGTCATTTCTACTCTCCATGGACTGACTAGTTTTCATTTCAGTTTATGCATTTCACTGAGGGAAACATAAATATTAAAGCAATAGTAGACTAAAAGGGCTTACTTCAAAGCAAAGCAGAACATCCTTTCAACGTGCTGAACCTAATGTTCTTTTCCTCTACATTCGCTGTTATTTCTATTTTAACTTCACTTTGATTTAATTGCCAACAAATCTACTGTTCTGAAGATAAAAATCATTTTCTTACCGTTATATTCCCAGGCTCTTGAGTCTGTTTTAGAGGCGGGATCCACACTGGAAATATTGGCCTTATTCAGTCAGTTGACTGCCAAAGCTCTGAAGATGAAAGGGTTTTAAATTCTGGAGCAGGAAAACTGGCTTTGGGGCAAATTCCCATCTACAGCACTGACAGCCAGAACACGTTCACTGAAAAGGAGACATCTGTGGTACAAGAAGCTTCAACAAATGACACTAAGTATAAATAATGAAGGTCATGTGGACAAGAAAGATTCTTTGAACAGAAGTGACTTTATCGCCTGGGCGTATGCTGAGCTGCAGTCCCAAGATCCACCAATATCTGCACTCAGTGCTCTGAGAAATCATTCAGTCTGTGTACAGCCTGATTCACCATTCCCAACAGTCCGTGTGCTGAAATATTCCAGTCTGTCTGTTTCAAATATTGAGCAGGGTATAGAATGGTCCAATGATGGACAGTATCACAGGCAACTTGTGAGTGCAAGTTGAATTGAATAATATTGACGACTGATTCCAAATACACATGACTCTGAGGAGATAACTGTTTCTGGAAACTCTAATTAACTAATGTTGGTGAAACCCTGTTCAGTTGTGAATTTTAACTTCGATGCTTTACATAATTTCAACATTCATAATATGCAACAACTGCAGTTAATCGGATGTACTTTCCCCATCTCAACAGCAAAAAGTTACATGCCCCCCCCCCCCCCCCCGAAGGGCTTCTTTTTTTTATTTATTCGTGGGACATGGGCATCGCTGGCTGGCCAGCATTTATTGCCCATCCCTAGTTGCCCGAGGGTAGTTGAGAGTCAACCACATTGCTGTGGCTGTGGCTTACATGTAACTCCACATGTAGGTCAGACCAGGTAAGGATGGCAGATTTCCTTCCCTAAAGGACACTCATGAACCAGGTGGGTTTTTCCCTGACAATTGGCAATGGTTTCATGGTCATCAGTAGATTCTTAATTCCAGATTTTTAAAAATCAAATTCCAGTTCTACCATCTGCCATGGCGGGATTCGAACCCGGGTCCCCAGAACATTAGCTGAGTTTCTGGATTAATTGCCTAGCGATAATACCACCAGACCATCACCTCCCCATATCTCGTATTCATGTCATCATTAAGATTACCCGTCTCCACCTTTGCAACATCACCTGTTTCAACCCTGCCTCAGCTTATCTGCTGTTTAAACCCTCATTCATGCATTTGCTGCCTCTAAACTCAACTATTTCATTGCACCCCTGGGGTGGAATTTCCTAGCAGTTCGCGCCAATGGGATTTTCCAGTCCCGCTGCAGTGAATGGAGATTTGGCTGAGCGCCAAATTCTCTGAGCTCACTTGCAGCGGCGACAGGGTGTGAACGGCCAGAAAATTCTGGCCCTGGTCACCCACACTCTATCGCCTGTTAACTTGAGGTAATCCAAAACTCTACTGCCTATGTCCTAACTCACAGCAATTCCCGTTCACCTCTCACCTCTACACTCACTGACCTACACTGGCCCCTGGTCAAGCGAGGTCTGATTTTAAAATCCTCATCCTTGTTTTCAAATCCCTCCTGTGGCCTAGCCCCTCCCCACCGCTGTAAATTCCTTCAACACTACAACCCTCTGAGATAGCCACATTCCTCAATGCCTGGCTTCTTGGGCCTTCCATTACAATAAAGGCAGAATTTAAATACAAGTTGTTATAGTTTCACATTTCATTTAATAAAACTCAAACTATCTTTCTTGTTTGACATGAAACATCTTGTTGGAGTTGATGAGTGTTATCGGTAATCCAGTAAAACACAAACGTTGCCCTAGATTTTGAATTTGCCTATAATATCCACTGCATCATCAGATGTCTCTGAGTTGGCCTCGCTTTTCCCAAAGCTACTTTTAGCAAAGAACAAAGAGATTATTCTGTCATCTCAAGAGTTTGAAGCCAAAATAAAACAGTGGCACCTTCTTACAGAAAGGGGACCTATTTTCATTGATTGAGGAAATGGAGGTTGCTGTAGAAATACAAATTATTTCATTTTTACTTATCATCATAAGGACTAGGAGCAGGAGTAGGCAATCCAGTCCCTCGTGTCTGCTCTGCCATTTAACACAATCATGGCTGATCTCATCACAGCCTCAACTCCACCTACCTGGCCAAATAAGAATCATAAAGCGTTTCACAACAGAGTTTGATCAACATTCGCAGGAGTGCCTTTTCCAGCCCAAGTTAGTGTTCAGGAGCAAGAAGCAGATTGGCTGCTCCCCTATCTCACCCAGGGTCCTCGCTGTTACATTGGCTTAAACCAGTGCCCCAAGGGATGTGAGGATTGAAGCTCGAGCTGTGTCTCTCAACGCTGCTCACCCTGCTCGCACTGCATAGCCAGTTTCCACCTGAATTTCTCTCAAGGACCAAAAGGAGATAGATTTCTTTGAGTCAATGGAGTGGTATTTTTCGGTGTCTCCTTAGCAGGTTTACCAAGAAGTCAGTAAATTAATATAAAATTGAATATTTAGTCAGTACTAGACTCAATGCTGAAGTCAAGGAAATGTTCCAAGTTGTTGCTAGTAAATGAAATGTCTTTGAAGTGTTCCTTTAAAGCTGCAATTTTACAGAATGTGTAATTAATGAAAATTATGCACAATCTACTTTGATGTGCAAATATTGGGTTCCAAAACAGTTGGACAGGCTGACAATAGGAACACACAGAAATATGTCAGCATATTCACAACATTGAGGTATTTTGCAAATGGAGTAAATAAGAATCATTTTGCTCTGTTTTTTGCGATGTCTTGTTTACCTGCAGCAGCAGCAGTCACTTCCCTCCACCGCAGATTGATTTTACCATGTTCCTGTTGAAGCCATTTCCCTCCTGGGGACTAGCTGAGGGGCGCACAAGCTCGATTAAATAGCACTTCATTGTAACAACTAATCATCATCTCTTGATCCGAGAGGAATCAGAATGAAAGAGTTTCAGGAGGCAGGTGGAGCTTTGATACAATCCTATAGATGTTGAAAGTTAATAAGATTCCTCAGACAACAGCAAGAGTCAATCCAGAGAACAATGGCTAATGGATTTAGAAATATCTTCAAAAACATTAAACTTGTTACTTGCAGCAGGAGGAAAGGAACGAAGGGAAGCAGGGAAGGATGAAAAGGAGAGAAAAAAAAGGAAGGAGGATTGGAAGGAAAAGCTAGCATTTGTACAGTGCTTTCACATGCTCTGTAAAGCACTTGATGGGGAAATAATTACTTATTAAGTGTCCTGTAGTGAAGCCAGTTTCCACAAATCAAGAACCGACAAACAGCCATGAGATGAACAACCAGTTAATCTGTTTTAATAGTGTTAACAGAGGGATTCTTTTGTTACCAGAACACAGTGAGGGGGAGCTGCCTTGCTTTGAATAATGCCCTGTGATCTCACATCGAGGACGTTCGTGTCCTGAAGTGTCAGGCGGGATTATGTGGACAAGACCTGCAGTGAAGTGAATTTTAATCCATCGTAAACCATTTCCAACAGCACTCGCATGTCAAATTTACAGATCAATTCAACAAAAAGAATAATAATGTGGCGTAGGGGTGTGTGCCTGTGCTTCATATGGAGTTGTGAGTAATGGAGGATTATAATTTCAGAGCAAGTTGTTCATTAGAGTGAAACTGTGGAATATTTAATCAATACACGGTGATAATTCCACAGGTGAACAAAAGAAAAACTTCTGAATCCTGGAAATGTGGAATTAAAATGGAAATTGCAAGAAATTACCAGGTTCAGTCAGTGTGTGAAGCGAAGAGAAACATTAACATTTTGGAACTAAGTTCCGGGGTCAAATCACAGCCAGAAATTTAACTTCATCTTTCTCTCCAATTTCCTCTGTAATTCCAGCATTTTCAATCTTTTGAAAATCATTCTACGAGTAATTTTACTGTTGATTTATTAGTGTATTTAGAGCAAACATTGATTTGTGTTGTTGCTTTTGCTGTGTTGATCATTTCCATCGATGTGTCCCCATGTTAAAGATAATTGATGATTATTGAATTGAAACACAATTCATAGAATCCCAGGATCGCAGGATGCCACAGTGCAGAAGAGGCCCTTCGGCCCATCCAGTCTGAACCAACACATGAAAGGCCCTGACCTGCCTAGCGAATCCCAGTGGGATTTGCCAATTTGAATAGTAATCTAAAATGTCTTCCCTGAGTCCCAACTGTCACATTTGGAGTATCTTTTCCCCACTTGGCCTGGAAGGGATTGAGCCAGGGCCGGTGACAGAAATCATGGGCCCTGGTGCTTCTTCTGTTTCTGGACGCTATTTCACCCCCACCCATCCTCTTTTAACCCTCTCCCTCAGGTCCTCTGGCTGCCCAGAATTGGGAAGTACAGTCATGGTGGGTTTGAACTGTTTTATAAAAGGTTTAGCAAAACATTTTGGCTTTTGTAGGCCAGAATTCTCTGGCCGTTCACACCGATGGGATTCTCTGGTTCTGCTGCAGTGAATGGAGATTTGGCTGAATGCCAAATTCTCCGTTCCTTCTTAGCAGTGGCTGTGGGGCGTGAACAGCCGGAAAATTCCAGCCGTACTGTCTGGTTCTATTCACAAAACCCATCAAAAGCTCATGCTTCAGCATCATACATTTAACAACCACAGCTTTCTCAGTCATCTTCACACAACCTGGTCGTTCAGGTTACGTAACCAGCTCCACTTCTTTGGACCTGGCCGTTTGCAACATCCAAAGCACTTGAACCTCACAAGCACCACAAACAACAATCCCAATGAGAATATATTGAACTAACAGTAACATACTCTATTCGCTCATGATTCCTGGCTTCACTTACAAGTTTAAAAATGACAAAACCTTCCAATAAATTAGCACCGACCAATTCACCTGAAATAGTGTGTTATTTCCATTCACATAAGTGGACTTCAGTAACGGAAAATTACACCTTGCATTGAGTGATAAATATTTTCTCATTTTGAATTGAAACTAACCACACTGACAAATGTCTAGCATGGAGCCAATGAAAGCAGATTGCATGTTGCAGTATTGCAGATGCTGGAAATCTGACGTGTAAACGGAGTGCTGGAAATACTCAACAGGCCATCACTGTAACACTACATTCTGCACTCTCCCCTTTCCTTCTCTATGTGTGGTATGTTTTGGCTGTATGGTGCGCAAGAAACAATGCTCTTTGCTGTATACTGATACATGTGACAATATTAAATCAAATCAAAGCTTCTGCGGAGAGAGAAACAGCCAATGCCTCAGGTCCACAATCCGCACTAGTTCTGACGAAGGGTCACTGACCTCTCTCTCTGCACAGGTCCTGCCAGATGGGCTGAGCATTTCCAAAAACCTTCCCATTTCCATTGGAGCCATTTACCAGCCCCCCAATAAGCAGTCAGAATTCTCGTGAGCCTTTCATTCCCCTTCAATAAGACACCCGTCAGCAACTACCTGACATTGGCTCAAAATTAAACAGGAATTTCAAAAAACGTTAAGGTATGAAGAAAACATAAACAACGATGTCAAAGCAATAAATTGATCATTTAAAAACAGAGTAATCAATAAAAATGACATTTAAAAAGTGTCAAGCAGCAGATCTAACTAATTCTTTTTCTCTTTTTGCTTGTTCTGTCACGGAGGTTAATCCCCTTTACCTCGCTTCGTAATCTGGTGAAAGTTTTTGGGAAGGTGTTCATTGTTCTACATTAACGTTTGGAGGTTCATTAACATAAAGACTTGTCCCTCGTTTTAAGTGAATAATTAACTAATTATTTTATTTTATTTAACCAAACAGGAACTTTAACTAAACCAAGAACATTTTAATTAAAAGAAACTTTGACTAAAATGCTGTTCAAATAAACACAAGAAACAGTCAGTACCAAAACAGTAATAACCGAATTTTAGTCACTCTCAAAGAAAATATACAACCAGGTGTGATAGCATTCAGAAGTTTTGGAGTTCTTCACGAGTTGTTCACTGTCCGTAACCACTATCTGATTTGGTACTTTTAGCTGTTTAGAGGGTGTGTTATTGTAAGACCTATCTGAGGCTGGCAGAGTTCAGGACTAACTGTTCTAGTTGATCTAACTGTCCTTAACTGCTTCAGCTGATCGGGCCCTGCTTCTGGTTGAACTCCTGGCTCAACCCCTGGTGGAACTGAACTGAAGACAGTTGGGTTCCTCTTTTATTCCCGATGAGCTATTCATTTTCTACATCAGGATTGGTTTGATGCGGACAACAACAGCAAATTCAACTCTGATAGGTTCCCTTTAGCTTTAAACTCATAGGCTAACAAAATGCAAAAACCTATGGAATCCGCTACCAAGGCTACCCGGTTGTCTGGTCCTCGAAATAAATGTTGCAACTTAGAGTCTGTGTGTACTCTGCATTTGAAACATCTCAGCGTTGAAGAAAACCTGCTTTTAATGGGACCACGCACTGTTGTTTCCTTTCAAGTATTTAACATTCTTTACAGACATTCTGTATATCTTTATAAACTCAACTTCACAACACTTATGAAGTTAGGGAGCGACAATTCTGCCCCAAGTTCTGGTCACAGGGAAGAGGAAGGGGACCAGGGTTGAGCTCAGGAATTGGGTTTAATTAACACTGACCTTGCTTTGCCACAGATGGCGCACACTCTGATCTGGCCCTGGTGGAAATCATACGAAAGGCGTTGGAATCGGGTTGTCTTTAAGCCTGGCTTTTCCCCCTCACCTGGCCCAGCATGTGGATAGGTTTTTGGGGAGGGAGGAATAGGAATGGGGGAAGGGGGAATGTATCCCTACACAGAGCAGTCTCTTTTGCTCTCTCTTTTTGTGTCTGTATGTCCATCACACTACCAGTCTCAAGGATTTCTCTCTCACACAATTACTCATTCACACTCTCACTCAGCCCGACTAGATTTGGAAAGTTCTTGCACATCTTCTATCTTCTGAGAGTTAACAATGTGTCTGAACTGATAACAATCCCACCCAGGCCCCATCCCCACCCAGGCCCCATCCCCACCCAGGCCCCATCCCCATAACTCCACCCATTTACCGTTAATCCCCTGACATTAAGAGACAATTTAGCACGGCCAATCCACCTAACCCTGCACACCTTTGGACTGTGGGAGGAAACCAGAGCACCTGGAGGAAACCCACGCAGACACGGGGAGAACGTGCAAACTCCACACAGACAGTGACCCAAGGCTGGAATTGAACCCGGTCCCTGGTGCCGTGAGGCAGCAGTGCTAACCACTGTGCCACCGTACCGCCCCAAATGCCAATCAAACACTGAAGGGGACAGTCGGATTTGAACCGAGGACTTCTTGAACTGCAATGAAATACTCTACCACTGAGCTACACCCCTCAGATAAATAAATGATCTTTGCACCGTTGAGTGATTGTGTGTGGCTGGCATGGACACTCTCAAGGGAATTATCAATGCTTTACACCAGATATCCCTGTCAATTTGTGAAATAAAATTATCATCTGCAACAAGAACTCTTGCTGGGCTCGAAGAATAAATTTATAAAGAATAAATAATATTTCAGGTGCAATTATCTCTGAGAGGTGCTGGATGATCCCCATTGACTCAAACTAATCTTATATAATTATATTAACTGCTTTTGTCTGATAGGCTGGATAATGGATTTAATCACCAGCCCACAGAGTTTGTGTCTTGCTGGGAGTCGATTAATTTTAATTTCACAAGAGCATCAGGAGAGGATTGAAGGTTATGTTGATGGGGATAGTTAGATGCAGGAGGGTGGGAGGAGGCTTGTGAGCAGAATAAACATTGGAAAATCTAATGGGAGGAAGGGGGGTCCCTGGACTTGGGGAGGGGGGTCCCTGGACTTGGGGGGAGGGGAGGTCCGTGGATGTGGGGGGACAGGGGGGTCCCTGGGCTTGCATCGCTGGCAGCGATACCCTCTGTACAGATGCCAGACAGTCATATCCACACCCGACTCCAACAGCCATTGTTTCTGACTTAATGCAGCTCTGGGGCACCACATTCTAATTGGCCATCGCCAAGGAGAGCCAGCCAACAGGCACACCGGGGGGGGCAGTGCACCGCCTCCTCCGCCACCCCGCTCCAGCCTTGCTTGCGCCTGATTTGTGGTTCTCGTCCCCCACCCAACAGTAATCCACATCATTCCAACCACGTGGTGATGGACAGCAGGTCGATGTGTGGATTTGGGAAGCATTTTGATTGGAAATAATATTGCTGATCTTCTGGGCTATTGGAGACTCCACTCAGCTGATGTAGGATCAGCGCTCCGAAAGCTTGTGATTCCAAATAAACCTGTTGGACTTTAACCTGGTGTTGTGAGACTTCTTACTGTGCCCACCCCAGTCCAACACCGGCATCTCCACATCATGGCTACCAATAAGAGGCACTCCAACCACTGCCCCTTGACATTCAATGGTGTTACCATCACTGACTCCCCCACTGTCAACATCCTTGGGGTTACCATTGACCAGAAACTCAACTGGACTCACCACATAAACACTGTGGCTACAAGAGCAGGTCAGAGGCTAGGAATACTGCGGTGAGTAACTCACCTACTGACTCCCCAAAGCCTATCCACCATCTACAAGGCACAAGTCAGGGGTGTGATGGAACAGTCTCCGCTTGCCTGGATGGGTGCAGCTCCAACAACACTCAGGAAGCTCCACATCATCCAGGGCAAAGCAGCCCCACTCGATTGGCACCATATCCACGAACATCCACTTCCTCCACCACCGACGCTCAGTAGCAGCAGTGTGTACTATCTACAAGATGCACTGCAGCAATTCACCAAAGATCTTTAGACAGCACCTTCCAAACCCATGACCAATTCCACCTAGAAGGACAATGGTAGCAGGTACCTGGGAACGCCACTACCTGCAAGTTCCCCTCCAAGCCACTCACTATCCTGACTTGGAAACATATCGCCGTTCCTTCGCAGTCGCTGGGTCAAAATCCTGGAATTCTCTCCCTAACGGCATTGTGGGTCAACCCACAGCACGTGGACTGCAGCGATTCAAGAAGGCAGCTCACCACCACCTTCTCAAGGGCAACTAGGGATGGGCAATAAATGCTGGCCAGCCAGCGACGCCCATGTCCCACGAATGAATAAAAAATATCTTGTTTTAACTTATTGAGGACACCTTGCTTGCCATGCGTCCTTCAGGAATGTGTCACTTCAACACAACCTTTGCTTGCATTTATATTCATGTACAGATCTCCGTGTGAGTGTCAGATCACTCCCCATGTATCAGCATTTTGAATATATTGTCTTTGTCAGCAATGTCCTTGTTATAATCTCTTCAGGGCTGCTACATGAACAATGTCTTCATTTTTGCAGGAACATACATTTGGATTGGAATCGGAATTTAACTTTTGTTAACATCACGAGAGTACTGAGGGAGGGACTGGCTTCAGTTTGTTTTTGCTGTCTTTCGCGATGTGGTAAGAGAGATTTGCAGCAAGATTTCATTTCAAACTGTGAGACAGAAGGAGGTCACTTACTGTCCAGCTGGAGAAAGCTCGTGAGAAACCCTACACTGAGCGTGATGTGTACTGCCCAGTGCAGGAAAGGCTAGCACTGACCATTCAGAGTAGCTCACATTTACAGTGAGATTAGCCCATTAAGAGATACACAGTGTCCTACTTTGATAATCTCTATGTATGAAGGAAAATATTAAACGCTGTAGACTGTATTTTACTAGAAGACTACCTACTATGAAATACCTCAGGTATAATAAGCCGTTGTAGATTTATATTTGGCCTCTTCCCATTGAGGATAGTTCTCAAATCACCTCTTGAACAACTGGAGAGCCACACATGGGTTCTTTATACTGAAATCTCAAAGTACACACAAGAAGCATCTCATTGTTCTGATTTCCAAGTTATGGCGGTGTACACATGTGTCACGGAGACAATGAGTACGCTCCAGATGTAGGGGATACAAGGACCACTTACAGAAAAGCAGACTGAAATCTGTAACAATCACATTTTGTCCCACTGGATTTTGGAATAATGACCCTGATCTTCCCAGGAGCGGCAATCATTTGACGAAGATTCATCCAGACTCGAAACGTTGGCTCTATTCTCCCCCCACAGATGCTGTCAGACCTGCTGAGTTTATCCAGCATTTTCTGTTTTTGTTTCAGATTCCAGTAATTTGCTTTTATTTTGTTATCTGATTGCCATCCCACTCGACTCACCCCAGCCTTGAGGCTGCTCTGTGTTTCTCACTGGGTCTATTGAGCCCAGCGTTACTCGGAATGCGGAGCTGTGAGACTCTGTCACTGCGCTGTCAAGTCGGCAGGAAGACAGGACTTGCCCCCTTTCAGCACTGGCTGCCGAATGGCCATCTCAAAGATCCCGTGTGAATGATAGTGAATGGGTGAGTGGATGAATGAGTAAAGTGGCAAGGTGGGTAGGTGGTCAAAGTAAATGGGTAAGTGTAAATGGACAGGTAGATAGAGAGAGTGGGGTTGTAGATGGACAAGGTGGCAGCGGGATGAAGTGGTGACTGGATGAGATGGTCAGTCAGTGAGGTGGGCTGGGGGTTAGTCAGGCCTGGTTTGTGGGGGGCAGTGGGGGGGGGGGGGAGGTATTGGGTGATCATGGGGAGATTGGAGGGAGCAGTCAGGTTAGGTTAGGAAGTAGGAGCGAGAGTAGACCATTCAGCCCTTCGAGCCCGCACCGTCATTCTATATGATCATGGTTGATCTCCATCTCATCCTAACTCCACTTCCCTGCCTTTTCCCCTTTATCCCGCTTTTGATCAAATATTTATCTATCTCTTTCTTGAATCCATTGATTGATTCGGCAGGTAGTCTGGGGGTGAAAGTGAGCGATTGGGGGAGGGGGGTCAGCTGTGTAGATATCCAGGAGCTAGAAAAGGGCTAAGATTTTCCAGCCCTGTACCTCCCAACCATCCCCTCCCCGCCCCCCACCTCCTCTCCCACCCCACCACCAGAATTTTCCTGTCCCATCAACATTAGTGGACATTTGGCTGGTCCATTGCATCCCTCACAGGGAGCCGGAGGATTCCGACCTACGATTTTTCTGTCTAATGTTACCTGGGTAACTATCCAGGTAAGTAATCTGGAACAGTGCCAAGTCTCTAACTCTAAGGTGGAGTCAGGAATATTCACGGAGGATCCAGGGGAACAAGGGAATTACCCACCAGAAGCTGAAACTTCCTGGGCAATTTCCAAAGAGGTCAATGATCGGGAGACAGAAGGATTTGAGCCAATATGTCCTGTTGCCCTATTGTCCTGACAATATGTCATGTGTAGAAACACAAACCTTCCCATGTCTGTATACTGTCATCGTGCAGACCCAGTTGTAATAGTGGGTGGCAAGTGGAACCTACAGTTGCAATTTAATTCATTTTAAGATCTACCCAACAACAATTTTATTTGTTTCTTTCCGATTTTGGAAAGTGGCAGTTTCACTTTTTGAGTAAATACAGAAATAAGCTGGAGATTTCATCCTGAATCCTTGTCATGACAGTTTTAGCATCTTATCACAGCTGGCAATAAAAACAATGGAAAAACGATGGCTTTTTACTTTAACAATTGCACCTCTCCTTATCATGGACAATTGACTTTATCATTCACCCTGTGCTTTTTAAAGATAACAGTCATATTTTCATACAAAGCATTAATTTGATTTGTCAAGTTCAATTATTCACTCAGGAGCTGGAGAACTGATCAACTTTTCTGGTTAATATTTGAAGTGTTGCTCGTACATTAAATACAATGAGAACAGTTACAGTTCTTTGATGGAATATACACTTCTCTTTCTAAATGAGGAAATGCTTTAAAAAAGGTGTTAGTGGAATTGCTGTAATCACAGTGAGTCACGACAGTTCAGGGCAGTTGAAATGAGACTCTACGCAAAGTGGCTCAGAACACGAGTGTAGAAAATACAAAGTAACTTATCATGAATTTGATGACCTTCTGCATGATTCATGTAACAGTTCACACTATAGAGAGAGGAAAAAGGCAGAAAATTCATGTGAAATACCAAAGAAACGCCACAATTCCAAGAACTTTAGAAATTGTTCTTCTATTCTCACGTTGATTATTGGTGCTGAACATTTCTATGGCAACATTTGATTACAGGCCCATTTTCTGAGTTATTCCATCTGTGAAATTAACAACTAACTGATATAAAATGAGAAATTGGCACCGATATTTTGCAGTGAACGTGAAGGGATTTCTGACAATGGGGATACAGTCGGTCTCCAACAATTTCCCCTATTCCCTTTTCCAGTGAATTCAATTGAAAAGGAGGTTAGAGTGGGAGGTAAAACACTTGGTTTGCTGTCACATGTTCTGAACTATCAGTAAAGGCCAATTTTCCTTCATTAGTAACATCAGAACAATACACCGACACATCTGGGGCACATTCAGATGTGGCCCTGCATCCATGGTTTTGCTACCAACCAGACTTGGGGCCACTTCAGTCCTGACTGGATCCCAGCTTTATAACCTGGACCAGGGAGAGAAGTCATGGGTCCTGGTGCTCCTCTCGTTTCTGGGCCCACTGATCACGTTATGTAATAGTTTTAAATCATGGAATTTCAATTTCCACAGACTAATACCAATTTTATGACAATGGAATAGGCTGTTGTAGATGTATATACATAATTCATTAATATATATATTAAATGGAGATGATTAAACAATCAGCAAATACTCTGCATGATATTCATTAACACACTCTGTCCAAAGGCCTTGAACAGTTCAATAATCTTTCATTTCATCCTATCCACTGACTCAGAGGACAGTGAATGGCAATCCATCTGTCATTTGAATTTTGGATTCAAGGTCCATCCTTTTGCATAAATTGAGCCACGCGCCTAGGAATCCAAAAACTGGAAAGAACAGTACAGCCCAGGAGGAGGCCATTTGACCCATCGAGCCTGGCCAGGCTCTTTCAAAGAACAAAGGAAAGGGGCGGCACGGTAGCACAGTGGTTAGCACTGTTGCTTCACAGCTCCAGGGGCCTGGGTTCAATTCCCGGCTTGGGTCACTGTCTGTGTGGAGTTTGCACATTCTCCTCGTGTCTGCGTGGGTTTCCTCCGGGTGCTCCGGTTTCCTCCCACAGTCCAAAGATGTGCGGGTTAGGTTGATTGGGGGTGCTAAAATTGCCCCTTAGTGTCCTGGGATGCGTAGATTAGAGGAATTAGTGGGTAAAATATGTAGGGATATGGGGGAAGGGCCTGGGTGGGATTGTGGTCGGTGCAGACTCGATGGGCCGAATGGCCTCTTTCTGTACTGTAGGGTTTCTATGATTTCTATGAATCCAGTTAGTCCCGCTCTTTCCCCATATCTCGGTAAGTGTTTTCTCCTTCCAATTACTTAAAACTTACTATTGAACCTGTTTCCACTATCTTGTTGGGCAGTACATTCCTCACTACTCATTGCAAAGAAAGAAGATTTTCCTCAATGTTGACCCTGTTCTTTTGTCAATCTCTGACGAAGGGTCATCTAGACTCGAAACGTTGGCTCTATTCTCTCTCCACGGATGCTGTCAAACTTGCTGCGATTTTCCAGCCTTTTCTGTTTTTGTTTCAGATTCCAGCATCTGCAGTGTTTTGCCTTTACCTTATATTTGTGTCTTGATCTCGACCATTGGAAACAATTTCTCTTTATTTTCTCAATCTAAACACTTACTGATTTCAAATCCATTTATCAAATCTCCTCTGAGGTCTTTTCTGCTCCAGGGAGAACAATCCCAGTTTCTGACAATGTAATCCCTCATCCCTGAACCATTCCAGTAAATCTCTACTCTAAACTCTCCAAAATCTTCACTCCTTCCTGCGATGTGCCCAGAATTGAATAGAGTACTCCAGGTGATTTATAGAGATAGAACATAGAAAAACTACAGCACAAACAGGCCCTTCGGCCCACAAGTTGCGCCAGTCGTGTCCCTACCTACCTAGGCTTATAGATAGACTCACCTATAACCCTCAATCCTGTTAAGTCCCATGTACTCATCCAGAAGTCTCTTAAAAGACCCTATCGAGTTTGCCTCCACCACCACTGACGGCAGCCGATTCCACTCACCCAAGTGAAAAATTTACCCCTGACATCTCCTCTGTACCTACTCCCCAGCACCTTAAACCTGTGTCCTCTCGTAGCAACCATTTCAACCATGGGAAAAAGCCTCTGAGAATCAACCCGATCTATACCTCTCAACATCTTGTAAACCTCTATCAGGTCACCTCTCATCCTTCTTCTCTCCAAGGAGAAAAGACCGAGCTCCCTCAACCTATCCTCATAAGGCACGCCACCCAATCCAGGCAACATCGATTTAGAATAACTGTCTGACTTTCACACCCACTGAACCGCTGACCACTCGACTTCCTTTCCTGCTCCCCATGCTAGTTGAAATGGTTTATAAAGTTCACTATCCTCAAATACTGTTCCTTCCCTGACATTACCCAGCTCTCAACCCGTCTGTCCTTGCATAGTGCTGCTCTATCACCAATGACCCTCTCCTCTGAACATGTCATTGCCTCCAGTGCCCATCCTTCCAGAAAGTCCATTTTGAATCTCTCTTGGGTGGCACAGTGGTTAGCACTGCTGCCTCACAGCGCCAGGGACCCAGGTTCGATTCCCGGCTTGGGTCACTGTCTGTGTGGAGTTTGCACATTCTCCCAGTGTCTGCGTGGGTTTCCTCCGGGTGCCCCGGTTTCCTCCCACACTCCAAAGTTGTGCTGGTTAGGTGGATTGGCCATGCCGAATTGCCCCTTAGTGTCAGGGGGACGAGCTAGATTAAATGCATGGGGTTATGGGGATAGGGCCTGGATGGGATTGTGGTTGGTGCAGATCCGATTGGCCGAATGGCCTCCTTCTGCACTGTCTGATTCCATGGTCATATAATTCAAACAGGATTCTGCCACTTCCAGATCACAGAAAGAGCTTCCAGCCAAGTTGCATTGACATTCTGTGTGACTGGTTTTCACTGCCCATCAGCTCAGTGAGATTTCATAGAAACAGAGAAAAACTACAGCACAATACAGGCCCTTCAGCCCACAAAGTTGTGCCGAACATGTCCCTACCTTCGCGATTACTAGGCTTACCTATAACCCTCTATCTTACTAAGTTCCATGTACTTATCTACAAGTCTCTTAAAAGACCCTATCGAATCCGCCTCCACTATCATTGCTGGCAGCCCATTCCACGCACCCACCACCCTCTGAGTGAAAAACTTACCCCTGACATCTCCTCTGTACCTACTCCCCAGCACCTTAAACCTGTGTCCTCTTGTGGCAACCATTTCAGCCCTGAGAAAAAGCCTCTAACTATCCACTCGATCAATACCTCTCAACATCTTATACACCTCTATCAGGTCACCCCTCATCCTTCGTCTCTCCAAGGAGAAAAGGCCGAGCTCACTCAACCAATCCTCATAAGGCATGCTCCCCAACCCAGGCAACATCCTTGTAAATCTCCTCTGCACCCTTTCTATGGCTTCCACATCCTTCCTGTAATGAGGCGACCAGAACTGAGCACAGTACTCCAAGTGTAGTCTGACCAGGGTCCTATAAAGCTGCAACATTTCCCTCGACTATTCCCGGTGTGACCTATTTGATCACAGCCAGAACTCCAACAATGGCTCCTCTTCTCACTGCTGTACGTGTCAATTTTCACCTGTATGTTGATGAAGCTCACTCAGCTCCACCCTCTCTCTGAACTCTCACTACATCTCCAGCACATCCATACTGCCAGCCTCGTTACCCAAGATCCAGTCATAAATGAGTGTAATGCCCTTTAGTTAAGTATGTCGAATCAGCGCCGTTCATTCTCACTCCCTATTCACTGAACCACATCACAATCTCAGCG
The DNA here is from genome assembly GCF_964213995.1 of Mustelus asterias. Classification (NCBI taxonomy): domain Eukaryota; kingdom Metazoa; phylum Chordata; class Chondrichthyes; order Carcharhiniformes; family Triakidae; genus Mustelus; species Mustelus asterias. The sequence goes on from NC_135822.1 coordinate 1,950,824, forward strand.
TCCAGTACAAGCCTGAGCTGAGTTCTCCATCACAAAATGGTGAATTGATACTATTATATGCTCACTCTCCGTGATTGGTGGATTTGCCTCCAGCTGCATCGACCTAAGCACTGGAATTTTCACTCTGAATCTTTCTGCATCTCTAACTCTCTCCTCCTTTAAGATGTTCCTTTCCCTTGAGAAACCTGACCTGTTCTAATGTCGCCCTCGACGGTTCAGTGTAAAATTTGGTTTTGCAAAGTACTTGGAACATCTTTCATGGAGCACTGACCTCCCATTAACGCAATCTGATATCCTGCCTTTATGTCAGCACCAGCTCATTCTACAGTCCTTCATACTGCCATTAACACTCCCTCTGTCTCGTGACCAAAACATCTTTGTTGGAATCTCTCCCAGCTCCCAACAATCACAGACCCCCTCCTCTGCCCCAGCTACTCCATCCCCTCTCTATCGATATAAAATCCATCACATTTCTCCCTCTCTTTAACCCTGAAGAGTCACACAGACTCAAAACGTTAACTGTTTCTCCCTCCACAGATGTTGCCAGACCTGCTGAATTTTTCCAGCATTTTCTGTTTTTGTTTCCAATTCCAGCATCCGCAGCATTCCTACTTTCATTTGGAACGTTTTATTGCATTAAATGCACATGTTGTTGTATGTTTTGCATTTAAGGAGCTGTGTTTCACCCGGTCCAGATTGCGCTTATCCGGGAAGATTGCATCCAGGCCCAAAGACAGGTTTGGCACCCGACGCCAAACGGTTTGCAATCTTCCTGGTCCCTTTCTACTCACAGAAACCGATTGCTCCCAGAAAGGGAATGAGGCTGATTAGCATGAGATTGACTTGATTGCAATCTCATTGGCGAGTTCGGCACTGCATCCAGAGCCTTCTGAGATCTTCCCCATGCAGCGTGGCGCTGCTCTCTGCACTGCCATCGTCCAGGCGTGACTGACTATGGGTGCAGAGGGAGTATTTAAACGCAGCTCCCCCTTGTTAATGGCGCATAGCTGTGAGCTGGTTCAGGTGAGTCATACACCTCAGGACTCCATACCGCCGTGTTTCACGTGGGGGTTCGTTCAGTGCACGGAGTGTGGGACGATTGCAATCTGATTCACACCAGACATACCAAGCGCGGATCCCACCGGATATACCAGCACGGATCACACTGGATATACCAGTGTGGATCACACCGGATATACCAGCACAGACCACACCGGATATACCAGCATGGATTACACTGGATATACCAGCACGGATCACACTGGATATACCAGCACGGATCACACTGGATATACCAGCGTGGATCACACTGGATATACCAGCACAGACCCTGTCGGTTTCCTTGCCCAGAATGACAGATTTTTGGGGAAAATTCTGTCCAAGATATCTGAATTCCGTTTTACATCTGATTTTCAGGGTAGCTTATCGCATCAACTACCTTCTACTTTGGTCCAAGAGATGATGAGGTATGTTGTTTTTCTCTCCTTACAGATGCTGCCGGAACTGCTGAGATTTTCCAGTGTTTTTTCTCTTTTTGTTTCAGATTCCAGCATCCGCAGTAATTTCCTTTTATTTATTTATGTGGTTCATATTGCTAAAGTGTCGTGTCGATCGATTACAGGAAGGGAATCTGGTGAATAGGATCACATGAACCTTTCAGAATCTGGAAGGAAAGGAATATCCTGTGGGTTCTGTTGCCTTGGAAACATCTCTGCTGAATTCCTACTCTGAAGGTACCCAGCTTAGAGACCTCCCTGGCCTCAATGGAGTTTTGACATTTTTTAAATGTTTCTATATTTAAAATCATATTCGGTTTTCTACTATTGTTTTATTTTATCTAACCATTCTCTTTATTTAATCTCTGCCATCTTTTATTTGTCTCCTTTGGCTGTATAAAATGGATCTACTATTATTGTGAAAGAATGAAAGACTTGGATTTATATAGCGTCTTTCACAGCACCCCAAACATTTCACTGAATGCAGCACTTTTTGAAGGGTCGTCACCGTTGTAATGTAAGAAACATAACAGCCAATTACAGAAAGAAAATCCCCACAAAATCTCCATAATATTGACCAGATAATCTATTTTTAAAGTGATGCTGATTAAGGAACAAATATTGGATAAGACACCAGGGATAACATCTCTGCTCATCTTCAAAATAGTGACGTGCGATATCTTAAAGCCACCTGAGCAAGTGGGCAGAGCCTGAGCACCTCTGACAGGAGTGCACTCTGCCAGTACCCCACTGGAATACCAGCTGAGGTCAGTGCGCTTAAGTCTCTGCAGTGTGACATGAACCCACTAACCTCTGACTGGGAGATGGGTGTGCTGTACCAACTGAGGGATGGCTGGTGCACCCGCAGGGACCCTGCCTAGTATTAGGTAGTTTCCCACCTGTCTTAAAAGGCAATTAAATATAATGAATTGTGCCAAAGTTACACAGACAATCCTAAGATTTTATGTTATGGATTTCTGTCAAAGGGAAGCATATTCAATGCTGGTGACCCAGATTAATGCTGGATTCATTTGTTCTTTCATGGGACATGGGTGTAGCTGGCAAGATCAGCAATTGTTCACTGTCCCCAATTGCCCTTGAACTGAATGCCTTGTGAAGAGTCAACTGCATTGTTGTGGATTTTCTATCTGCAGCCAGTTTCAGTCACATGATAGCAAGTTTCAGTGTTTTCCATTATCCATAGAATGGGTTGGAGTCAGAGTGATTGATACACAGTGAGGAAGTGATTGATAACCCAGCAACACATCATTAGCCCAGTGGAAAACCTCATTTGATATTCTGTCCTCACACCTGTGACCACATCTGGCAGCCATTTCTCTCTCCCATCTCTGCTGGTTCCTTTGCACGTGAGAAACCCATTCACATTCCAGAACTTTCCAGAACATTTTCAGACAGGTGTTAGTCGTTTGTCTGTACAGGAATTGCACAAGTCACCTGACCTGTGGCAGCCATTTTAACAGTATTGTTCATGTCCCCTTTTCAAATAAAAGGCAGTTCTAGAAAATGTTATGATGAGTGTAGTCCACGATTAAACTTATGGCTAGGACATGCTTCTGACATGTGACTAACGTAAACATTTATATTATCTGTGTATTTTTGTCTCAATGTAACACAACCACCTCTGAAATACATTATGCAAGATGTAGGGATATTCCATTTGATATGTTGTCACCTCTTTCATTTTTTTTTGCTGATATTCAGTCGAGCATTTTGTATTAAGAGATTATTTTATACGTATAGAATTTAGAAATAGGAAGGGAGATGGTACAATTCGCTGGTTTCTGTTACTGGTTAGAAGAGGTCTTGTGGCATGGCCGGCAATATGCCTACCTCTGAATCTGAAGCACCATGTTCAAGACCCACTCCAGGACTTATGGCCAAGGAAGGTCCATTCATAACAGCCAAACAGATGGATTATCAACTTATAAACACTTCCAATTTGACACCAATGGCAGGCAGTAAGAGTTGGAGATAATCCTGGCCGTTGATGTGATAGAAAGAAATTGGAGCCTGGAGCAGCACTTTGTGTAGCTCCAGACTGCAACATGCTTGTAATGTCCCTGGAGTTCAATCCCCCAATGGCAATGGGCAGCTGTTTTGGGCTCAGAGCTTACAGGCTGCCTGGGGATGAGGTTCTGTCCTTGAGATAGACAAGGCTTCTCCTCACCCCCACGTATTGCCTCGAGGAAGGACTGGACACTGCCATGTGGGTCTGTGCAAGCGGGGGTGGGGGAGGGGTGCTGGGAGAGCAGAAGGTTGGGGTGCTGTCAGGGTAGAGGTAGTTAATGAATGATGTTTTCATACACAATTTAAGGGCAAATGTGATATTTTCATTGTTGTAGCTGCTACAAATTAATGTGTTGCGAGCGACCCCACTGCCTCAACACAAATTAAAAATAAAATTCAGAAAATTCATACATTTGTGACCTGAATATATAACAAAAGATGGCATTAAGACATGACAAATGAGGTAAAATAGCTGATATTACATGATAGTATTTCATTGGTGACAGTCCTGTCATGGAGAGGGGTTCCCTTGACTAAAGTCTCTTGATGTCAATTAAAAACTAAGTTTGTTGATCATTCCCTGGGCAGCTTTTCCTTACCAAGGGTCAAATTGGGGTCATCTCTGATGAGAGGAGAGTCATAGAAAGACCTAAATCTCAGTTATTTGAAGACGTGTTTTCGGAAAAAGCAGAAGGGGTGCACTGAGTTTCAGGCGTCGAAAGCCCAATATCCTGGAAGCTCATTTGGCGTCTCAGAAACTTCTCCCACTGCTGCTGTGACATTTCCCTTAATTGGAACTCAGTATGAGTAGTGAGTAGTACTCAGTGGGTAGCACTGCCCATCCCTGAGTGCATTTAAGAGTCAACCACATTGCTGTGGCTCTGGAATCACGTGTAGGCCAGACCGGGTAAGGACAGATGATTTCCTTCCCTAAAGCTTATGGATTTTTACAACAATCAACAATGGTTTCGTGGTCATCATTAGACTTTTAATTCCAGATATTTTTATTGAATTCAAATTTCACCATCTGCCATATTACCCTGGGTCTCTGGATTACTAGTCCAGCCAGAATGCAACTGCCTCCCTTCTTTCGTTCCTGTCTGTTGACCAAGCAATGGCAGCCATGGCGATTGGTTGAACCAGCCGATGCCAGTCACTGTTTTGTTTACAGATATGGATACAAATTATTGCAGAGCACAGCTCTTGTTAACATCATTCACTGGAAAGTTTCCCAGAAGGGAATGCCCCTGCATCAAATCACCCGGCTCCTGTTTGCTCCTTAATTTTTAACCACAACTCTGTTGGATCTGCATTCCCGCTGCCTCTCACTTCCATAGGCCAGGAATCTATATCTGCTCGCTTGGAGTGTGGGAGATGGTCAGGGACGTGTTAACCATTCTCGTCAGCTAAGCACTGTACCGCCTTCCTCTCCACATTCAGTGAAAACAAGAGATTTAATATTAAGCTGTTTGGAACCCTAAGCCCTTCTCCATTTGAGTTTTGCATCATCTCAGCGTGAGCTTTAAACACTCGTGCACAATCAATTTGTAACAATACATTGGACAAATTAAGGTGGGTGTGATTAATAAGGAACATATCAGTTGGTCTGTGCAGCAGTCCAATCTAATCAGCCTTTGACAGTCTCCATCTGGACAAATGCTGTAGATTCTGTGATCTTGTAATTAACTGTGTCTCCTGAAGAGGATATCACAACCCACCCCCCACACCTCTCCCATCACAGAATGATAATAACACTGTCGTTTAAGGCAGTAAATAGTCAGTTAAACATTTCGCTCTGTAAGCTTTTTCCTCTCTATCAGAATTCCCACTGAAAGTGATTTGCATTTTGGGGAGGCAATGGCCTAGTGGTATTACTGCTAGACTGATAATCCAGAAACTCAGCTACTGTTCCAGGGACCTGGATTTGAATCCCACCACGGCGGATGGTGGAGTTTGAATTCAATAAAAATATCTGGAATTAAGAATCTACTGATGAAACCATTGTCGATTGTCGGAAAACACATCTGGTTCACTAATGTCCTTTAAGGAAGGAAATCTGCCATCCTTACCTGGCATGGCCTACATGTGACCCCAGAGCCACAGCAATGTGGTTAACTCTCAAAGGCAAACCGGGATGGGGAATAAGTGCTGGCCAGCCAGACATATCCTACAAATGAATCTTTAGTTTAATATCTGTTACTACCTTCGAGTAATACGCTAGTGTAGGTCTGGGGCTCTTTGCTGAGGATGGTGTTTTTTGGAATGATGTTGTGTTATGGATCTTCAGCTCCTCACAGCCATGGACACTGACTTCACACGCTGTGTGACATGGTGCTCTCGCTGAAACATTCTTCCTGGCTGTACGCTTACATTAAGAAGGAGCAACTGCGCCACCGCCCCCCCCCCCCCCCTCCCTCCCCAACCCTCCCTCCCCAACCCTCCCCCCCACCTCCTTCCACCCCTCTCCAATTCCAAATAGTACAACCCCCGATATCCTGCCGGCTTTTCTTGGTGAAAACCCCTTTTTGAACTTGGTACTCTGCCAAAGCTGAACACAGTTCAGTAGTTTGAGGTGTTGGGAAGGAGCCGTTTGTGATTGATTGGTTTGCTTGCAATCTGCCCCAGCAAAATAGCTCTCCCCTGTTATATTGATTGGCAACTATTTAAACCCATATCAAAAACATGACCCCTTTTGTAGAAAACGTCATCATGATACGCAGCTGAGTGAGTGCTGGCAGCCTCACATCCATCCATTAGATTAGTTACCTGGAAAAATCAGGTTTTCTCCCCACCTGTGATTTCCAATGCCGCTCTGTTGGAATGCTGTTCCCTGCTGGGAATACTGTTCCCTGTTTTGGAGCGGTGGTCCGTGCTTTGGAGTTGTGTTCTCGCTGGGAACGGTGGGACACAGTCCAGGATTCCAAAGTGTTAAAAGTTTGCAAAGAGCCACAAGTCAAACCTCTGCTTACACATTCGCAGCGATTGAGCTTAGAGGTATGACACATCACACGATGCCAATTGGGCTAGTGACATAGTTGGCAATGACTTCTCAAAACAAAAATAGGGAAAGCTAAAAATAATGCAGCAGTTTGTCAGAATTGTAAACACAAATAGGAACCTGTTTTGGTGTAACCTCTCACCAACAATGAGAACCAAAGGATAAGTAAGCAGGAAATAGACAGAGAGCAGGGTAAGCAGCAGGTATCCCAGTCACAGAGGCGAGGATAAGGGGATGAGTGTTAACGCGAGGGTTCTTTACATTTCCTGTTCTAATTTCAGCAGATGATTGTTTGCATCTTTCTCTGGGGTGAGAATGAAAATTACAACAGGAGGTTGGGGAACTTACACGGAGATTTTATCCCACAATAAATGATTATTACTTTAATGGGACTGAAACAGTTCACAGAATTGTTACTGTGCAGAAGGAGGCCATTCGGCCCACTGTGTCTGCACTGACTCTCTGAATGAGCAATTCATCTTGTGTCTTTCTCCTGCCTTCTCCCTGTAACCCTGTAGACTATTCCTTTTCAAATAGCCATCTAAAGTCTTAAAGTTTATTTCTGTTACAATAGGCTTACATTAACACTGCAATGAAGTTACTGTGAAAACTTTAAACCTTTATCTTGAATGCCTCGATTGATGCTGCCTCCACCACACCCTCAGGCAGTGCATTCCAGACCCCGACCACTCACTGTGCGAAAACGTTTTTCTCATATCGCTTTTGCTTATTTCACTAATTGCTTTAAATCTGGGCTCACTTCTTCTCAATCCTTTCACGAGTGGGAGCAGTTTCTCCCTCTCTACTCTGTCCAGATCCCTCTCGATTTTTGAACATCTCGATCAAATCTCCTCTCAGCCTTCTCCTCTCCAAGGAGAACAGTTCCAATCTCTCCAATCTATCCTCATAACTGAAGTTCCTCATTCCTGGAACCATTCTTGCAAATTTCTTCTGCACTCTCTCCAATCACATCATTCCAAAGGAACAGTGCCCAGAACTGTACAAAATCCTCTAGCTGAGGTTAAACTAGTGTCTTATACAAGTTCAACATAATCTCCTTGCTCTTGTACTCTGTGCGCCTGTTAATAAAGCCCAGGATACTGTATACTTTACTACCATTCTCCCAACCTGTCCTGCCACCTTCAGTGATTTACGCGCGTGTACACCCAGCTCCCGCGGGTCCTGCATTCTCTTTAGAGTCATCGCCCTTTGTTTATACTCTCTCCATGTTCTTCCAACTGAAATGTATTACCTCACATTTCTCTGCATTGAACTTCATCTGCCACCTATCTGCCCACTCCACCAGTTTGTCTACGTCCTTTGGAAGTTCTGCACTGGCCTCATAGTTCACAATGTTTCTAAGTTTTGTATCATTCACAAATTTTGAAACTGTCCCCTGCACACCAAGATCTCGATCATTGATATATATCAGGAAAAGCACGAGTCCCAATACCAACCCCTGAGGAACACCCCCCCTACAAACCTTCCTCTGCCCCGAAAAGCATCCATTAACCACTACTCTCCGTTTCCTGTCACTCAGCCAATTTTGTTTCCATGTTGTTTCTGTCCCATTTATTCACAAGCTGTAACTTTGAGCACAGGTCTGCTGTGTGGTGCTGCATCGAATGCCTTCTGGAAGTCCTTGTATACCACATCAATATCATTACCCTCACCAACCCTCTCTGTCGCCTCTTTAAATAAACCTCTAGCAGGTTAGTATTTTCCCTGAGGAAATTAACGCTGGCTCTCCTTAATTAACTCATAAGTGACTCTTTATTCTGTACTAAATTATACTTTCTAGAGGTTTCCCACCACCAACTTTAAACTGACTGGTCTGTGATTACTGTGCTTATTCTTACACCCTTTTTGAACAAAGATTGCAATTCCCCAGTCCTCTTCCAGCACCCCTGTGTCTAAGGAAGACTGAAAAACTATGGCCAGTGTCTCCGCAATTTCCAGTCCTTCATCCCTCAGTATCAGTGGATGCATCCCCTCTGATCCCCCAGCCATGTCCACTTTAAGTACAGACATTTTATCCAATACCTCCTCCTGATCAATTCTGAATACTTCTAGTGACAAAGTTTCCTCGTCTGTCACCATGGCCTGGGTAGCATCTCCTTCCTTGGCTCATGTTGCAGCTTTATAGAACCTTAGTTAGGCCGTACTTGGAATATAGTGTTCAATTCTGGTTGCCACACTACCAGAAGGAAGTGGAGACTTTGGAGAGGGTACAGAAAAGATTTACCAGGATGTTGCCTGGTATGGAGGGCATTAGCTATGAGGAGAGATTGGAGAAACTTGGTTTGTTCTCACTGGAGCGACGGAGGTTGAGGGGAGACCTGATAGAAGTCTACAAGATTATGAGAGGCATGGACAGAGTGGATAGTCAGAAGCTTTTTCCCAGGGTGGAAGAGTCAATTACTAGGCGGCACAGGTTTAAGGTGCGAGGGGCAAGGTTTAAAAGAGATGTACGAGGCAGATTTTTTACACAGAGTGTAGTGGGTGCCTGGAACTCGTTGCCGGGGGAGGTAGTGGAAGCGGATACGGTAGTGAGTTTTAAGGGGCATCTTGACAAGTACATGAATAGGATGGGAATAGAGGGATACGGTCCCCAGAAGGGTATGGGGTTTTAATTCAGTCGGGCAGCATGGGCGATGCAGGCTTGGAGGGCCAAAGAACCTGTTCCTGTGCTGTAATTTTCCTTGTTCTTTGTTAAAGACTGGTGCAATGTATTCGTCTGATACATCAGCCAGGCCCCCAGCCTGCGTGAGTAAATCCCCTTGTTGGTCCCTAAGCGATCCTACTCCAGCTTATGCCATTACATGTCTATCGAAGGCTTTGCCATTCTCTTTTCATTCCCTCATCACCGCTCCTCTGTGAAGCGCTATCAATTAGGCAAAAGACTACTTGTGTGCCAATACAACTGTAGGCTTTTATTCATAACAGAATCAGGAGCACATCCCAACAGGTAACCGACCCGAACTGAACAAGGGGGAGGAGACAGCCACCTTTATACTAGGTGACAAGGGGAGGAGCCGAGCCGGCAGGGGATGTGTCCAGGCATAACAAACACACAACGGTGGTCCAGGTAGGACAAAGGCACAACTGAAGTCCACCACATTCACCCCTCCTTTAAAAAAACAACACGGGGGTGAAGCGGAAACAATATTACAAGTCCAGACGATCTGGTGGCTTGATCCGCCATCGCGATCGTCGTAGTGCAGGTTGCAGAGTCGTCCGAGCAGGGAGCGGTGTCGGCCCAGGCTCCAGGCACTGAGCGTCGAGAGGAGATGCCAGGTGGTGTGAGGCGGACCCATCCGTCGCCCCGTCCAGTAGTCGGGTACTGCGTGGTGACGGCTCCGGCGACTCAAGCGAGCTGTACATAGGGGCGAGAGGAGTGAGCTGTGGCCCTGGTGGTGTATGGAGAACAGAGGGAACTGGAGCTGGGGGGTGGAGGGCCATAGCGGGCTCTGGGCGCACAATATGGGAGACTGGGACTGAAGGGGGAAGGGGCGTGGCGGTCTCTGGGCGCACAACACAAGAGACAGTGGGGCGGAGGGACGTGGTGGCTTCAGGAGCACCTGTGGATACCAAGTCGCGGACAGAGCCCGTGTCCTCCCGCCCATCAGGGTACGCTACAGAAGCATATTGAGGATTAGCGTGGAGCAATTGGACCTCCTCGACCAAGGGGTCTGCCTTATGGGTCCGGACATGCTTCCGAAGCAGAACGGGCCCCGGGGACATCAGCCAACTTGGGAGCGAAGTACCCGAGGAGGACTTTCTGGGGAAAGTGAACATCCGCTCGTGAGGGGTCGTATTGGTCGCTGTACACAAGAGTGACCTAATTGAATGTAATGCGTCCAGGAGGACGTCTTGCCAACGGCTGACTGGAAGGCCCCTAGACCGTAGCGCTAATAGAACAGCCTTCCAGACGGTTGCGTTTTCTCGCTCTACTTGACCATTACCCCTGGGGTTATAGCTCGTGGTGCGGCTGGAGGCAATGCCTTTGGTGAGCAGGTACTGCCTCAGCTCGTCACTCATGAATGAGGACCCACGGTCGCTATGAATATAGGATGGAAAGCCGAACAGGGTGAAGAGCGTGTTCAGGGTCCGAATCACCGTAGCCGTGGTCATGTCCGGGCAGGGGAAGGCAAAAGGGAAACGCGAATATTCATCGATGACATTCAGAAAATAAATATTGCGGTTGGAGGAAGGGAGGGGGCCTTTAAAATCAATGCTGAGGCGCTCAAACGCGCGAGTGGCCTTTATAAGGTGCGCCCCACCTGGCCGATAGAACTGCGGTTTGCACTCTGTGCAGACCCTGCATTGCCTGGTAACCGACCGGACTTCCTCGAGGGAGAAGGGCAGGTTACGGGCTTTGACAAAGTGGAAAAATCTGGTGACACCCGGGTGACAGAGGTCGTTATGGAGGGACTGTAGCTGGTCCAGTTGGGCGCTGGCACATGTTCCACGGGACAGGGCGTCTGGGAGCTCATTGAGCTTCCCGGGCCGGTACATGATGTCATATCTGTAGGTGGAGAGCTCAATCCTCCACCGCAAGATCTTGTCATTCTTAATCTTGCCCTTTTGCCTGGTGTTAAACAGGAAGGCAACTGACCGCTGGTCCGTAATTAAAGTGCACCGTTGGCCCGCAAGATAATGTCGCCAGTGCCGGACGGCTTCCACGATGGCCTGGGCCTCCTTCTCAACCGAGGAGTGTCGAATCTCAGGGCCTTGTAGGGTCCGGGAAAAAAAGGCCACCGGACGGCCCCTTTGGTTAAGGGTGGCAGCTAGGGCAAAGTCAGACGCATCACTTTCCACTTGGAATTGGATGGATTCATCCACAGCATGCATCGCGGCCTTCGCGATGTCCGCTTTGATGTCGTCAAAGGCCCGACTGGCCTCCTCCACCAGGGGAAACGAGGTCGATTTTAGGAACGGACGGGCTTTACCCGCCTAACGGGGAACCCACTGGGCATAGTAGGAGAAGAAGCCCAGGCATCTCCTCAGTGCTTTGAGAGTAGTAGGGAGGGGAAGCTGCATAAGGGGATGCATACGGGCTGGATCGGGACCAAGGACACCATTTTCTACCACGTACCCAAGGATGGCGAGGCGGCGTGTCCGAAAGACACACTTCGCCTCATTATATGTCAGATTCAGGAGAGTGGCGGTATGGAGGAATTTTTGTAGGTTGGCATCATGGTCTTGCAGGTCATGGCCGCAGATGGTGACATTATTCAGATACGGGAAAGTGGCCCATAGCCCGTGCTGGTCCACCATTTGATCCATGGCCCGTTGGAAGACTGAGACCCCATTGGTGACACCAAAGGGGACTCGGAGGAACTGGTAGAGGCGACCGTCCGCCTCAAAGGCAGTATATGGGCGATCCTCCGAGCGGATAGGGAGTTGGTGGTCGGCCGATTTTAAATCAATTGTAGAGAAAACCCTATAGTGCGCGATGCGGTTGACTATGTCCGCGATGCGGGGAAGAGGATACGCATCTAGTTGAGTATACCTGTTTATGGTCTGGCTGTAATCAATCACCATGCGGTGTTTCTCCCCTGATTTAACTACGACCACCTGCGCCCTCCAGGGGCTGATGCTGGCCTGGATAATCCCTTCCTTGAGCAAACGTTGTACTTCGGACCGAATGAAGGCCCGGTCTTCCGCACTATAGCGCCTACTTTTGGTGGCTATAGGCCTGCAATCCGGGGTGAGATTATCGAATAAAGGGCGGGGGATAATCTTGAGGGTCGAGAGACTGCAGGTGGTGCGTGGGGGGCGCTGCAGTGATGGCGCCTTGCAGACAGAGAGCGGGGGATAAGGGCCATCATACTGCAGGGTGACGCTCCTATGATGGGTGAGGAAATCTAACCCCAGCAGTACAGCTGCGCAGAGTCGCAGCAGCACGAGGAGCCGAAAACGCTCGTAGACTGTGCCCTGTACCGTCAGCGTCACCCAACAGCACCCGAGGACCTCCACTGAGTGGGAATCCGAAGCCATGGAGATTGTCTGTCTCCAGGGCCGCACGGGAATAGCATATCGACGCACTGTGAGAGGGTGTATAAAACTTTCTGTGCTCCCGCAGTCGAACAGGCAGTTTTCTACATGGTCATTTACCTTAATCTCCATCATTGACTTGGAGAGTTGGTGAGGCTGCGACTGGTCCAGGCAAATCGATACCACCGTCGAATCTAGGAAGAATCCATCTTCGTCCGCGTCTGATGACGTCACATGTAAAGTTTCCCGCTCGGCACACCTTGATGACGGTATCCAAGATGGCAATTTCCGCACATCCGGCGACCACATCAAAGATGGCGACTCCCACGCATCCAGCGACTGCATCAAAGATGGCGATTCGCACACAGCCGCTGACTGCATTAAAGATGGCTGCGCCCACGGAACACACGTGGCGCCACAAGGCTTCGCGATTGGCTTCGCCCGGCAGACTTTAACGAAGTGGCCTAGCTTACCGCATCCGGAGCAGATCGCATCCTTCGCCGGGCAGCGACGCCGAGGATGCTTGGATAGGCCGCAAAAGTAGCATTTGGGCCCCGCTGGAACAGCCGTCGCGGTGGAACCGTCGATGGAACGGGATGCGGGGTAGGCCCCGAGATTGCGGGAGGCCGCTTCTAGCGATTCAGCCATCGTGGCTGTTTTCTGGAGATCCAGGCCATCCTGTTCAAGCAGGCGCTGCCGGAAGTAAGTAGACTCAACACCCGCGACGTAGGCGTCCCGGATCAGGTCCTCCGTGTTCTGAGCTGCTGAAACAGCCTTACAGTCGCAAGCTCGAGCTAGGACCCGCAGGGCGCGCAGAAATTGGGCGCACGATTCTCCTGGCTGCTGCTTGCGGGTAGCCAAGAGATGTCTGGCATAGACCACGTTAGGGCTCTTTCGAAACTGCCCTTTTAAGAGTTCTATAGCGTCCACGTATGTAGTAGCGTCCCGGAAGATACCATAGACTGCATCGCTTACCCGGGTGCGGAGCACGTGGAGCTTATCGCCGTCGGAGTCGACGACCGCAGCGGCGTCGATGAATGCTTCAAAGCAGTCCAGCCAATGGTCAAATTTATCAGAGACTCCGACCTCTTGAGGGTCTAATGTTAACTTGTCGGGTTTTAAAAGCTGCTCCATGTCGGTCAAATGTTATGAATAAAATTGATGCGCTATCAATTAGGCAAAAGACTACTTGTGTGCCAATACAACTGTAGGCTTTTATTCATAACAGAATCAGGAGCACATCCCAACAGGTAACCGACCCGAACTGAACAGGGGGGAGGAGACAGCTACCTTTATACTAGGTGACAAGGGGAGGAGCCGAGCCGGCAGGGGATGTGTCCAGGCATAACAAACATACAACGCTGGTCCAGGAAGGACAAAGGCACAACTGAAGTCCACCACACTCACAACCTTCTATATTCAGCCCGATTATACATGGTATTTTCTACCTGAAACCTGTCATAAGCACACTTTTTCTTCATCATCTCCGTTTCTATCTCTTTTGTCATCTGGGGAGCTCTGGATTTGTTTGCCCTACCTTTCCCTTTGGAGAGAAATACCTTGACTGCACCCGAACCATTGTTTCTTTGAAGTTTGCCCATTAATCAGTCACCGTTTTTCCTTTGACTCCAGTTTATTCGGTTCAGATCCATTCCTCCCCCATTGAAATTGGTTTTCCCCTCGGTTAATTATCCTTTACTCTAGATTGTTCTTTGTTATTTTCCATATTCCTCTGGCACCCGATGATACAACGAGCACTAAATATTCTCCTGCTGACATTGGTCTACCCGGCCCACCTCGTTCCTAAGAGCCAGGTCTAACACTGCCTCCTTTCTTGTTGGACTGGACACATGCTGCTGTAGAAAATTCTCTTGAACATACTAAGAACTCATCCCTTTACACCGTCACTCTCCCTGTCTGTATTCAGATAGCTAAAATCCCCCAATATAACTACTCTATAATGTTTGTATCTCTCTGTAATCTCCCTGCAGATTTGTTCCTCTACATCCTTCTCAATAGTTTGTGGTCTGTAGACTACACCAAGCAATGTCATTGTTTTTGTTCCTTATCAAATAGATTCCATCCTTGAATCCTCTGGGACATCCTCTTCCTCCAGCACTGCAATGCTCTCCTTGACCAATACCACCATCCCTCCCCCTTTCCTTCCTTCCCTGAACACTTTGTACCGTGGAACATTTAACATCCAGTCCTGCCCTTCTTTGAGCCAGATCTGTATTATAGCCACATATTTTCACATGATAATCCACACCTCTAGCTCCCCAATTTTAGTTAGCACACTCCAGGCATTCACACACATACACAATAACCCTCATTTAGACTCTATTACTTTCTCCCTTTCTCTGACCCCACCATTCTCTATTCCAGTGCTATCTCCCAGCATACTGTGCACCTTGATATTCCTTACTGATCTTCTCTCCTGGTTCCCACACCCCTGCCGTGTTAGTTCAAAGCACTGGAGCTGTACCTACACCACATGGACTGTGACAAACTCAGTCGCAGCTCTGTCAGGTGTCGCCAGACCAACCTGTACAGACTCCCCCGAGCCAGTGTCCCAACAATCCAAAACCCTCCCCTTTGCACCATCCTTCCAGCCACGCAATAACCTGTTTTACCTTCCAGTTTCTGTACTAATTTGCACATGGACGTTGGCTGTTTCATGAGAAAATCGGCCAAAACAATTCCCAAACAGATGGCAAGGAGGTTTTAAAGCATAATCTTCATGGAAGTGCGGGAGGAAAGAGCTTATGTTATTTTTCACAGTCAAAAAAAATCATAAATTGCTGCTGATCAGAGCTGGAATGTCTGTTTTTATTATTTACGGATTGTGGGTGTCGCTGGCTTGGCCAGCATTTATTGCCCATCCCTAATTGCCCCTTAAGAAGATGGTGGTGAGCTGCCTCCTTGGACCGCTGCAGTCCCTGTGGTGTAGGTACACCTGCAGTGCTGTTAGGGAGGGGGTACCAAGAGTTTGACCCTGCGACAGTGAAGGAATGCACGATATATTCCCAAGTCAGGATGGTGAGTGGATTGGCGGAGATGTTTCAGGTTCCCATGCGCCTGCTGTCCTTGTCCCTCTATGCACTGGAGGCTGCAAGTTTGGAAGGGCCTTTCAAAGGAACCTTGATGAGTTGTTGCATTGTGTCTTGTATAGACTCTGCTGCCACTGTGCCCTGGTGGTGGAGAGAATGAATGTTTAAGGTGCTGATCAAGTGGGGTTGTTTTGTCCTGGATGGGATTGAGCTTTTTGCGTGTTGTTGGAGCGGCACTCAGTCAGGCAAGTGGAGAATATTCCATCACACTCCTGATTTGTATCTGAGTGGACAGGCTTTGGGGAGTCAGGAAGTGAGTTACTCACCACAGAATTCCCAGGCTCTGACCTGCTCTTGTAGCCACAATATTTATATAACTGACCCAGTTAAGTTTCTAGCTAAAGGTGGGAGATTTAGTGATGGTAGGGCTGATAAATGTCAAGAAAAGTTTCTCTCTTGTTGAAGATGTCTGTGACTTGAGTGGCACAAATGTTACTTTCCACTTACCAGCCCAAGCCTGAATATTGTCCAGGTCTTGCTGCATGTACTTATAATGGAGGGAAAGTCATTGGCATTCGGAGCGATCTGGGTATTTCTGTATATGAATAGCAGTAAGTTAACATGCAGGTGCAATTAGGAAAGTAAATGTAATGTTAGCCTTTAATATAAGGATTTGAGTATAAAAGTAGAGAAAACTTATTGCAATTTTGGAGGGCCTTGGTGAGACCACATTTGGAGTACTGTGAACCATTGAATCCCTACAGTGCAGAAGGAGGCCATTTGGCCCCTCGAGCCTGCACCTAACAACAATCCCACACAGGCCCTATCCCCGTAACTTCACATATTTACCCTACTAATCCCCCTGACACGGAGGGGCAATTTAGCATGGCCAATCAACCTAACCCGCACATCTTTGGAGTGTGGGAGGAAACCGGAGTACCCAGAGGAAACCCATGCAGACATGAAGAGAACATGCAAACTCCACACAGACAGTCACCCAAGGCTGGAATTGAACCAGGATCCCTGGCACTGTGAGGCAGCAGTGCTAACTACTATGCCACCGTACAGCTCTGGTCTCCTTACCTAAGGAAGGGCATAGTGAGTGTAAAAAAGATGCATTAGACTGATTGCTGGGATGA
Source organism: Mustelus asterias (assembly GCF_964213995.1). Taxonomy (NCBI): domain Eukaryota; kingdom Metazoa; phylum Chordata; class Chondrichthyes; order Carcharhiniformes; family Triakidae; genus Mustelus; species Mustelus asterias. Next base: position 1,967,535 of record NC_135822.1, read on the forward strand.
AGGAATTGTCATATGAGAGATTTTGTAGACTGGGCCTATATTCTGCAGCGTTTGTGATTTACTTAATGAATTGAAGTGAAATGATCCTGCTACCATGGTGGGAGAGAACTCATGGCCCCAGATCACAAGTCCAGTAACGTAACCACCTTGCCACCATAACCATGTTCACAACTACAGGAGATTCTCCGCATAGTCAACAGGTCTCAAGCAGGAGATATTGAGAGGAAACACACAGACATTAACCACATTTCAGTAATGATACAGAGCCTGAAAATGGAACTAAAGCAAGAAGCTTTCCAAAGTGACAAAGCTCCCACTGAAGTCATCAACACTTCTTCCCAAACAAATATTTTGAAAGTTCGAGAAAAACAATAACAGAATAAATATCATTTCTAAATGATTTTCTTGAAAAAGTCTTCATCATTTCTTTTGCAGGCTGTAATAATAAGTTGCTATTTGGAGTTGATACATGAATTGGTTCCTTAATTTTTTGGTTTCACATTGAGAAAATCTGAATGAGAGATCAAGAATATTTGATGAATTGGGAGTACAAAGTTTAGGATGTTAATGAACACTTACCTGTTTTAAACACCCACGTCAGTGTCAGACACTCCCAGGCTAGTAAGCTTGACACAGATGAAAGCCCTCACAACCCTGCCCTAGCCTATGCAGAATTCTTCACAGTGCCACTGAGACATATTTCATATCAGAACTTTGCAATAATTGACACAAATAAGAAGCAGATTGTGTTAAGAGTCCATGTCAACGAAGCAGGATGTTTCGACTGCACATATTCATTACACACAGAAGCCTTTCACTAAAGCTAGAATCTGAAAGTGGGGATTGTGATAACCCATTGCATTATCCAAATTGCACTGTTCGAGATGTTTAGCAGAAATTGGGTCTGTCAGAGTGTGCGTGGAAGAGAGACTACCTTGAAGTGCTAATTTATTAAACCTCAATCCCTCTATGAGACTGAACTAGCTGTGAGCTCACAGTCTATTCCTGTACCTGGTGGATTGATGTGGAGATACCGGCGTTGGACTGTGGTAAGCACAGTAAGAAGTCTCACAACATCAGGTTAAAGTGCAACAGGTTTATTTGGTAGCACAAGCTTTCGGAATGTCGCTCCTTCTTCAGGTGAGTGAAGAGTTGTGTTCACAAACAGGGCATACAAGATAATGGTTGGAATGCAAGTCTTTACAGATAATCAAGTCTTAAAAGGTACAGACAATATGAGTGGGGAGAGGGTTAAGCACAGGTTAAAGAGATGTGTATTATCTCCAGCCAGGACAGTTAGTGAGATTTTGCAAGCACAGGCAAGTCGTGGGGGTTACAGATAGTGTGACATGAACCCAAGATCCCGGGTTGAGGTCATCCTTATGTGTGTGGAATTTGGCTATCAGTCTCTGCTCAGCGACTCTGCGCTGTCATGTGTCGTGAAGGCCGCCTTGGAGAACGCTTACCCGAAGATCAGAGGCTGAATGCCCATGACTGCTGAAGTGTTCCCCGACAGGAAGAGAACACTCCTGCCTGGTGATTGTCGAGCGGTGTTCATTCATCTGTTGTCGTAGCATCTGCATAGTCTCCCCAATGTACCATGCCTCGGGACATCCTTTCCTGCAGCGCTCCGAAAGCTAGTGGCGTTTGCTACCAAATAAACCTGTTGGACTTTAACCTGGTGTTGTTAGACTCCTTACTGTGTTTACCCCAGTCCAACGCCGGCATCTCCACATCATGCGTATCAGGTAGACAACGTTGGCCGAGTCGCAAGAGTATGTATCGTGTACCTGGTGGATGGTGTTCTCATGTGAGATGATGGCATCCGTGTCGATGATCCGGCACGTCTTGTAGAGGTTGCTGTGGCAGGGTTGTGTGGTGTCGTGGTCACTGTTCTCCTGAAGGCTGGGTAGCTTGCTGTGAACAATGGTCTGTTTGAGGTTGCGTATTTGTTTGAAGGCAAGAAGTAGGGGTGTGGGGAAGGCCTTGGCGAGAAGTTCGTCTTCATCGATAACATGTTGAAGGCTCTGGAGAAAATGTAATCGCTTCTCCGCTCTGGGGAAGTACTGGATGACAAAGGATATTCTGTCCGCCGTGTCCCGTGTTTGTCTTCTGAGGAGGTCGGTGCGGTTTTTCGCTGTGGCGCATCAGAACTGTCGATCGATGAGTCGGCCGCCATATCCTGTTCTTATGAGGGCATCTTTCAGCGTCTATAGGTATCTGTTGTGATCCTCCTCATCCGAGCAGATCCTGTGTATACGGAGGGCTTGTCCGTAGGGGATGGCTTCTTTAACGTGTTTAGGGTGGAAGCTGGAGAAGTGGAGCATCGTGAGGTTATCCATGGGCTTGCGGTATAGTGAAGTGCCCAACACCTCCAGTGCTGCATTCACACAGCTCAAATCAAAACTGAGGATCGTCATAAGAATGGAATGAAATTTTTCTGAGTGAAACACACATTAACTGAAAACTCTGCTCCCAGTTTAGAAGAAGTACAAATTTCTGACACTGCAAAAATGTGATCACATGCAGCAACGCCCATTGGTGGTTGACTAGAGATTTGTCCTTGGCACCGATAAATTGAAGGGAAGGGATGAATCCCTGCAGTACAAATAGGATGGGAATAGAGGGATATGGTACCCGGAAGGGTATGGGGTTTTAGGTCAGTCGGGCAGCATGGTCGGTGCAGGCTTGGAGGGCCGAAGGGCCTGTTCCTGTACTGTAATTTTCTTTGTTCTTTGTACAGAAGGAGCCATTCAGCCCATCAGACCTGCACCAACAACAATCCCACCCAGGACTTATCCCCGTAACCCTGCTAATCCCCCTGACAATTTAGCATGGCCAATCAACCTAACCCACACATCTTTGGACTGTGGGAGGAAACTGGAGCACCCGGAGGAAACCCATGCAGACATGGGGAGAACATTCACCCCATGGCAGTCACCCAAGGTTGGAATTGAATCCAGTTCTCTGGAGCTGTGAAGCAGCAGTGCTAACCACTGCGCTTCCGTGCCGCCCCTTAGTATCAGAAGGGTAACTAGCCGGGTTATCTGAACAAGAAAACTTTGGATTCACTATAATTTTCTTCAAGGATCTTAGGAAGTCCAAAGATGTGCAGGTTAGGTGGATTGGCCATGCTAAATTGCCCCCTAGTGTCCCAAGATGTGTAGGTTAGGGGGGTTAGCAGAGTCAATGTGTGGGGTTATGGGTATAAGGTGGGGGGGCTGGCCCTGGGTAAGATGTTCTGTCAAAGTATCGGTGAAGACTCGATGGGCTGAATGGCCTCCTTCTGCACTGTAGGGATTCAATGAAAGCAATAACTAGAAAATAAAGATCACCTCAGTGCTCTCAATAATGAGCCACCACCAACATATGCAAACGTTAAAATCAACTTCTCGGAAGTCAGCACAATGCAGTATTCCTTATTCTACATCATGTACGGGATGTTAATGCGGGATGCAGAGAACAATAAAAAGCGATTTACATGGATTTAATTCAATCGTGGAATGCTTATCGAATCTCGTTCTCAGACAGCTGAGCCTTGAACTGGAGAATTTCTCTTTAACTTGCTTTTTTGTATTTAACAAATGCTGTGTTTCTTTATTCCACTGCCTTGCCGTGAATTCCAAACAGCTCAAGGTATATTTGTTTAATTTGGTGATTGCTAGCATTGGGAACAGAATAGAAATACCAGCGACTTTGCAGCAGTTTGTGCTGTTTGACCACAGCATGTGGTATCATATGACAGGTAATGTAGTCTAGTAATGTATTTCTCAATACATTCCTGGGAATCATACACTAGGAAAATTGGACAGGGAATAGCAGCATGTTAATAATGCATGCAGTATATGCTGTACTGAGAACCTAGACGCCGTAATTAGGGACTGTGATATCCTGAGTGGGTCAAAGATTACATATTGGTGCTGTCTACATATAAAATCCACTAATCTGCTTCTGGAAAGTCAAACTCCATCCCAACCATCATTTGTTACAAGCAGTATTTTGCCCGTTGGATGTCTTATAGCACAGTGATGGAATTCAGAACTCACACACAAATGAAAAACTATCAAGTTACAGAAGTAACAATCAAAAGTTCAATACCAGGAAAAACAATGCTTTATTTTGGTTTAAATGTGAAAAGTGATGTTGAACGTAATCTCTTTTATCTTGACTGATTATAAAATCTATTAAAATAATTTGCATTCGGAATGAGGCGATGGAATTTATAAATCAATGTCATTGAGTCCGAGTATAATGCAACATGTCCGTTACTCAATATTCTGTCATGGAGGAAGAAAATTAAAGAGGATTTGGATTTCTGCGTGTTGTACAATTTTAGTCTGATGCCTGTCATTTGGCCATATCAAATAACACCCAACATCCCAGCTGTTTAATGAACTATATCTATAACTGTAAGAAATTCAATTCTATCCCTCATCCAAAATTACACCTCATACAAAATTAACTCAATAACTAGGTAATTTACCACTGTAATCATATCCAGTTAGCTGCCTGCTGAAGGTACCGGCTGCACCTTTTCAATTCTCCCAGACTTTAAATTAAAATGGAATCAAGAATTGCAGCTTTATGATCCCCATTATGGTTTTCATTTCATTGTTTGTCTACAATTCCCCAGGTGGTAATCTGAAGGAACTGGGGAAAAGTGGTTAGCACTGCTGCCTCACAGCGCCAGGGACCCGGGTTCAATTCCAGACTCGGGTGACTGTCTATGTGGAGTCTGCATGGGCATTCTCCCTGTGTCTGCATGGGTTCCTCCAGGTGCTCTGGTTTCCTTCCACAGTCCAAAGGCGTGCGGATTCGGTGGATTGGCCATGCTAAATTGTCCCTTAGTGTCAGGGGGACTAACTAGGGTAAATGCATGTGGTCATGGGGATAGGACGTGGGTGGGCCAAATGGCCTCCTTCTGCACTGTAAGATTCTATAAGTTACTGCAGATTGCCTGGTTCCCAGGCACTTGCAGCAATGCTGGATGTAGTTGTCATGAATGTAGTTGAAAGTCATGGCACATCCTGCTATGGTTTTTGGCCATTCATTTTTTAACACACACTTGCCTCATACTTTGATGTTTCCTTTTTGTGGTTTCTGCAGTGGTGCCTTGTCTCTTTTTCAGGCTGTCAGAATATTCCTGACAGTTGCTGCAAACCTCTGCCCAGGGATAACACCTGACTCATCTGGAATTCTTTACCAAACCTCCTGCCTCCCTTCTTTGGGAATGATACTTTTCCTCTTGTACAAGTCTGAGACTAATTGTGTTGATGACCCGAGTTTACTTGTGAAATGAAGCGGGCATTCTTCACCAGACAGCATACATCTACTCTCCCTCTAGCTGCTTTTCACCCCATACAATAAGCAGCAGTGACAGTAAACAACCCAACTGTGAATATTTTAAAGAGTAATCAATTCTCTCTATCTGGAACAATGCCTCAGTATCATATTCTTTCATTTTTATTCCATCTCTGGCATACAGCAAAAACTATTGAATTCAGCATTCCTCTGCCAATTTTATAGAACGCCACAGCGCAGAAGGAGATCATTTTGTCCATCGAGTCTGCACTGATCTCCGAAACAGACCTCCCTCCTGCTCTATCCTTGTAATCCCATACATTTATAATGACTAATCCACCTCACCTACGTACCTTTGGACACTAAGGGCAATTTAACAGGGCCAATCCACGTAACATGCACATCTTTGGACTGTGGGAGGAAACCAGAGCACCTGGAGGAAACCCACGCAGACACGGGGAGAACGTGCAGACTCTGCACAGACAGTGACCCGAGGCCGGAATATGAACCCGAATCCCTGGCGCTGGGAGGCAGCAGTGCTAACCACTGTGCCACCGTGTCACCCGATTGTCAAATGTATAATGAGCGATTGCACACTAACAGAACGTCACTGAACTGTAATGATTTCATTCTTGTAAAAGTAACACATAGAACAACATCTGTATGGATGAAACCTTCATGAGGCAAGAAACAAGACACACCTTGAAATCTGTATTCGCAGAATTACACACACAGACATCAGTCATCTGATTTGTTGAATTTCAACAATCTCATATTGGAAGCTGAGATAAAAGGATATTATCAGAGAATTACTCTGGTCTGCTGCCAGTATTTTAATATTCCAAATACAATGTGCGCATCTTTAACATTTGGTTATTTTGTCAACTACAAAAGTTGTTTACAAATGATCACAATTGCCCAAGAGATCCTGGCAAAATAAATTCAATCACAGAAATCAAAAAGATACAGAAAGCACTGTAACTGACAGAGAATTTAGGTGAATTTTAACCCTAACATTTCTGCTGGAGAGTATTCAACCGAGTTTAAACTCTATTCTCATCACTGTCCTCTACTGAAGTGAATACTTTAGACTTTTGAACTAAAATGTAAATCCTCTAAATCTTTCACAAAGCAGAAAGTTCCATCCACTCTCTCTCATTTCAGACACCATGCGCTAAGACGGAATTGGCAACTATGGACTCCTACGTGTTGTCCATTATGCTTGGTGTGGTATTGCTGTGGTTTGCCATTGTCTTCTGCAGGTTCTGGTTGTCTAGGAGATGCTGCCTGCCTGCCAACAGGCAGATTGTGCACACGCTTTCCAGACCATCAAATCCTGGAGTGGGACTCAGGTTGCGAAGCTGATAGGGGGATGCTATCACAAAACAACAAGACCCGCCACAACGTCCCTGCGTCTGCTATCTGATCATATACAAGAAATGACAGTCATGAAGGAATATCAGCTATCCTTCAAAACAGTCACTGAAATAGATCAACGTACTACTTAGCAACTTAATTCAACTCAGTAGCTTCTGGGACCTTAATTTTAGAGACTTTCTCTACCCAATAACTGGAAAATATTTCCATTTTAAGAATTTCAGTAGATTTTAGGCACTTGGCCAGTTTTAGTCTAATTAGCCACAGGAAAAGCCAGATGTTATCCTGACTCTCATCGCTCGTCACCCTCTGTTTTGGCATCAGTGGTCTCGGGAGATGATGGACTGTGCCCAGGGTGTGTGCGGCTTCTGTACTGAGCATCGTCTGTTGAGACTGCATCTCAGTGTTAGCAGAGTCTGCTCTAACTATATTTCCTTCAGAGATTTAACCCATGTGATGTAAACAGGGCTATGATCAGGTAATGCCGCAATGAGAGACTGTTTAAATAAAATTCCTGTGGGATTAGTGAGTTAATGCAGTGTCTCTAATGCTGCTGAGACACACACTCCTGGGAGGTCCTCGGATTGATCCCTCGTCTGTGATAAGTTACTGAACTCAGCCGGAGCAATGGAACAGATGCCACAATTAACCTCAACCCGTCAAGCATAGGGAGGAGAAGAGTTCCTCTGGATTCATTGCCAACTATGGACATCAATGGAAAATGCATGCGAATAACAGTGAGGGGAGAATATCATGGGATTGGGATTTATTATAAAGCTTTCCCTTCCCCCCTACTGAGAGGCCAGCTACTATCCATGGGTCAGAGCATGTCTTCAAGAAAAGATGAAAGAAAATGCTGACACACTGATCCTTATTTTATTCTGAGGTCAATGCAATTAGATGTCATGGAGAATGACAAGAAGTGAAATACCTTCACTCACCAACTATCGTTACTAATGCCACTGTCTTCCATTTCAAACACTAAAAGACACAAAACATATAGTAACTCCTCGCCTAAACAGAGTGAGTGCAAAAGAATTCACCTCAGCTTAATGTCTAGCTACAAGAATAAAATTTCAGATACATTCCTGCACCCTCACAGTGCACAATGTGCAACAGGGAATTACAACTTGACATCAGAGCACAACTGCATAGACACATTCCAGTCCCATTTCAATCACTTACACATGACATCAGTCGATTCATGCTCCACTTACAGTCCCTTGCCATTCAGGATGTCAAATTAATATGAATGACATTAAAATCTCTCAAACAAATAAATCAACACTGGCAGAGAGAATTGTTCAGGATTATCTGAAACACTGCCTGCTCCTTGCATTTTCAAATTAAGCACAAACAAGAGAGACTAATGAGGTGAATTCAACCCCACAAGCATCAAGAGTTAAAGGCAAAATAAAAGTGAACTATTTACCTTGTCGAGTGCTTGCTGAGAAACTACTCGCATTCACCAGAGAAGCTGCAGGAATGAATGGAATCAGTAGCTAAGACAGATCAATACGAGGTTGTATGGGAAATCAGCTGTGAGATGATTTCCTGTACGGTGTGAAGCCCCACAGCAATGCAGAATGGGAGGAGGAGGCTATTTTCTTATCCTCCCTCGGTTAAAATTGCCTGTGTCACATGATTTGCTCCTTTACACAGCTCAGTGGATGCTGTGTTCCGACTGGAACGTCTCATTTTAAAATGGATCTTTGTGCCAGAGTCCTAAAAATAAACACAAGTAATTAAACCGCTCAACTTGCTGATCCAGTCCTTATTTGAAAACAAATTGCACGGTAATGAGGTTGCAAGACTGAACCAAGTCAATCTCTGACCATTCATCTTCAAGGAAACTTGACTTGGCCATAAAGTGCTCAACAGAATTTTCAGGAACAAAGAAGCATATCTTCCTCAGGCAGGACAGGAGTAAATTAATGGAATCTTTTTACAAACTCTTCCTGAATCTCAAAGAGAAATGTTCTGAAATTCTGGCTGGTGAACCAGCCGACACTAAAAGAAAGCAAATTAGTTAAATCGTCCGTCAAAAAGTGGCAGTGCTACCACAAAAGGTGCAATAATTCACCTTGAAGCAAAGAGAAGCCAAGAAAAGCCTGTCTGTTTCATTCTTGCCGTAACCTTCCCAGATATCAGTTTAGCAAATTTTACATATTGAAGTTTAAGCTGCTTAATCATTCATTGATAAAAATAGAGAGAAAAACACTCCAGCTCCTGCGGTTCTTTGGTTTCTGGCTCTGTATTAACACTTAGTTAATGTGGGAAAAGTATTGACCTGATTCACGCTGAATAGTTTAAACTCTCTTTGAGCAATCACTGATACTTAAGTATTATTTTAATGAAGTTCCCAAAGCAAATGAAACTGTGCCCAGAATACCAGACACATCATCATCGTGTTAGACCTGCTGATGTTGCATCTAAACCAGTGGCAATAGCACCCACAAGCTCACTCCAAACCTCTGCAATCTCTTACACAGAAACAGAAAATGCTGCAAAATCTCAGCAGATCTGACAGCGTCTGTGGAGAGAGAATAGAGCCAATGTTTCGAGTCTGGATGACCCTTCTTGGAGGGTCAGATGGAAGAGTTATCCAGACTCGAAGCGTGGCTCTATTCTCTCTCCACAGAGGCTGTCAGACTTGTTGAGGTTTTCCAGCATTTTCTGTTTTTGTTTCAGATTCCAGCATCTGCAGTAATTTGCCTTTATCGCTGCAATCTCTTTCCAGCCCAGCATCCCAATGAGATTCCTGCACTTGCGCAATTCCAGACTCCGGGACTTCCCCAGATTTTAATATCTGCTCCATTGGTAACCGTACCTTCGGTTGCCGAGGCCGCAAGCTGTCAAACTCCCTCTCTAAAACTCTTCATGTCTCTGCCTCTCTCTCCTGCCATAAGATGCTCCTTAAAACTTCCTTCTTTGGCTAATACTTTGGTCATCTGCCCCAATATTGCCTGAGGTAGCTTGGTGTCAAGTGATGTTCCAAAATGGCCCCCTGAGGAAAGACCTTGGCTGCTTTACCATGTGAAGAGAACTATATAAATGCAAGTTGTTATTTCTGTTGCTGTATACCCATCTCACCCTCTGATACACTAGCCACGACCACAATGTTGTCATTCTGTAGCGTGAAGGGCAAGTGTGATTGAAAGCAGCATTGTCAGTTGGTTTAGCAACAGGGGCTGCTAGCTTGTTCTGGGTTTCTGCACCAACTTCAGCTAAATAAATTCCACTTACAACATCAGAGATATTCCGATAATAAACATATCATTGTCACGTGATCCCAGAATGATTAAAATCCTCATAACTCCATTTTAAATAAAAGGAATCGTCTCCATCCTGATTGTGCTGGCCTAGCTTTCCTCGTCACTGTCCTGTCATCAGTTCATTGATGTTTATCTTCACCCAGAAGGACAACAGAAATAAATCAATGTTTCTTTCAGAGGCAAAGCGATCCAAATGTCCTGCTTCTGTGCTGTATTCTACCATTTTCCAATTTTAAATCGTTTCAAAGCTATTTGTGTGAAAATGGGGGCCTCTGGATCGTGTTTTGAGCCAGTTGAATAGGACTCAACTCAAGATCGATCTGGCTGTATATTCAACATCGACCAACTCACGCTCTAACATGGTTTTGCTGACACTCCCATGCAGTACTGAGGGAGTGTTGTACTGTCAGAGATTCTGGGTGGAATCCTCTGGCCGTTCACGCTGGCGGGATTCTCTGGTCCCGCTGCAGTTAACGGAGATTTGGCTGAGCGCCAAGTTCTCCATCCTTACTTGCAGCAGCGGTGGGGCGAGAACGGCCAGAGAATTCCAACTCCTGTATTTCCAATGAGTCATTCAGTGCAAACTGCCTGGTCTCGCCGATGGACGTGAAAGATCCCATTATTGACGATTGCACAATGTTCAGCACCATTCACAACTGCTCAGATACTGAAACAGGCCATATGCAAATGCAGCAAGACCTGGACAATATCCAGGTTTGGGCTGACAAGTAGCAAGTAACGTTCACGCCACACAAGTGCCAGATAATGACCATCTCCAAAAATAGACGATCTAACCATCGCCCCCTTGACATTCAATCACATCATCATATCTGAAGCCCTCACAATCAACATCCTGGGGGTTACCATTGAGTGGAAACCAAACTGGACCCAGCCATATAAATACTGTGGCTGCCAGGGTCAGAGGCTAGGAATATTGCAGTGAGTAACTCACCTCCTGACTCCCCAAAGCCTGTCCACCATCTACAAGGCACAAGTCAGGAGTGTGATGGAATACTCCCCACTCGCCTGGATCGGTGCAGCTCCAACAACACTCAAGAAGCTCGACACCATCCAGGACAAAGCACCTGCTTGATTGCTACCCCTTCCACAAACATTCACTCCTTCCACCACCAACACACAGAGACAGCCGTGTGAACCATCCACAAGATGCACTGCAGCAACTCACCAAGGCTCCTTAGGCAGCACTTTCCAAACCCACAACCACTTCCATCTAGAAGGACAACGGCAGCAGATACATGGGAACATCCCTCCAAGTCACTCACCTTCCTGACTTGGAAATATATCGCCGTTCCTTCACTGTTACTGGATCAAAATCATGGAACTCCCTCACTAACAGCACTGTGCATGTACCAATGCCACATGGACTGCAGCGGGTGCAAGAAGGCAGCTCACCACCACCTTCTCAGGGGCAATTAGGGATGGACAATAAATGCTGGTCGAGCCAGCGGCGCCCACATCCCATAAATGAATTTTTTTTAAACTTGGAGAAGAGATTGGGGATCATCTCAGATGTCCTGGCAAATATTCATCATCCCTTGACTAACGTCACTGGAAAACTGAGGGTCTGGTCATTATCGCATTGCTGTCTGTGGGATCTTGCTGTGCTGTTCCTACATTATAATGGTGACAACACTTTGAGAATATTGGTTGTGATGTGCTTGACAAGAGGGTTATGAAAGGGCGTTAAAGCAATGCAAGTCATTGTTTCATTTTTGCCTTATAGGAACAGGCTGCTGTACCCTGCCTCCACATCAGAGAAATGACTTACACATCAGTTTGCAAGTGAGTGAAATGAAACCAATGCTGATGTCAGTATCACCAGCTGCTCTACAGGTTACAGTCCGAGCAATCGCTAAGGCAGGGCTACCCTGAGCTTCTCCTTGATCAACCAATAGCACACGAGTTAGTGCTCTCCTTTACAACAACAACTTGCCTTTATGTAACACCTTTAACTTTCAAAAGCAGCATGGGTGTTCAGCAGAGTAGTCAAAGAGAAAAAGATGGTTTCGCCAAAGGAGGCCAAACTGGGAGAGGTTAGCAAAAAAGCTCTCCAGAAAGGTCAGCTTGAAGGAGGGCATCAAAAGGGATTGGAGGAGGTAGAGGAATTCTGGTCAGGGATTTCAGAGTGTGGCAGCAAAGGATAAAGATCACATCCACCAGGGGGAAATTAACCAGACAATGAGAATTTCAAATGAAGCGTGAGGGAGCTGGAGCCAATGAAACGAGTGAGTATGGAGTGATGGTGAGGAGCGATGGAATCTGCTGTGTATTTCCTGCATTTTACATTTTTATTTCGGTATCTCTACCTTCGCTCCATCATTGGCAACAATACCTTCAACCATATTTGCTCCGCACTCTCACATTCCCTCCCTAAACCCCTCTGCCTCTCTCTTACCCTTTCCTCCTTTAAAACTTTCCTTAAAACCCACTCCTTTGACCAAGGTTTTGGTCATGCCCCAATCTTTCTTTCTTTGGCTTAATGTCTGTTTTCCCTCAAGACTCTGTGAAACGTCTTGGGTTAAAGGTGCTATATAAATGCAGGCGGTTGCAATAATTGGGCTTGATGCCTATATGTTAAAAATACTAGGTTTGAATTTAGGGGAATGAGCTGTCACAATTAGATGGGAGACTTCTTCATTGAAAAGATTTTTACTGAAATACAAGGAGAGAAGAGATGGGTTAGAATCAGCAACTCTGACGGGTGCTGGTAAATATACATTTCGGCAAACATCTTCATACAACAGGTTTCCGCTAATTCCACCTTCCCTAATTTCCATCTTTTTCAAAATCTATTCTTTAATGCGATGTAGGCATCACTGACTAGACCAGCATTTATTGCCCATTCCTAGTTGCCCTTGAGCAGGTGATGGTGAGCTGCTTTCTTCAACTGCTGCAGTCCCTGAGGTGTAGGTACACCCATAGTGCTGTTAGGGAGGAAGGTCCGGGATTTTGACTCAGCGAGAGTGAGGGAATGACGATATAGTCGGGATGGTGTGTGGCTCGGAGGGGATCTTGCAGCCGGTGGTATTTGCATTTACTGCCCTTGATCTTCTAGATGGTCATGGCCATGGGTTTGGAAGGTGCTGTCAAAGGAGCCTTGATGAATTGTTGCAGTGAATCTTGTGGATAGTACACACTGCCGCCACTGTGCAAGTGGTGGAGGGAGTGAATGTTTAAGGTGGTGGCTGGAGTGTCAATCAAGCGGGTTGCTTTGTCCTGGATGGTGTTGAGCTTTTTGAGTGGCGTTGGAGCTGCATCATCCAAGCAAGCGGAGAGTATTCCATCACATCCCTGACTTGTGCCTTGTAGAGGGTGGACAGGCTTTGGGGGTCAGGAGGTGAGTTATTCTCTGCAGAATTCCCAGCTACTGTGTTTACATGGCTGGTCTAGTTTAGTTTCTGTTCAGTGGTAACCTCCAAGATGTGAATCTTAATTCTAAAATTAGCAACTTGATTTATTAATTCAAAATATTTCACTGCACTTTGCTACTTTTTGAGATATGGTTATATGAGTGTTATTAAATATTGAAAGCTGCTTTATTCATTACACACAAACTTCCCATTGTATGTTCCATCAGAGAGTCGAGGCCCAAACCAACCGATCCTCATGTAATTTGATACATAATGAGTTAAATTACTTTCTTCATTAATGAGTCATTCTACTGTTATGCAACTTCAATGCAAAAAGGAGGCTGAATATCTAAAACAAAAACAAGCTTGCTTTATTCTTCCTCCTGAATGATATGCATCAATAGCCATGTGCTGATTATAGGTTCCCAAGGAATGGAAACATGATTTTCATTGGAAATCATAAAGCGTAACTGCTATACATGAGTAACTACTTTGATGACACTCATTGCTATCTGTATCCACTCTGCATTGCTCTTATAAATCTATGTGGGGTATTTTTGGGAGCACAAATTGGATTGGAAAGTGCTCTAAATGGTGTCTCCACCATTTCAGCAGCAAGTCCCAGTAGCAGCATCAGGAGGAGATTGGTAGGGTGACCTCTTAACTGAGTTTTCTTTCCCCTGTTCCTCGCCATGACACCTCCCATCACCCCACTTTGTTCCCTCACTGATATCTGCCCAGCTTTGACTGGTTTACCAAGTAGAAAATTAGGAGAACTTCAGGCAGATATCTAAGATTGATAGGCCTGAATTTTATGAATGCATGGACTGTATCTGACCCATTAACTGCACATTTCAGGAAATTAAGTGTGTGCTTATTGATTTTCTGTCCTAATTGTTGGGCTTCATAGCGAGAGGATTTGAGTATAGGAACAGGAATGTTATACTGCAATTGTATAGGGCGCTAGTGAGGCCGCACCTAGAGTATTGTGTGCAGTTTTGGTGTCCTTATCTGAGGAAGGATGTCCTTGCTATAGAGGGCGTACAGCAAAGATTTACCAGGCTGATTCCTGGTATGGCAGGTCTGTCATATCAGGAGAAACTACGTCGGTTAGGATTATATTCAGTGGAGTTTAGAAGAGTGAGAGGGGATCTCATGGAAACTTATAAAATTCTAACAGGATTAGACATTCAGAAAGAATGTTCCCAATGGTGGAGGAGACCAGAACTAGAGGTCATAGTTTGAGGATAAGGGATAAACCTTTTAGAACTGAGGTGAGGAGAAATTTCTTCACCCAGAGGGTGGTGAATGTGTGGAATTCACTCCCACAAAATGTAGTTGAGGGCAAAACGTTGTGTGATTTCAAGAAGAAATTAGATAGAGCTCTTGGGGCTAAAGGGATCAAGGGATATGGGAGGAAGGGAGGAATCAGGATATTGAATTTGATGATCAGCCATGATCACAATGAATGGTGGAGCAGGCTCGAAGGGCCGAATGGCCTAGTCCTGCTTCTAGTTTCTATGTTTCTATGTTATACAATCCTCAGGCAGGCATGGCCAAGATGGACTGAATGGCCTCCTTCTGTGCAGTAACCTTTCTACGGTTCTGATGGGCAAACAGTGGTGGACAGTGGACCCATTATTTTTTCTCTTGGTTGATTATTCTCTTGTGAAGTGGCAGGGGATGTTTGATTGTGTGAAAGGCACTATGTAGATGTAACTTGTTGTCTTGTTAACCTTTGGTTCTCTGAGTTAAGTGTGAATTTGGAGCTGCATATAATAGACTGCCTGTCACAGAATAATATCGGAAATTATCCACACAAATAAAAAACCTTTTGATTAGCATTCTGTCCTGTTGTTTTAATTGAAACTCGAATGTTGCTCAAATGTGGAGATGTGAGTGAAGAGCAGGCAGCTAATTGGTTCTGTATCCGGTCTGGTCTTGTAGAAAACTCCAAATGTACTCCCTGAGGATGCCGTAGAGGGATTCTGGCATGGAGCCAGCCCGATGATTTTAATGAATTTTGACCACTGCAGGAACAGAATCAAAATCAGCTTTTCTTTGAAATCTGCCAAAGGGGACAACAAATTCCAAAGCTATGCAAATGAAAAGATCTGTGTCGAGCACTGATACAGACGAGTGTGATAAACTAGGATCAACTTTCTTTAGAATGTCACTCATACCTCCTTTCCTCACTATTTACCTGTTTATCTCAGAATGGCTCGAATACCATTATCACAGCAAATAGTTTCAGAGCGAAAGGGACGCAATTCATTTGGATTTCTCTCACACTGATATCGCACCATTTAATAGCCGACTGTCCATGATACCAGTGGCCTACATTTGATTTCAGACGCACTGCACTGTGGTTGATTCTGAAGTGCCCTCCAAAATAGCTGACTGAGACATTCTGATCATACAGCCGCTACAAAAACACCCAAAAGAAATGAAATTGGACGGGCCACACAGCATGTTCCCAGGCACCGTAAATGACAATGGCAAACCCACCCTGTTGACCCTGCAAAGTCCCCCTTACTAACATCTGGGGGCTTGTGACAAAATTGGGAGACAGACATATTCATACTGATAGAATCATACCTGACAGGTAAAATGTCCAAGGCAACACCATCACCATTCCTGGGTATGTCCTGTCCCACCAGCAGGTCCGAACCATCAGAGGTGGGGTCACAGTGGTATACAGTTTGGAGGGAGTTGTCCTGGGAGTCTTCAACATCAACTCTGGACCCCATGGGCAAGGAAATCTTCTGCTGATTACCACATACCGTGCCCCCCTTAGCTGATGAATCAGTATCCTCCATTTCAATAAGACTTGGAGAAAGCACTGAGGGTGGTAAGGGTGCAGAATGTACTCTGGGTGGGGGCTTCAATGTCCTTCACAAGAGGGGTTTGGTAGCACCATCACAGAGCGAGCTGGCCGGGCCCTAAAGGACATCGCTGCTCGGTGGGTCTGCAGCAGGAGGTGAGGGAACCAACAAGAGGGAGAAGCATACTAGGCCTCATCCTCACCAACCTGCCTGTCACAGATGCACCTGTCCATGACAGTATCGGTAAGAGTGACCACTGCACAGTCATTGTGGAGACAAAGTCCCGCCTTCACATTGAGAATAATCTCCATCGTGTTGTGTGGCACTATCACCGTGCTAAGTGGGATAGACTTTAAACAGATCTAGCAATTCAAGGCTGGGCATCAATGAGGCACTGTGGGCCATCAGCAGCAGCGGAATTGTACTCCAGCACAATCTGTAACCTCACGGCCCGGCATATCCCTCACTCTACCATTACCATCAAGCCAGGGGATCAACTCTGGTTCAATGGAGAGTGCAGGAGGGCATGCCAGGAGCAACACCAGGCATACCAAAAAATGAGGTGTCAGCCTGGTGAACAGGACTACTTGCGTGCCAAACGGCATAAACAGCAAGTGATAGACAGAGCTGAGCAATCCCACAACCAACGGATCAGATCTATGCTCTGCGGTCCTGCCACATCCAGTTCTACATGGTGGTTGACGATTAAACAACTCACTGGAGGAGGAGGCTCCACAAACAGCTGACTGTGTGGAGTCTACACGTTCTCCCCGTGTCTGCATGGGGTTTCCTCCGGGTGCTCCGGTTTCCTCCCACAGTCCAAAGATGTGCTGGCTAGGTGGATTGGCCATGCTAAATTGCCCCTTAGTGTCAGAGGATTAGCAGGGTAAATATGCAGGGTTAAGGGGATAGGGCCTGGGTGGGATTGCTGTTGGTGCAGGCTGGATGGACCAAATCATTGAATCCCTACAGTGCAGAAGGAGGCCATTCAGCCCATCAAGCCTGCACCAACAACAATCCCACCCAGACCCAATCCCCTTAACCCCACATCCCCCTGACACTAAGGGCCAATTTAGCATGGCCTATCAACCTAACCCACACATCTTTGGAGTGTGGGAGGGAACCGGAGCACCCGGAGGAAACGCACGCAGACACAGGGAGAATGTGCAAACTCCAATCAGACAGTGACCCAAGCCGGGAATCAAACCCAGGTCCCTGGCACTGTGAGGCAGCAGTGCTAACCACTGTGCCACCATGCTGCCCATTGCCTGGCCTCCTTCTGCACTGTAGGGATTCTATGATTCTATTATATAAATACTGTGGCTGCAAGAACAGGCCATAATTAGTAATCCTGTAATGAGTAACTCAACTCCTGACCTCCCAAAGCCTGTCCACCACCTACAAGGCACAAGTCAGGAGTGTGATGGAATACTCCCCGCTCGCCTGGATCGGTGCAGCTCCAACAACACTCAAGAAGCTCGACACTATCCAGGACAAAGCACCTGCCTGATTGCTACCCCTTCCACAAACATTCACTCCCTCCACCACCGACACACAGTGACAGCCGTGTGTACCACCTACAAGGTGCACTGCAGCAACTCACCAAGGCTCCTTAGGCAGCACCTTCCAAACCCACGACCGCTATCCTCTAGTAGGACAAGGGCAGCAGACACTTGGGAACACTACCACCCAGAGGTTCCCCTCCAAGTCATTCACCATTCTGACTTAGAAATATATTACCAGTCCTTCACTGTGGCTGGGTCAAAATCCTGGAACTCCCGCCCTAACAGCACTGTGGGTGTACCTACACCAGGTGGAGTGCAGCAGTTCAAGAAAGCAGCTGGCCACCACCTTCTCCAGGGCAAGTAGGAATGGGCAATAAATGCTGGCCTGGCCAGAGACACCTACATTCCATAAATGAATTTTAAAAAAGCATGTCTCTGTGCTCGAGATATACCGGTCCATTATTTTAAAGGAAGCATTATTCATTTTGAATAAACAGCATTGACATTTTTAAAACAGCTGATGCTGCAATATTATCCAAATATTTAACCATTCATCCATTAATAGTTACATCTACTTCCATGATGCAATCACTACGAGGTTTTCTGATTGGCATTGCTACTTACAAGGATGGAGTTCACTTTTGATCACGCCCCTTCAGATTCCTGAGGAAGGAGACTCACGGTTAGTTGAAATAAGCAGCCAGGTGCCTTTCATAATCCCAGGGAGATGAGCATTGAGGTGACTGCAGCACCTCGATTATTCCAGTAACCCCAAAGCCTCAACTCGTGATTCAGAGTTCAAATTCCATCGCGGCATGCAGAATTTAATGAATCTGGAATTAAGAAGAAAACATTACTAATGGTGATCATGAAATTACTAAATCATTAAAAAACCCATCTGGTTCACGAACATCCTTTTTACTTTTTAATTCTTTAAACTTTAAAAAATTTTATGTTTAACTTTTTATTTATTTTTATCCGTTTTATTTGCTTTTGTTCACAGGGTGTGGATATCGCTGTCTAGGTCAGCATTTATTGCCCATCCCTAATTGCTCTCGGGAAGGTGAGCTGCCTTCTTGAACCGCTGCAGTCCATGTGGTGTAGGTACACCCACAGTGCTGTTAGGGAGGGAGTTTCAGATTTTTGACCCAGCGACAGGGAAGGAATGAAAGTATACTTCCAATTGGGGGTGGTGTGACTTGGAGGGGAATGTTCAGGTGATGGTGTACCCAATGCCCCTGCTGTCCTCATCCTTCTAGATGGTAGAAGTTGCGAGTGTGAAAGGTGCTAGCGAAGGAACTTTAGTGAATTATTGCAGTTTATCTTGTCCATGGCACAACACTTCTGCTACTGTCCACCTGTGAAGGGAGTGAATGTTTAAGGTGGTGGATGGGGTGCCAATCAAGTGGGCTGCTTTGTCCTGGATGGCGTTGAGCTTCTTGAGTGTTGTTGGAGTTGCACTCATCCAGGTGAGTGGAGAGTATCCCATCACACTCCTGACCTGCGTTATAGATGGTGGACAGGCTTTGGGGAGTCAGGTGGTGAGTTACTCACAGCAGAATTCCCAGCCTCTGACTGCTCTTGTAAACACAGTATTTATATGGCGGTGTTCAGTTCCATTTCTGGTCAATGGTAACCCCAAATGTTCAAGTTTATCAAACTGCAAAGGCATGGATCCACCTGTAACCTCCATTTCCCTAATTAACAATGGTTGATAGTGGGGGATTCAGTGATGGTAATGCCATTGAATGTCAAGGGGCGATGTTTAAATTCTCTCTTATTGGAAATGGTCATTGTCTGATCTGGCCTGCATGTGACTTACCCACAGCAATGTGGTTCACTCTTAACCACTCGCAAGACACTCAGTTGTGTTCAGAAATGCAGCTGCTTTATTAAGGGTGATGAGGGATGGGTAATAAATTGTAGCCTTGCCAGTAATGCCCACATCCTGTGAATGAATATAAATAAATTTGCCACAAACTTGCACAGAAATGTGTATTCAAATTCAGCAATTGAGGCGGCACGATGGTTAGCGCTGCTGCCTCACAGCGCCAGGGACCCAGATTCAATTCCCAGCCTCGCGTCACTGTCTGTGTGGAGTTTGCACGTTCTCCCCGTGTCTGCGTGGGTTTCCTCCGGGTGCTCTGGTTTCCTCCCACAGTCCAAAGATGTGTGGGTTAGGTTGATTGGCCATGCTAAATTGACCCTAGTGTCAGGGGGATTAGTAGGGTAAATGCGTGGGGTTACGGGAGTAGGGCCTGGGTGGGATGTGGTTGGTACAGTCTCAATGGGCTGAATAGCCTCTTTCTGTACTGCAGGGATTCTATGATTCTACAGTTCTAATTAAACCCTCCCACAAAATCCCTTTTGCTGAAAAATGTCAGATCTCTCCTCATCTTATCTCCAGCCTGGTATGTCTTTTTTAAAAAGTTGAGGTAAAGTCTGAGTGCTCAACTAAAGGGATCAGTGTAAAAGCTCCTCACCGTGAGCAATGACATGAGAAATCCACTTTTATCTATTGTTTCCCTCTGGTAGATTGAACCCTCTTCTCGGCTAGAATTACTTCAGTATTTTTAGCAGGCAAGACAAATGGCTGGCAGTTG
Organism: Mustelus asterias; assembly: GCF_964213995.1. Classification (NCBI taxonomy): domain Eukaryota; kingdom Metazoa; phylum Chordata; class Chondrichthyes; order Carcharhiniformes; family Triakidae; genus Mustelus; species Mustelus asterias. Next base: position 1,987,792 of record NC_135822.1, read on the forward strand.
ACATTCGAGATATCTCTTCATGTGTTTTCTCTTAATATCAGAAATTCTCTTTATTGTAGATATTTTGTGCTTGTGCCCAAGTCAATAAATCTGAGACATAGGTACCTGCATTTATTCAGGAAAATATATCGGGGAAAGAAAGAGATGATGCATCTTATTTGACCGATAGAGAACCATCTCACCTATGGTATTTCTGAAGATTTGGATCTCAGTTAAATGAGATTTTCTCACACAGATAACCATGAGCTTTTTACTGGGACAAGCTAAAATATATCTAGCAGCGACTGACAGGTTGCAGAGATTGCAGCTAATCGTCAATAAAGTGTCAGAGCCTTCCATTGCGGAATATTTGGATCACATACGATAAATAAATAAGGATGGAGAGGGAACAAAAAGGCTGTTTGTTGTGCTCACTTCAGTTGTAACCTTGAACAGCCATTAGCAAGGGCTGATCTTCAATGCCTTTCCCCTGGGCTGAGAACTAACATTAGCTGCACAGAGCTGAATACAATGCATCTTAACCCCTTGGTTGGTACACTCGGTTTGTATACGAGTACACCGTGCCTTTATTTATGTTGCAATAATTGAGTGTCGCTTTGTCTGAGTGAGTGCATTCAGTCTGCAAGCGTGGCCCCGAGCTACCTCTGAGCTGTCATTTTAATTCTGCACCTTGCTCCCGCGCTGACATCTCTGCCCTTGGTCTGCAGCCGTGCTCCAGTGAAGATCAATGTTAGTCTGAAGAACAGCAGCTCCTCTTTCGATTGGGCACTTTGCAGATTTCTCGACTCAACACTGAGGTCGGCAATTTCATAATGTGGGGGGGGATTTTTCCCCTCCCGCCTGCCTTGGGAATCGTAGAGGGTGGGTGGGCAGAATATGCAAAGGTCCGTTGACCTCGGGTGGGATTTTCAGGTTTTGGGGCGAGCGGTGCTGGAAAATCCCACCCATAATCTCTGCCCCTATTTTGCTTGTTTTGGTTTTTCTCTTAATTTTTATTGCAGATAGTAGCACCTGCTCCAGACACACCTTTGAATTCTTTTCTTACCCCATCACCATTCCCTTTGGCCCTGGAAGACTAACTTTCCCATTATTCAATCTCTCCTGTCTTTCACCCTATCACAGATCTTCCTTTTGTCCTTGTCTCACTCTCCACTTGTTTAAAATCTATTGTGGGCAGCACGGTGGCACAGTGGTTAGCACTGCTGCCTCACTGTGCCAGGGACCCGGGGCAGCACGGCGGCACAGTGGCTTGATTCAGGCCTCAGGTCACTGTCTGTGTGGAGTTTTCATGTTCTCCCCATGTCTGGGTGGGTTTCCTCCGGGTGCTCCAGTTTCCTCCCACAGTCCAAAGATGTGTAGGCTAGGGGGATTGCACGGGGTTATGGGGTTAGGGTGGTCGGGGTGCGGGGGGTGGGTGCTCCTTCGGAGAATTGGTATAGGCTCGATGGGCTGAATGGCCTTTCTCTGCACTGTAGGGATTCTATGGTTCTATTACATCTCTAACTTTTCCCAGTTCTGACGAAAGGTCACAGACTTGCAATGTTAATTCTGTTTCTCTCTCCACAGACGCTGCCAGACCTGCTGAGTATTTCCAGACAGGATTTAGCTGCTATGTCTCTGATAATGATCACGATCCTGAGTGAAATGATGTGTCATGCCGGCTGCTAGTTAACGTTCCAATCCAAAACTGCTTCTAATTCATTATTTCTTATCTCACTCAAAGAGCACAGATGGCTGGCTTGCGTCATAGCGAATGCCCCAAGATTGGAGTTAGTGAGTAATGGTCGCGTGAACAAAGAACAAAGAAAATTACAGCACAGGAACAGGCCCTTCGGCCCTCCAAGCCTGCACCGACCATGCTGCCCAACTGAACTGAAACCCCCCTACCCTTCCGGGGACCATATTCCTCTATTCCCATCCTATTCATGTATTTGTCCAGACGTCCCTTAAAATTCACTATCGCTTCCACTACCTCCCCGGCAGCGAGTTCCAGGCACCCACCACCCAGTGTGTAAAAAATCTGCAACCTGTGGCTGCAGCATCAATGTTCCTCGGACTCGTGGTTTCCCTGACCCAGGAAGGCTCGATCCCAACAAAATATCCCAGTTCATCCCTGTGCAAATCGAAATACATCCCCTCAAAGTCCTGATTCCAACCTGCCAATAATATTGAAATATAATTATTTTCCGTACTGTGAATGATAACCTGACTCTAACTTTGATGTCATTCCCTTGTCGAGAAACAGAATAAAACGAAAACCTGACGAATCAAATCAGTTGTGTTAACTATCGCCATTGCTCCCACTCATCGCCAGAGCTGAAACTTAACAGGTTTCTCATCATTTTAAAAGTTATTAAGCAGAGTAAATTTAGTCTACAGGTGAGAGTGATTTACTGCAGAGTCAATGATCTATTAACAGACATCTTGAGTGGACGATTCATCAGCAGCCTACCAGCTATTGAAAATAGCATTATGGTCATTAATCATTTTGTTAAGCGTGCAACCAGACACACTTTTCCCACTTTCCAAATAACAAAAAGGGAAAGCATCAAAAAGTACAAAATTTAGACAGTCGCACGATTATAATCCAATTTTGTATTGGACACTTGGGGGTCCTTAATATTTAAAAACCCATGTAGAATCATAGAATCCCTACAGTGCGGAAGGAGGTCATTCAGCACATTGAGTCTGCACTGTCTCTCTTGCAGAGCCCTATCCCCGTAACTTCACATATTTATCCCGCTAATCCCCCGAACCTACACATCCTGGGACACTAAGAGGCAATTTAGCACGGCCGATCCACCTAACCTGCACATCTTTGGACTGTGGGAGGAAACCAGAGCACCCAGAGGAAACCCACACAGACACGAGGAGAACATGCAGACTCCACACAGACAGTGACCCAAGGCTGGAATTGAACCTGGGTCCCTGACGCTGTGAGGCAGCAGTGCTAACCACTGTGCCACCGTGTTGCCCCGATACATTCCAACACCACCTTTTCTGAAGTAATAAAAGCAGCAACTATACAATCATGATAAATGAAAGAAAGACTGTATTGATATCAGCTCAAAACCCTTTACAGCAGGTTTGAAATGTAGTCACTGCTGTAATGTAGGAAACACGACAGCCAATATGCACACAGCAAGATCCCATGGATAGCAATGTGATAATGATCAGACACTCTGTTCGACTGAGGGGCAGACATTGGTCATCATCCCGGGGACAACTCTCCTCGTCCTCTTTGAAATGGCGCCATGGGAACGTTTCCCTCTCTCTGAGAGGGTGGCTGCGAATTGAGGGTAATAACAGTGAAACTAGATTTCGGGGCTGTGATGACCCCCATGATCTGCGTGGGGAATCATTCATTGACCTCCCAGTTGGACTCACCTTGAATACGAGCTCCCTGGGGACTGGTAATTAGCCAACCAGGTGGAGCTCGTATACCGAGCCCTGTATAAAGCAAGACCCTGAGAGGGTCCATTAACCTTTTCATCCCCGTTGCGACCTGTTGTGTTCACCACAGGCTTGTGGTTATTGTTTATTTTCATTTGTGCAATAAAAGCACAGTTCCTTCACAACCGAGTTATTATACGGGCTGAATAATATCAACTCCCCCCCCCCCCCCCCCCCCCCGTCCCAGATTTGGAATTTCAATAAGGCCCTCTTCTACCTGATGCAAGATCATTGCTGGCTGGCCGGAACATGCCTTGTTAAAGGAGAGGAGATGACCTAGCGGTAATGTCACTAGATTATTAATCCAGAAACTCAGTTAATATTCCAAGGAACCGGGTTTGAATCCCACCTCAGCAGATGATAGAATTTGAATTCAATAGAAAGTATCTGGAAATAAGAAATAAGAATCTACTGATGACTATAAAACCATTGTTGATGGTCAGAAAAACCCATCTGGTTCACTAATGTCCTTAAGGGAAGGATATCTACCCTTCACACCTGGTCTGGCCTACATGTGACTCTAGAGTGGTTGACTCTCAACTGCCCTCAGGCAACTAGCGATGGGCAATAAATGCTGGCCAGCCAACGATGCCCATGCCCCGTGAATGAATTTTAAAAAAACAATAGAACAACAACTAAATGTTGCCATAATATAGCGCCATTTATGTAGTAACCAGCCGAAGGAGATGTGATGAAAATTGGAGGCTAGGCTTATAAAATCATAAGATTTAGCAGCAGGAATAGGCCATTCAGCCCATCGAGCCTGCTCCATCATTCAATCATGTCACAGCTGATCTGAGCCTGAAATCCACTTTCCTGTCTATCTCCCATAACCCTTAACCCTCTTGTCAATTAAAATCTATCTAACTCAGCCTCAAATATATCCAGTGAACCACAGCCTCCACTGCTCTCTGGAGAAGAGAATTCCACAGACTAAAGACCCTCTGAGAGAAAAAATTCTTCCCCACCTCCATCTTAAATGGAAGAGCTCTTATTTGGTCCCCAGTTTGCGATCCACCCACAAAAGGGAACATTCTCCCGACATCTACCCTACCAAGCCCCCTCAGAATCTTACATGTCTCAATAAGACCAACTCTCATTCTTCTGAACTGTGGTGAATTTACTGAATTAAAGGGGGCAAGATGGAAAAGGGGCCAAAAGCTTAGTCCAAGAAGGTGGAGAGAGTGAAGCATTTAGGTGGAATAGCAGTAGGGTCTGGGTAGCTGAAGGCTCAGATACTAAGAGTGGGGGTACAGAGAAACTGCAATCCCAAGACCTGGGAGTTCAGAGGTTGTTAGAGAGATAGGGAGGGCTGGGCTTTTTCATAGAATCCCTACAGTCATTCGGCCTATCGAGTGTGCACCAACTCTCCAACAGAGTAACCCACCAGGCCCTATCCCTGGAGCCCCAAGTATTTACCCCGTAAATCACTCTAACCTATACATCTTTGGACTCTAACACTGGAATTCTACTGCCCACGGAATCGGAGCGGGCGAGGGGCGGACAACGGAAATGTTCATTGACCTCGGGCAGGAATTTCCAGTCTCGCTCGAGCGAGGTCATAAAACTAAGAGTCAATTTACCATGGCCAATCCACGTAACCTGCACACCTTTGTACTGTGGGGGGAAGCCGGAGCACCCGGAGGAAGCCCTTATAAAAGGAAAGATGAGAATTTAAATGTGGAAATGTTGTCGGACCGGAATCGAATATGGATCAGTGAGGGTTTAGATGACAGGAAAGTATCATTGCTGCAGAATAGGATAAAGATATCAGGGTTTTAAATGAAGTGAAGCTTACTGGAACGGCACATCTCGATTCAGAACCACAGTCAAACAAAATTTCTGCTGGTCAGACTGGGGCCTTACCCTGATCGTCAGTGGCCAGTAATCAGTCACAAAGCAGCCACTTTTATATGCCAGAGCTTCCACCGTTCCTCGACTGAGGTTGCAGCCCATGTCTGAACCATTAGCAATTCTCAACTGTGTGTACATCTCTGACAGTTACATCAGTTTTAATCAATTTCTTCCTTTTACATAATGGAGATATCCCGGAGAAGGATAATTCCGAGGACCTTGGAGAACACGATTGTCATTAACTGGAAGGTCAAACAATGGATTCAGCAAAACCTATAAGGCATTTCATTTGTCAAGCTGTGAATATCTGAATATTTAATCCCATTAGTGACTCTAAATAGAGACTTGAATTAAATATGACAGATGAAACATATAAGATGATTAGAGGTTTAGATAGGGTGGATAGTGATAGCCTTTTTCCTCTGATGGAGAAATCCAGCACGAGGGGGCATGGCTTTAAATTGAGGGGGGGTAGTTATAGAACCGATGTCAGGGGTAGGTTCTTTACCCAGAGGGTGGTGAGGGATTGGAATGCCCTGCCAGCATCAGTAGTAAATGCGCCTAGTTTGGGGGCGTTTAAGAGATCCGTAGATAGGTTCATGGACGAAAAGAAATTGGTTTAGGTTGGAGGGTCACAGTTTTTTTTTAAACTGGTCGGTGCAACATCGTGGGCCGAAGGGCCTGTTCTGCGCTGTAATGTTCTATGTTCTATGTTCTATGATAAGCGATCTTCATTTTGTGCAGGAAAAGATTAATAATGAAGAACTCAGTTATTTTTCTCTGTTGCCTTCAGAATATTTGTCCAAATCATTTGACAACACATTTCCGAACACATTCCTGGGACTGTTTTATGAAATCTTCCAAAAATTCATGTCTGTAATTTTGGCAATTTCTTTGTTGCGAATAATGACTAACTCAGCAAGGTGAAAACAAACTGGTTACCCTGAATTGTCCCAGACACTCAAACTCTGCAAACTCTTTCAAACTGTGTATTTCTAACATTGAATTTGACATTGAAATCGATGGGCAAAGACGTTGGCATCAAGTAACAACAACAACTTGCAATGATGTAGCACGTTTAACATGGGTTTCAAGGCACTTGACGGGAATGTTTTAAACATAATTTGATTCTGGTGATAAGGAGACATTGCGGCCAGTTCCAGACTTTAGGAAGGATCTGAAGGCATTGGAGAGAAAGAGTGCAGAAAATATTCAAAAGGAAGGTTCCACGCATGAAGAACTTGAGTTATGAAGCTTGATTGGAGAAGTTGGGGCTGCTTTCCTTGGACAAAAGAAGGTTGAGAAGGGATTTGATCGAGGTGTTCAAAATCGTGAGTCTTCTGGACAGAATAGATAGGGAGAGGACCAAGAAAGAGTGCACAGATTTAAGGTCACTGGCAAAAGAAGCAATGAGACACAAGGAGAAATCTTTTCACACAACAAGTGGTTGGGATCTAGGGCGCTCTCTGAGAATGTGGGTGGGGAGAGGGGGGGCAGAATCAATTGGTCCATTCAAGGGGGAACTGGATTATTATCTTAAAAGGAAGAATGTGCAGTTACAGGGAGAAGGTGGGGGAGTGGCACTCCGTGAATTGTTCATTTGGAGAGTCAGTGCAGACATGATGGGCCGAATGGCCTCCTTCTGTACTGTAACAATTCTGTGATTGAGTACAGGTGAACAAAAGCTCAGAAAAAGAGGAGCATCTTAAAGGATAAAAATGAGGCAGCGAAGTTTAGGAAGATGGGAATTCCAAGGTTTAATTTTATGAAACTTCAAGAAAAAGGAAATAAATTCCTGCCATCAATTTCTCTCCTTCTGCTGATCAGGAACAATTTATCCAATCCTGGATACATCTGAGGGCAAATTCTAATATCCTGCAAAATAAAAATGATTCATCCATCGTCACCAACACCAACCTTCATCCTCCAGCCAACACATAGCCCATCAGCACAAACTCACGATTCACACCGAATTCACCTTCATGGTCCATGGGCTTGTAATTCAGCTGGTTAATACAACCATGATCTACTAGAATAGTAGAACAGGATAGAGGGGCTGAATGGCCTACTCCTGTTCCTGGATTTTATATTCCTGGTCTATTCGAACTTCCCCTCACTCCCAGTTTTTTGGCGGGAGTTTTCCAGCTTCCTGTCAGCGGATTGGCAGACAAGTTTATGAATGAGCCTATCAGGGCAGGGAATGCAGGGAAAGACCAGTCTGTGATTGGTCGAGCAGTGGAAAGGTAAATTTTCAATTTCAGTTCCCAGCTTCCAGGGTCAAGAGCCGGGCAGAAGTGGGAGCGGGAGCTGGGCCCGGATTAAGCTGGGAATGGGGCCCAAAGTGGCAGCTGGCCTGGCATGAGAATGGGACTGGAGTGGAGTGGGAACAGGGCCCAGAGTGGGAGTGATGCTGGGAGTAGGCCCGGATCAGGAGCCAATCCTGGAGCAGGAGTAGGGAGCGTGTGTGTGTGTGTGGGTGGGTGGGGATGGGGGGGTGTGGGGGGGATGTGTCTGTGTGTGTGTGGGTGGGGGTGTGTAGGGGGGATGTGTCTGTGTGTGCGTGGGAGTGTGTGTGTGTGTGCATGAGAGAGGATTGTGTGTATGTGTGTGGGTGGGGGTGTGTGGGGGGGATGTGTGTGTGCACGAGAGAGGAGTGTGTGTGTGGGGGGGCATGGGGAGGAGTGTGTGTGTGAGTGGGCGGCGGGGGGGGGGGGGTTTGTGTGTGTGTGTGTATAAATCCGGCTCAGTCCCAATCTCAGGGTTCTCACTCCCCCTCATCACCACACACAGTAATTTACACTCCCTCCGTGGGTGAGGGTGAGTGAGTGAGCCAGACACACACTCACTCACCCTCTCACACTCACTCACTCACCCTCTCACACACTCACTCACTCACCCTCTCACACTCACTCACCCTCTCACACACTCACTCACTCACCCTCTCACACACTCACTCACTCACCCTCTCACACACTCACTCACTCACCCTCTCACACACTCACTCACCCTCTCACACACTCACTCACTCACCCTCTCACACACTCACTCACTCACCCTCTCACACTCACTCACCCTCTCACACACTCACTCACTCACCCTCTCACACACTCACTCACTCACCCTCTCACACACTCACTCACCCTCTCACACACTCACTCACTCACCCTCTCACACACTCACTCACTCACCCTCTCACACACTCACTCACCCTCTCACACACTCACTCACTCACCCTCTCACACACCAATGGCCATTTTTATTTGTTACTCATTTTTACTTATCAGTTCATTGCTTTGATGTTGTGTTTTTTTGTTTCTTTTCATACCTCAGCTTTTGTTTCATGTTTAATGTTGTGCCAATCTTATGTTTCTCATTGGCCATTCTGCACCCCTCCGTCCACCACCCCCTCCCGCCACCATCCCATCCCTCCACCACCCGCTCCCTCCCCCCACACACATGAAAAGTTTGAAGAAGTTTGTCTGAGTTGCTTGTTCCTCAGCTTGTCCTCTGAAATGATGAGCTACAAAGCTGATAGATTTCAGTAATGTTACTAAAGTCCTGCATCACGGCACTGATTCCCCCAGTGCGATGGACCCGGACTGAATCTAGCATGGTCATAGGATCCAAATGCCGTAATATCATGTGGAATCCATAGCTCTTCTTTGGGCCTCTCTGAAGTGGATTTGCTGAGGTCTTTACTGTTGATTCTCAAGGTTTGAACTTCCCAGGGCAGAAGGGGAATCCACTGGGGTCCTGGATTTCTCACCAGTCCTACTGTCAGGGTGATGTGATGCTGAATGGTGGCCAATGGGGTTTCCAGCAGGTTAGAAGCAGGGTGTTCTCAGAACAGGGTGGCAAATCTCACTGTTTGAATATTTCCTTATCCCCCCAGCCTGCTACCCTCAGTACGCTTTAATTTCCCTGGGAAAAATGTTGAAGATTCGCTGAAGAATGACTATCAAAGTGAATTCCCTGAAGGAGCTTTACATAACCATAAGAACTGAAGATTCATCACAGCATCCAGCTTCTCACTTTACTTGCAAGATATTTATCAATGAGCATTTTATTTTCTTTACAAAGACGGAATCAATTTCTTTCCCAAATACACATAGTTGATTTCCATTGAGCCTATTCATTGCTGGATCAGTATCTGAACTCACCACATATTTTAATACTTGAGACCCAGCCTGCAGGAACAAAGGAACATCAGAGACAGCGTTTGTAGCTCCACAAACTTTCTTACACTGTCGATGGCCACAAGTATTCAGCATCATTCTTTGAAATAAAATTCTGATGTGATGCCAATGTTTGGTGCATAAAGAAACAGATTGCAATACTAATTACAGCAGATTGCTTTCAACCTTGGAGGATAAAGCTTTGCTTCTTCAGTTGGTATTGCAGCAACATCACGAGGTATCTTTGGAAACGAGAAAGCAGCAGGGGCACTCCAGAAAGCATGAAATATGTATGCAGTTATAAAACCAACCAGTAACATTTATTGGTCAAATCATTCAACATAAATAGTTGCAAGAGAGGCAGACAAGTTACTAATTCACCAGCAGTGCAGCAAAAACTGTCAAACTTGTTGCCAGTTAATCTGTACCCTTCCATCCAATCCTCTAGTATACTGGGTACAATGACTCCTCCACTGTTCATCTGCACTGGGAGGTGGAAATATTGTCACAAAGGAAACTCCACAGTTGAGTCAAAGAAAAACTTGAGTTGCTAGAGAATAATGGAGGTGGATGAATATTCTGGAGTGTTGTTCGATCATTTTTGGGAATTATCGAATATTTATGCAGAATTTCCCTCAGTGGAATAACTGGATGTGATAAAGTCAAAGTTAAAATTCTAAATTGGGGCAAGGCCAATTTTAATGCTATTAGACAGAAACTTTCAAAAGTTGACGGGAGGAGTCTGTTGGCTGGCAAAGGCACGACTGGTAAGTGGGAAGCTTTCAAAAGTGTGTTAACCAGGGTTCAGGGTAAATACATTCCTTTTAGAGTAAAGGGCAAGGCTGGTACAAGCAGGGAATCATGGATGATTTGGGATATTGAGGCCCTTGTCAAGAAGAAGAAGGCATATGACATGCATAGGTAGCTGAGGTCAAGTGGATCCCTTGAAGAGTATAGAGGGTGTCAGAGTAGAGTTAAGAGAGAAATCAGGAGGACAAAAAGGGAACAGGAAATTACTTCGGTAGTTCAGGCAAAGGAGAATCCAAAAAGTTTCTACAAATACATAAAGGGCAAAAGAGTAACTAGGGAGAGAGTGGGGCCTCTTAAGGATCAACAAGGTCATCTCTGTGCGGATCCACAAGAGATGGGTGAGATCCTAAATGAATATTTCTCATCAGTATTTACTGTTGAGAAAGGCATGGATGTTAGGGAACTTGGGGAAATAAATAGTGATGTCTTGAGGAGTGTAGATCTTACAGAGAAAGAAGTGCCGAACGTCTTAAAGCGTATCAAGGTTGATAAATCCCCGGGACCTGATGAAGTGTATCCCAGGACATTGTGGGAGGCTAGGAAGGAAATTGCAGGTCCCCTCGCAGAGATATTTGAATCATCGATGGTCACAGCTGAGGTGCCTGAAGATTGGAGGGTGGCAAATGTTGTGCCTTTGTTTAAAAAGGGCTGCAGGGAAAAGCCTGGGAACTACAGGCCAGTGAGCCTCACATCAGTGGTGGGTAAGTTGTTCGAAGGTATTCTGAGAGACAGGATCTACAGGCATTTGGAGGCACAAGGATTGATTAGAAACAGCCAGCATGGCTTTCTGAGTGGAAAATCATGTCTCACAAATTTAATTGAGTTTTTTGAAGGGGTAACCAAGAAGGTAGATGAGGGCAGTGTAGTTGATGTTTTCTACATGGACTTTAGCAAGGCCTTTGACAAGGTACCGCATGATAGGTTGTTGCGTAGGGTTAAATCTCACAGGATCCAGGGTGAGGTAGCTAAATGGATACAAAATTGGCTTGATGACAGAAAACAGAGGGTGGTTGAAGAGGGTTGTTTTTCAAATTGGAGGCCTGTGACTAGCGGTGTGCCTCAGGGATCAGTGCTGGGTCCACTGTTATTTGTCATTTATATTAATGATTTGGATGAGAATTTAGGAGGCATGGTTGGTAAGTTTGCAGATGACACCAAGATTGGTGGCATAGTGGACAGTGAAGAAGGTTATCTAGGATTGCAACGGGATCTTGATCAATTGGGCCAGTGGGCTGATGAATGGCAGATGGAGTTTAATTTAGATAAAAGCGAGGTGATGCATTTTGGTAGATTGAACCAGGGCAGGACTTATCCAGTTAATGGTAGGGCATTGGGGAGAGTTATAGAACAAATAGATCTAGGGGTACAGGTTCATAGTTGCTTGAAAGTGGAGTCACAGGTGGACAGAGTGGTGAGGAAGGCATTCAGCATGCTTGGTTTCCTTGGTCAGAACATTGAATGCAGGAGTTGGGACGTCTTGTTGAAGTTGCACAAGACATTGGTAAGGCCACACTTGCAATAATGTGTACAGTTCTGATCACCCTATTATAGAAAGGATATTATTAAACCAGAAAGAGTGCAGAAAAGATTTACTAGGATGCTACGGGGACTTGATGGTTTGAGTTATAAGGAGTATTGGATAGAACATAGAACATAGAACATAGAACAGTACAGCACAGAACAGGCCCTTTGGCCCACGATGTTGTGCCGAGCTTTGTCTGAAACCCAGATCAAGCTATTTCCTCCCTATCATCCCGAAGTACTCCATGTGCCTATCCAATAGCTTCTTAAATGTTCCAAAAGTTTCTGACTCCACTATCCCTGCAGGCAGTCCACTCCACACCCCAACCACTCTCTGAGTAAAAAACCTACCTCGGACATCCTTCCTATATCTCCCACCATGAACCCTATAGTTATGCCCCTAGTTACCGCTCCATTCACCCGAGGAAATAGTCTTTGAACGTTCACTCTATCTATCCCCCTCATCATCTTATAAACCTCTATCAAGTCTCCTCTCAACCTCCTCCGCTCCAAAGAGCAAAGCCCAAGTTCCCTCAACCTTTCCTCATAAGACCTACCCTCCAAACCAGGCAGCATCCTGGTAAATCTCCTTTGCACTCTTTCCAGTGTCTCCACATCCTTCTTGTAGTGAGGTGACCAGAACTGCACACAATATTCCAAATGTGGTCTCACCAAGGTCCTGTACAGTTGCAGCATAACCCCACGGCTCTTAAACTCAAACCCCCTGTTAATGAACGCCAACACACTATAGGCCTTCTTCACGGCCCTATCCACTTGAGTGGCAACCTTCAGAGATCTATGGATATGAATCCCAAGATCTCTCTGTTCCTCCACATTCTTCAGAACCCTACCTTTGACCCTGTAATCCACATTTAAATTTGTCCTACCAAAATGAATCACCTCGCATTTGTCAGGGTTAAACTCCATTTGCCATTTTTCAGCCCAGCTCTGCATCCTATCAATATCTCTTTGCAGCCTACAACAGCCCTCCACCTCATCCACTACTCCACCAATCTTGGTGTCATCAGCAAATTTACTGATCCACCCTTCAGCCCCCTCCTCCAAGTCATTTATAAAAATTACAAATAGCAGAGGACCAAGCACTGATCCCTGTGGCACTCCGCTGGTAACCGGTTTCCAGTCCGAAAATTTTCCATCCACCACCACCCTCTGTCTTCGGTCAGATAGCCAGTTACCTATCCAATCGGCCAAACTTCCCTCTGTCCCACACATCCTTACTTTCTTCATAAGCCGACCGTGGGGGCTTTATCAAACGCCTTACTAAAATCCATGTATATGACATCAACTGCACTACCTTCATCTACACACTAAGTTACCTCCTCAAAAAATTCTATCAAATTTGTGAGGCAAGACTTGCCCTTCACAAATCCGTGCTGACTAACCCGGATTAAGCTGCATCTTTCTAAATGGTCGTAAATCCTATCCCTAAGGACCATTTCCATCAACTTACCGACCACCGAAGTAAGACTAACCGGCCTATAATTACCAGGGTCATTTCTATTCCCTTTCTTAAACAGAGGAACCACATTCGCCACTCTCCAGTCCTCTGGCACCACCCCCGTGGACAGTGAGGACCCAAAGATCAATGCCAAAGGCTCTGCTATCTCATCCCTTGCCTCCCAAAGAATCCTAGGATATATTTCATCAGGCCCAGGTGACTTATCAACTTTCAGTTTATTCAAAATTGCTAGTACATCTTCCCTCCGAACATCTACGTCCTCCAGCCTATTAGCCTGTGACACCATCTCTTCCTCAAAAACATGGCCCCTCTCCTTGGTGAACACCGAAGAAAAGTATTCATTCATCACCTCTCCTATCTCTTCTGACTCCATGCACAAATTCCCACTGCCGTCCTTGACCGGCCCCAGCCTCACCCTGGTCATTCTTTTATTCCTCACATAAGAGTAAAAAGCCTTGGGGTTTTCCTTGATCCGACCCGCCAAGGACTTCTCATAGACTGGGACTTTTTTCTCTGGAGTGTAGGAGGCTTAGCGGTGATCTTATAGAGGTCTATAAAATAATGAGGGGCATAGACAAGGTAGATAGTCAACATCTTTTCCCAAAGGTAGGGGAGACCAAAACTAGAGGGCATAGGTCTGAGGTGAGAGGGGAGAGATACAAAAGGGTCCAGAGGGGCAATTTTTTCATACAGAGGGTGGTGAGTGTCTGGAATGAGCTGTCAAAGGCAGTAGTAGAGGCAGGTACAATTTTGTCTTTTAAAAAGCATTTAGACAGTTACATGCATGAGATGGGTATAGAGGGATATGGCCCAACTGGGACTAGCTTAATGGTAAAACCTGGGTGGCATGTATAAGTTGGGCTGAAGGGCCTGTTTCCATGCTGTAAACCTTATATGACTGTATAACTCTAATGCTGGTGTTGTGTGAAATTTCAGCAGTAGTATGGGATAGTGGAGGTGTCACATCTTTTGCATTTCCTTTGCAAGTGTTGCCTCATAAACTGTGTCACCTGGAAACCAAAGAATGGCAAAAATGAAAGATGGCGGATTTCATTGGCAAACAGCATTGTTACACACACTCATCACACTGACCAACCCCCTGCTTACCAGGTCAACACTGGTAATGTTAAGCTATTAGTCTGTTATAAATAGTAATTTATTTGTTTACTAATGCAGAGTACCCGGGGAGGTGCTGGCCTCGTGGTATTATCACTAGATTGTTAATTCAGAAATTCAACTAATGTTCTGGGACCCGGGTTTGAATCCTGCCATGGCAGGTGGGGGAATTTGAATTCAATTTTAAAAATCTGGAATTAACGATCTACTGATGAAACCATTGCCGATTGTCAGAAAAATAGTGTCCATTAGAGAAGGAAATCTGCCATCCGTGCCCGGTCTGGCCTACATGTGACTCCAGAGCCACAGCAATGTGGTTGACTCTCAACTGCCCTCGGGCGACGAGGGATGGGTAATAGATGCTGGCCCAACCGGCGAAGCCCATGTCCCACAAGTTAATTTTTAAAAATATAAGCCAAGGGATTATTTTCCGGTGTAACTTCACTGTTTGACTCTAGTCTTGTGTTTCTTGTATGTTACTGTCATTTGTCAGATTATTTTGACATACTACTGCTTCATGTTATGAATCCTCTATATAAATCCCAGGCCTGGCTGCAAGGGCCCCGTTCATTAGGCATTAGCGACACAGAGCTGTGCTTTCAGCATTACTCAGCAGAAGATGCCTGCAGGGTTTTATTTGAATGCTGGAGTGTGTGGAAAGAGCATATTACTGCTGAAATTTCACACAACTGCAGCATTAAGTGTTCTAGCACAGACAGCTGACATGCAAAGTTTAATAAGTATCAGTGTTCATCATTTAAATGAGGTAGCTAAATCTGTAAGCAATGCAGTCACTGCTCACCCAGCTAATTAGCAAAACGAGCACTCAGCCACTCTGATCAGATTACAGGGACCTTAACTTCCTGGATTCACCCCTCAAACATCGATGAGGCCACAGTTTTGTTGGTGTGTGCAGCCGGCTGTGATCTTCCACCCACAGTGACCTTGCAATCCACAGTCGGGATAAGAAAGTCTTGAGTCTTCTCCTCGAGACAACCTGCTTTAACGAGGAACCTTGCTTGGTTTGTAAAGGTGGTAAAGCATAATTATAATTCTTCCATTTCAGTGGAATTTGGAGCAGGAGTGCAGTATAAATGAGCCAGCCTCATTTCCACTGAGTCCCCATCTTATCCTCAATGGTTTTGCCAGCGGATGAGGCCATTGGAGTCCGGCGGGAAACAGAAATAGGAGTAGGCCATTTGGCCCTTCGATCCTGCTCCGCCATTCATTTTGATCATGGCTGATCATCAAATTCAATATCCTGATTCCCTCTTTCCTCCCATATCCCTTGATCCCTTTAGCAACAAGAGCTCTATCTAATTCCTTCTTGAAATCACACAACATTTTGGTCTCAACTACATTCTGTGGTAGTCAATTTCACACATTCACCACTCTCTGGGTGAAGAAATTTTTCCTCACCTCAGTCCTAAAAGGTTTACCCCTTATCCTCAAACTATGACCCCTGGTTCTGGACTCCCCCACCATTGGGAACATTCTTTCTGAATCTACCCTGTCTAACCCTGTTAGAATTTTATAAGTTTCTCAGAGGGTTTTGATCTCCTTTTCTGAGGAAGGATGTTCTTGCTCTCGAGGGAGTGCAGTGAAGGTTTACCAGGCCGATTCCGGGGATGGTGCAACTGATGCATGCGGAGAGATTGACTAGGTTAGGATTGTTTTCACTGGAGTTCATAAGAATGAGGGGAGATCTCATGGAGACTTGTAAAATTCTAACAGGACTGGACAGGGTAGATGCAGGGAGGATGTTACCAATAGTGGGGGAGTCCAGAACCAGTGGTCACAGTTTGAGGATTCAGGGTAGACCATTTAGGACGGAGGTGAGGAGACATTTCTTCACCCAAAGAGTGGTGAGCCTGTGGAACTCATTGCCACAAGAAGTAGTTGATGCCAAAATATTGAAAATATTCAAAAGACAGCTCGATATAACACTTGGGGCAAATGGGATTAGAGGTTATGGGGAGAAAGCAGGATTAGGCTATTGAGTTGGACAATCAGCCATGATCACAA
This sequence comes from Mustelus asterias, assembly GCF_964213995.1. Taxonomy (NCBI): domain Eukaryota; kingdom Metazoa; phylum Chordata; class Chondrichthyes; order Carcharhiniformes; family Triakidae; genus Mustelus; species Mustelus asterias. Next base: position 2,004,226 of record NC_135822.1, read on the forward strand.
TGAATGTTGGAGCAAGCTCGAAGGGCCAAATGGCCTCCTCTTGATCCTATCTTCTTTGTTTCTATGTTTCCATGATGTACATGTGTGTTCAATGTCATTTTAACTTGGACTTGAGGGGGTGCACACCAGCTGTTGAGAAGCAAATGAGAATGTCCACAGTAAATTAATAAAATAATTTTCCATAGAGGGAACAGGAGAGGGAGGGGAATGAGGCAGCTGCTCGCTACAACATTACAATAAGGCTGGCAGTTAAAACCCACCTGGGATTTTTAAAAATTCTTTCATGGGATGTGGGCATCGCTGACAAGGCCAGCATTTGTTGCCCATCCCTAACTCCCCCTGGACCGAGTGGCTCGCTCGGCCATTCCAGAGGGGCATTTAAGAGTGAATCACATTACTGTGGGCCTGGAGTCACATGTAAAGTAAGGATGGCAGATTTCCTTCCCAAAAGGGCATTGGTGAACCAGCTGAGTTTTTACAACAGTTGATGATAGTTTCATGGTTACCAGCACTGATTATATCCCAGATTTTGTTTTTATTTCTTCGATTTAAGTTCTGCTGTGGTGAGAATTGAAGCCATGTCCGCAGAGAATTGGTCCAGGTCACTAGTCCAGTGACGTTGTCACTACACTGCTATCTGCCCAATCATGTATTTGCCATCAGCTTTGATCTATTTCAGGTTGGGAGTTAAAATCAGCCTGAAAGCTTAATCAAATATTAAAGCTCTTTTCGGAGGATTTTAGGGGATTTTCACAGTAAGTTCTTTACAGTGTTAATGTAAGCCTGCTTGTGACACTAATAAATAATAAATAAATATTTTAGGAGGGTTGAAGGATTTTTTTTCAAGTGTAATAAGAAATATTGCATCGCAAATCCAGCAAAGAAACAGCCATTCAATCCAGCCATTCCATTGATTTATGTCACATTTTGTTTTCTGAAAGTGCCACTATAAAATTTGATATTATTCTCAAAATTAAATTATTTATTGATGGTCTAAAAAGCAAAACAGCAGCACCAAATGGAAATATCGCAACGTAAATATCCGGGTAAAAGGTGCAAGAGAGAGGAAAGAATACATTACAATACCTGCCAGCCATGCACTATCAGAACTTCAGACACCAGTTTTTGATTTTAATGTAGAGGGACAGGTAGTACTGAGCAAGCAGGGGGGCTGCAGAAGGACTCGGACAGGTTAGGAGAGTGGGCAAAGAAGTGGCAGATGGAATACAATGTGGAAAAGTGTGAGGTTATGCACTTTGGAAGGAGGAATGGAGGCGTAGACTATTTTTTTAATGGGATAGGAAATCAGAAACACAAAGGGACTTGGGAGTCATTGTTCAAGATTCTCTTGAGGTTAATGTGCAGGTTCAGTTGGCAGTTAGGAAGGCAAATGCAATGTTAGCATTCATGCCGAGAGGGCTAGAATACAAGAGCAGGGATGTACTTCTGAGGCTGTATAAGGTTCTGATCAGACCCCATATTGTGAGTTGTTTTGGGCCCCGTATCTAAGGGAGGATGTGCTGGCCTTGGAAAGGGTCCAGAGGAGGTTCACAAGAATGATCCTGGAATGAAGAGCTTGTCGTATGAGGAACGGTTGAGGACTCTGGGTCTGTACTCATTGGAGTTTAGAAGGATGAGGGGGGATCTTATTGAAACTTACAGGATACTGCGAGGCCTGGATAGAGTGGGCGTGGAGAGGATGATTCCACTAGTCGGAAAAACTAGAATCAGAGGGCACAACCTCAGGCTAAAGGGACGATCCTTTAAAACAGAGATGAGGAGGAATTTCTTCAGCCAGAGAGTGGTGAATCTGTGGAACTCTTTGCCGCAGAAGGCTGTGGAGGCCAGGTCATTGAGTGTCTTTAAGACAGAGATAGATAGGTTCTTGATTAACATGGTGATCAGGGGTTATGGGGAAAAGGCAGGAGAATGGGGATGAGAAAAAAATCAGCCATGGTTGAATGGCAGAGCAGACTCAATGGGCCGAGTGGCCTAATTCTGCTCCTATAAAGAACAAAGAACAAAGAAAATTACAGCACAGGAACAGGCCCTTCGGTCCTCCAAGCCTGCACCAACCATGCTGCCCGACTTAACTAAAACCCCCTACCCTTCCAGGGACCATATCCCTCTATTCCCATCTCATTCATGTACTTGTCAAGATGCTCCTTAAAAATCACTATCATATTTGCTTCCACTACCTCCCCCGGCAACGAGTTCCAGGCACCTACTGCTTTCTGTGTAAAACATCTGTCTCGTACATCTCCTTTAAACCTTGCCCCTCGCACCTTAAACCTGTGCCCCCTAGTAATTGACTCTTCCACCCTGTGAAAAAGCTTCTGACTATCCACTCTGTCCATGCCTCTCATAATCTTGTAGACTTCTATCAGGTCGCCCCTCAACCTCCGCCGCTCCAGTGAGAACAAACCAAGTTTCTCCAACCTCTTCTCATAGCTAATGCCCTCCATACCAGGCAACATCCTGGTAAATCTTTTCTGTACCCTCTCCAAAGCCTCCACATCCTTCTGGTAGTGTGGCGACCAGAATTGAACACTATATTCCAAGTGCGGCCTCACTAAGGTTCTATAAAGCTGCAGCATGACTTGCCAATTTTTAAATTCAATACCCCGGCTGATGAAGGTAAGCATGCCGTATGCCTTCTTGACTACCTTCTCCACCTGCATTGCCACTTTCAGTGACCTGTGTACCTGTACACCCAGATCCCTTTGCCTATCAATACTCTAAAGGATTCTGCCATTTACTGTATATTTCCTATCTGTATTAGACCTTCCAAAATGCATCAACTCACATTTGTTCGGATTAAACTCCATCTGCCATCTCTCCGCCTAAGTCTCCAACCGATCTATATCCTGCTGTATCCTCTGATGGTCCTCATCACTATCCGCAAATCCACCAACCTTTGTGTCGTCCACAAACTTACTAATCAATCCAGTTACATTTTCCTCCAAATCATTTATATATATTACAAACAGCAAAGGTCCCAGCACTGATCCCTGAGGAACACCACTTGTCACAGCCCTCCATTCAGAAACGCACCTTTCCACTGCTACCCTCTGTCTTCTTTGACCGAGCCAGTTCTGTATCCACCTTGCCAGCTCACCTCTGATCCCATGCGACTTCACCTTCTGCACCAGTCTACCATTAGGGACCTTGTCAAAGGCCTTACTGAAGTCCATATAGACAACATCCACTGCTCTACCCTCACCAATCATCTTCGTCACTTCCTCGAAAAACTCGATCAAGTTTGTGAGACACGACCTCCCCTTCACAAAACCATGTTGCCTCTCACTAATACATCCACTTATTTCCAAGTGGGAATAAATCCTGTCTCGAAGAATCGTCTCTAATAATTTCCCTACCACTGATGTAAGGCTCACCGGCCTGTAATTACCTGGATTATTCTTGCTACCCTTCTTAAACAAAGGAACAACATTGGCCATTCTCCAATCCTCTGGGGCCTCACCTGTAGCCAGTGAGGATACAAAGATTTCTCTCAAGGCCCTTATGTCTTCTGGTCTTATATAAAAACAATGAAATGGGAAGAATATTGCATTAAATCACTAAAGGTGTCAAGCATCCACAAAGGCTTGTTCCTGGACATGTAAGAAATTAGTGAGCGGAAATTTACAGTCAGGGTGGGGGTGAGGTTGGGGGTAGGGTTGGGGGTGGGGGTGGGGTTGGGGGTGGGGTTGCTGGTGGGAGGGTCCCTGAAATTCCACCCAATAGGTCTCAAAGTGAGACTGCAGATTACTTTGGCTCCCAATTCTCCAATTCCTCCAATTTAAGGTTCTCATCCATATGTTCAAATAACTTCATGGCTTAGACCATAAGACCATCAGACACAGGAGCAGAATTAGGCCACTCAGCCCATCGGGTCTGCTCCGCCATTCAATCATGGCTGATATTTTTCTCATCCCCGTTCCCTTGCCTTTTCCCCATAATCCCTGATCCTCTTATAATCAAGAACCTATCTATCTCTGTCTTAAAGACATTCAATGACCTGGCCTCCACAGCCTTCTGCGGCAAAGAGTTCCACAGATTCACCACTCTCTGGCTAAAGAAATTCCTCCTCATCTCTGTTTTAAAGGATTGTCCCTTTAGCCTGAGGTTGTGCCCTCTGGTTCTAGTTTTTCCTACTAGTGGAAACATCCGCTCCACTTCCACCCTATCCAGGCCCCGCAGTATCCTGTAATTTTCAATGAGATCCCCCCCTCATCCTTCTAAACTCAATGGCTTCACCATTTCCGAACTCTATGAGCTTCCCCAGTTGAAAGTCCTATAACTACCCCCCTCAAGCTCTCTGTTCCTCGGAGTCTGGTCTCCTGTGCACCAGTCTCTTTGCCTCCCTGACTGGTTATGCCTTCAGCTAAAGGCCGCATGCTTTACAATTCTCTCCCTAATAAAGCCCTTTGCGTCCTTAACTTTCTCACCTCCTCTATGATCTCATTTAAACCAATCAAGCTTCACCAGTTCAGTTCTCTTCTTCTCAAGTTCAGATTCCAGGGTTTGATAATGCTTCTGTGTAAAGTGCTCTCGGGCAATTTTTTATGTTGGGGACTCTGTGTAATCATAAGTTGTTGTTAAAGAAGAACTGTTTTTTCTTGACAGAGTAGAAGATGGGTAGAACAGATGTCAGGCAGAGATAATTAACTCACTTATGACTTTTGTGTGAATATTTAGTGTTCCAACAGGTGCACTGATGATCAGAACCTCTCAGTGGGTTTATCAGAGATTGACAGCCGCAATTATTCGATCCTGGAATACGCACCCACTTAGTGCTCGTTTCAATATGAACCAAACTGCAGCATTTCTGACTTTAGGGGCTCAGCTTGAGTAGAACTGAAAAACAAGCAAAGTGTAAGAAGCAATGACTCTACACGATCAATTTAAAAAGTATTTACAATCAATATTGCTTTCTGCTTTTTTACCTCTTTGAAGACTTGCAAGATTTATCAAAAGGATAATTGGAGTGTGTTGCCTACACATATTTGACAAATAAGCACAATTTTATCCTCCCTTCATGCAGAACTGGACTCGATATCCATTCATGGGGAACTCAGGGCTGAGAATCCAGATACCCGCAGCAACTCACTGTGATCACTGCAACCAGTTACCAGAAAGATTTTCGAGCTGATTTTATGAATCAACTTTGTCAACAGAGCTCCTCAGACGAGGCAAAGATGGGAATTCAGACGCTTCTGCTTTGCTGGCCATGAATTTGCCTGTTTCTTGTTGGTGTTGCAGGCTGATGAGAGTCGCTATTGACAGCAGGGACCCACAATGGGTCAGTGAGAATGTGTGTCCCCATGCTCCATCATATAACTCCCAGTGTGAAATCACACACGCCAAAGTTACCGTGAGGAGATGTCTTTGTATCGACTGCACTATTGATACAACTGGAGAGAAATGAACATTAAAATGTTGAAGCTTCTGAAAACCATCAACTCTGGTTAACACTAAAATGTAACTTGTATTTGAATATTGGTTTCTGGAGCTGTGTAAAGGATGCACAGAGTTCTTACTCTCCCTCCCCTGGCTGAAAGCATTGTAGAACCAGAACAGAACTCAAACCTGGAGATAGTTTGCTGCCTTCAGCAAATGCCAGCCACTGACCGGTACCTGCAGTGTAACGATGCACTTAGTGACATGCAAAATAATTTTCTAAATATTCATAACTGACTGGTTATGGTGGTTGTATCCTTATTAAAGGAATAAATTATCTTCATTGGTGGGCCATGAACAAATAGATGGGGTTGGAGTGTTTTATGCCCATGACATTCTGATATACCACATGAGCTGCCATCCCGGTCACATTTGGCTGAGGTCTAACCAATCATTTAGAGGGCAGAAGTTCAAATTCCACCACAGCCGCTGGGAGTTAAAATTCAGTTAATTAAATAAATCTGGAGTAAAAAGCAACCGACAGTAATGGAGTGTCATGGAATCATCTGGTTCACTAATGTCCTTCAGGGAAGGAAATCTGCCGTCCTTACCTGGTCTGGCCTACATGTGACTCCAGAGCCACAGCAATGTGGTTGACTCTTAAATGCCCTCTGAAATGACCTAGCAAGCCAATCAATTATACTCAAAAAGTTGGTTTACCACCACCATCTTCTAGAGAACGGGCAATAAATGCTGACATTGTGAGTAACATCCACATCCCAGGAATGAATAAAAGAAACAGTTTGAATAATGTTGAAAGTGAGGGTGAACTCTTGCGTCTATCTCGGGACCTAATCAAGTGTGCACCAAGATCTATCCAAGTCTGAAGGAAAGACTCCAGAGGCAGCAGCTTGTGAAAGGATTGTCATTGCTAAACTAGCTGGATTTTTCATGAATATTCCCTTGGGTGTTTCTATTTCAAGGAACCTTTGGATCACAAGATACACCCTCATGCTTACAATAACCTTTCACCCTTCACGGGTTTGGATGAGATACTCATCTCCATTTGACACAAGCTGAACAATAATAACAAAGAATCTGGTGCAGGGGAATGTCAAATTGGCAGAGATTTAAAAATCTACCCTTGAGAGGTCGGAAAGCCCTTTTCTAAACCCTTTTCTGAAGGGATGTAATAAATTGGGGAATGGTCTGTAAAGCAGATTCTACATGTTCCGTGAAGGGAAAGGACTTGATAGAAGGAATGCCTCTTTCAAGTTTAAACGGAGATTCTCCAGAGGGAGAACAGCAATGAATCTCCATTTCCTCTGACTCAGCAGCCTATTTCATGTGGTAATTTCCATATCGGCTGTCCAAGCCCTGTGCTTTATTGCAGGTTACTTGGGCACTGTGTTGTCACATCCTCACACCTGTTTAGCAGACATGTTTTAACATATTACAACAACAATTTACATTTAGAATACAGGGGAGCAAAAATAAATCAAAACAGTTAACGGAATGGATGCCATGGTGAGTGAATTAAAAAAGTTGACCAAAACATTGCTTGAAATTTCGTTTTTGGGAAGTGTTGAAGGGTGGGGAGAGAAGGTGACAGTTACAAAACATGCAAACATGGATCTCATAGAAATTTATAAAATTCTAACAGGTGGAGAGAGGGTAGATTCAGAAAGAATGTTCCCAATGGTGGGGGAGTCCAGAACTAGGGGTCATAGTTTGAGGATAAAGGGGTAAACCTTTTAGAACTGAGGTGAGGAGAAATTTCTTCACCCAGAGAGTGGTGAATGTGTGGAATTCACTATCACAGAAAGTAGTTGAGGCCAAAACGTTGTCTGGTTTCAAGAACGGATTGGTTATAGCTCTTGGGGGCTAAAGGGATCAAGGGATATGGGGAAAGGGGATATTGAATTTGATGATCAGCCATGATCACAATGATTGGTGGAGCAGGCTCGAAGGGCTGAATGGCCTCCTCCTGCTTCTAGTTTCTATGTTTCTATGTTTTTCAGCAATTCACTGGTCCACTGAACAGCTCCTAAAGAAAAGTTTTTAACCATGACGTAACCATGAGCTTAACATTGTTTTCACTCATTCACTTTGTCAGAAACTCCATTCAAACCAGTGTCCAGAGGAGCAGTATTTTATGTGACAGAAATGAAGCATTAAATTAGCATCTTGTTTCTGACGCAACATTATATCCTAAACATTGTGTTCATTGCTCTATTATTATCTTAATAAGCATGTAGCACACGATTAAAATGTTACTGCCCATAGACATTACAGCAGGAAATTATAGTCACCATTTGTTCACAGTGTGTGTCCAGTTAATCAGATGTCCAGCATAGACTGCAGAAAGCCAGCGCATCAAATCCTTTAGCTGAAGTTTTAAAAGGTCGCGTTCGCGGAGGAGGGGGGAGGGGTTGGGCAAGGGGATACGAGTGGTAGAATTTCATAGAATCATAGAATCCCTATAGTGCAGAGGGAGGCCATTCGGCCCATCGAGACTGCACTGACCACAATCCCACCCGGGCCCTATTCCCGTAACCCCTCATATTTACCTTGCTAATCTCCATGACACTATGGGTCAATTTAGCATGGCCAATCAACCTAAGCCATACATCTTTGGACTGTGGGAGGAAACCGGAACACCCGGAGGAAACCCACGCAGACACGGGGAGAATGTGCAAACTCCGCACAGACAGCGATCCGAGGCCGCAATTGAACCCGGGCCCCTGGCGCTGTGAGCAGTGCTAACAACTGTGCCACCGTGCCACCCAATTTGAAACTCTCTCCTCACTGGTGGCCAGGTTTTGACACCTTAATCCACAGAGTGATCGCGAGCTCAGTGGCAGTATCCTTGCCTTTGAGGTGGCAAGGTTCTGTCTAAGCCCCAATCCATACAGCGCTGATAAACAATGATCAATTTTAAATACCAAGTCGCCATCCAGCTGGGCAGGATGTGTGTGACCAATGGAAGTGGCCTTCCCCCATTGAAGGGGGACTTACCAAGGAGCAGATGTTCTAAAGATAAAAGGATGAGGTGAAGGAAATGAGGAAATACTCCAGTCACCCTTTCCTGATAAATGTCTCAGAAATTCCATATACAAGACATTACAAAGAACAAAGAACAAAACAGCATAGGAACAGGCCCTTTGGCCCATCAAGCCTACACCGATATACAGTTTCTATCTCTCTGTTTGCCTCCTATTCGTGCATCTACCGAGATACACCTTGAATGTTGCGAACGTGCCTGCTTCCACCACCTCCATTGGCAGCACCTTCCAGGAACCCACCACCCTCTGTGTGGAAAACATTCCCCACGTCTCCCCTAAACTTTCCCCCTTTCACCTTGAACCTATGCCCTATCTAGGTCTCTCGTAATTTGTAGACTTTTTTCAGGTTGTCTCTCAGCCTCCATATAAATCATATCATATCCTACAATGCAGAAGGAGGCCATTCGGCCCATCAAGTCTGCACCAACCACAATCTCACCCAGGCCCTATCCCCATATCCCAATGCATTTAACCTAGCTAGCCCCACTGACACTAAGGGGCAACTTAGCATGGCCAATTCACCTAACCCGCACATCTTTGGACTGTGGGAAGAAACCGGAGCACCCGGGGGAAACCCATGCAGACACGGGGAGAATGTGCAAACTCCACACAGACAGTGACCCAAGCCAGGAATCGAACCCAGGTCCCTGGCGCTGTGAGGCAGCAGTGCTAACCACTGTGCCACCGTGCCACTCATCCGTCTTTCCAGCAAATAACATTAGCTATGACATGCTCTAGAGCTAAACATCACAGATGGAGAGAGCAGCCACAGTCGAGAACAATAACCAATTATCCAGTTGTTTCTTCTATCTTTGGCTCTCTCCTTTATCTATGTAAGATTTTCTATGGGACCGTTCATGTCAAAGTTCCCGACCTTTCACTTTTCCAAACAGTGTCAACATGGTTACCATCAAAAGTAGAATAATCTCCATTAGTAGTTTAATGTTTTGGCTGAAAGATTATTAACTTTCTCTTAGAACGACAGAAGGACGTGACAATTACCCCTCTTGCCCCTCACTTGTTCCTCAAGCGCTATATAGATTGTCTCAGAATCAAGGTTAATTTGAAAGAAAGAGAAAAGAAGTGTTTCTATCGTATCTCTCACCACTTGAAGACGTCCCAAATGACTCGCTGTCATAATGTCAGGAAGGCAGAAGTCAATTTGTGCACAGCAAGTTCCCACAATCCACAATATGATAATTGTTGTGTGTTGGAGACATGATACAAATGAACAAAGCTTTATTAATGGTGTGGGATCTCTCCCATGGCTGCTTCGTCTCTCTCTCTCTCTGTTTCCCACACTCGGTCTATCACATCATTTCCGGCACACACATTAATATAGCGTGGCTCCAAGAGGTGGAAGCACGTGTTTGTGGGGGTGGGGAGAGAGGGGCTGGGCCAAGAGGGGCTGGGCCTGGGTGAGATGCTTGTTCAGGGAGTCAGTGCAGACCCAATGGGCCAAATGGCCTCCTTCTGCATTGTAAAAGAAAAAAAAACCTTCTCAGTCAGAGGGGAAAACGCTATCAGTTGAACCATAGCTGACAGCCTGTTATTATAAGGCAGCAAAATGGCACAGTGGTTAGCACTGCTGCCTCAGAGTGCCAGGGACCCGGGTTCGATTCCCGGCTTGGGTCACTGTCCATGCGGAGTCTGCACGTTCTCCCCGTGTCTGCGTGGGTTTCCTCCGGGTGCTCCAGTTTTCTCCCACAGTCCGAAAGACGTGCTGGTTCGGTGCATTGGCCGTGCTAAATTCTCCCTCAGTGTACCTGAACAGGCGCCGGAGTGTGGCGACTAGGGGATTTTCACAGTAACTTCATTGCAGTGTTAATGTAAGCCTACTTGTGACACTAATAAATAAACCTAAACTTTGACTGAACTCTGGCATTGACTGATGAGAGGACAGTGGGTCACAAACAATATTGTCAGTGTGATTGGAGCAAACTATTTTGCTGCAACCTTTTGGACTACACAGAGTCTCAGAGTAAGAATATATTTGTCAAGCTGGATTCAGTGGTCTCCTGACAACATGGGAATGAGCTTCGCATTAAACGGACTCTTCATCTGCTCCCTAACAACATTGTTTGTAAAATTAGCACAAGCCCCTGGGGCCAATGAAAATCATCAGATGGATGACCTTTTGTGCCCGCAGTGTTACTCTCAGACAGCAAGGCTGAGCAAGGACTGCGCTGCTGCACTCTCTCTGAAATGTAGTTTACAAATCAATTGGGAATAGCTGCCACATCGCGGAATATTTCCAACGTGTCTCTCATTATCAATACTTTGCACAATGTGATTGTAAAGATTAACCTTAGGTTCGGATTGAGGCCTTGTCATGCAGTGGGCAGTGTCCCTGACTCTGAGCCAGAAACCCTGGGAATCCATCCCAGGTTTCGAAGGCCAAGGAAGGTGAGTTCTTAATCAGCCAAACACATATTTATCTGTTCACGTGTTTATCTGTTCACATGTTTTCTGTTCACATGTTTATCTGTTCATGTGTTTATCTGTTCACGTGTTTATCTGTTCACGTGTTTATCTGTTCATGTGTTTATCTGTTCACGTGTTTATCTGTTAATAAATAAACCCATATCATGGTTACCCAATTCCTTATGATTTTTTTCATGTCAGCCAAGGGTGGGACAAAAGTTGCCCAGAGCGATGCCACTGTAATAGTTTAGGAGATGGAATCAAAGGGTGGAATTTTCCCATTCTATCCGCTACAGGAATCGGAGCAGGCGAGGGGCAGACCATGGAAAGGTCCGTTGACCTCAGGTGGGATTTTCCGGTTTTGGGGGAGTTTTGGGACACAGAGTCACAGAGTTTTACAGCACAGAAAGAGGCCCTTCAGCCCATCCTGTCGGTGCCAGTCATTGAGCTCCTTTCTATTCCAATCTCATTTTCCAGTACTTGTTCTGTAATCCTGTCTGCTATAGTTTACTGATGGTTGCTTAGTGGAAGGTGACAGCTTTATCTCTGTTTTTAGCTTTGCTTTGCTAACCTCCACTTCAGGACTCATTGTCTGCAAGGCTCCTGGAGGATTTATATAGTGTGAAGCCTTCCAGTCTCCAGACAGCTTTCTGTTTCTCCGCTAATGGGGATTGTCTACTCCACAGCTCCTGCGAGGGGAAAGGCAGGGGCAGGAGGGAGAGAAGGCCAGGGGCCTACCGACAGTGTCGAAGGGAATGTGGGGGGAGAGAGGCCGGCGCAGGGGGTGCAGGCCAGCAGTGAGTGCAAGTTGGAAGGGGCTGCAAAAGGTGCCATTACCTGGCTGCCAGAGGAGAGTAGGGAAGAAGAAGACAGTGAGGATGTGGAGGCAGAGTTCTGGAGAGTCAGGGACACCAGGGACTCCATTATTCAACACACCTTCAGCTCGGCTGTGAGATCATGATTTCAGATCCTTTCTGCCTCTCACCAGCCATAATGGGCCTGAATCTGCTTTACCTAAATTTGAATAGATTTAAATGTTATTAACCCGCCTCCTCGCCAGATAGACCCCCTGCCAGATAGTGACATCCGACAGATAGTGACGCCCACCAGATAGTGACTTCCGCCAGATAGTGACTCCTGCCAGATAGTGACCCCCGCCAAATAGTGACTTCTGCCAGATAGTGACCCCCACCAAATAGTGACTTCTGCCAGATAGTGACCCCCACCAGAGAGTGAGCCCCGCCAGATAGTGACTCCTGTCAGATAGTGACCCCCACCAGATAGTGATCCCACCAGATAGCGATCTCTAGCCAGATAGGGATCCCAGCCAGAGAGTGAATCCCGCCAGATAGTGACCCCGGCCAGATAGTGACCTCCGCCAACATGACACCACATCAGCAAGCTTTCAACAGGTTCACACAGTTATGAATCTGTCAGGGGGTTTCCCTGGAGGTGTAAAGGTCAGTATCTCACCAGGAGAGAGGGACATGGCCCAGCAGTGGCCTGGTAACGCCCTCTGGCATCACCCCTTGGCACAGGTTAGCACCATACACATCCCAGCCTGGCAATGCCACCATGCCAATGCTGACTGCTGCCAAAGGTGGGCCCTTATGGAGGGATTCATGTAGATGGGATGGTGCCCGGAGTGGCCAGAGGAGCTGGGGTGGGGGGGGGGGGGGGGGGCGAGTGTGGGCCATTGGGGTGGGGGTTTGGTGAATGGGGTTTTAGTGGGTGCCAGTTCAGACTATGGAGGCAGGGGAGAGATGGGGCTGATGATTGGGGGGTGGGAGGGGCAATGTTTGGGGATGGGGGGAGAGAAATGCTGTCTCTGATTGGGGATGGAGAGGGGAGCCCCTGAGACCCCCATGGTGGGCTGGGAGGGGGTCGGTTTACTCAGGTTATGCTCCGAGCTCCCCAATCACTGTGCAGCCGGGGCTTGCCGGTGTAGTTAGACCCCCCCCCCCCCCCCCCCGCTCCTTCATGATGGTGTGAAACGTACTCCCTTAATATTTTTGACAGTGTCATAAGATCTGGAGAGAATCACACCGGTTTCCTCACTGGCAACGCTACCATTTTTCGGTAAGATTTTGGCCGATATGGCAAAAATTCCTTATTCCCAACCTATTGGTGCCGAATTGTGTTCACTGTAAAGATATGAAAAGCGATCATATTCTGCAAAAGAATCCGTGATATACTTGGTGAGAGGACATTACAAGATTACTTCCTTCAATTCACTGCCTTGTATATCTGTCTATCTTGATTCCGTTTTAAGAATTGAATCTTTCATAAGAAAGCACAGATAAACTAACACATAACAAATTGATTGGTTAACATCACAATCTTAATCTGATTTTCCGAGCTTGAGTCGCTGTCGATTTATTTTAAATTAATTTGGCACGGACCGTGTGACGTCAGGCAGTGAGCTGAACATGCTGGAAATGGAAATGTAACATCCTGTCCAGGTAGATGTTCAAACCAGCCTGGCTCACTGAAAATTAAAGCAAGTTAATTTCACAGAAAGGGAAGTCTGATGTTAGCAGAATTCTGCCACAAGTCCATATATCAAATCAACTTTTTTAGGTATCGATGTTCCATTCGTGAGGTTCACCAGTGTCTATAAACACATGCAGAGGAGGATTTTCATCGAACCCCTCCAGTGCAGAAGGAGGCCATTTGGCCCATCGAGTCTTTTGATTTGATTTGATTTGATTTGATTTATTATTGTCACATGTTTTAACATACAGTGAAAAGTATTGTTTCTTGCGCGCTATACAGACAAAACATACCGTTCATAGAGAAGGAAAGGAGAGAGTGCAGAATGTAGTGTTACAGTTAGAGTCTGCATCACAATCCCACCCAGGCCCTATTCCCGTAACCCCACACATTTGCCCTGCTAATCCGCTGGCACTAAGGGGCAATTTAGCATGGCCAATCAACCTAACCCGCACACCTTTGGGCTGGGGGGGGAAACCGGAGCACCCGGAGGAAACCCACGCAGACACGGGGAGAACGTGCAAACTCCAATGACCCGAGGCCGGAATTGAACCCGGGTCCCTGGCGCTGTGAGGCAGCAGTGCTAACCACTGTGCCATCATGCCGATTTTCCACCTTGTTGAAAGTTAATGTAAGGAATGGAAGAACACCAAGATATTGAACCTTCTTGTCCCTGTAGGACACTCCTGAGCCTTTTATAGCCAGTGAATTCATTTCCAAAGTGGGCAAATATGTTCACGCACAGCAAACTTCCACAAAGAACAAGTAAGATCATTAAAAATTCATCTGTTTGAGTGGTGTTGGTTGAGAGATAGCTAATCTTCAAATAGTGCCGTAGGACTTATCTCGTCCGTTTAAATGGACAGCTGGAGCCTCGCTTTTACTGTCTCTCCTGAAAGCCAATTCATCTGACTGATGTCGATCTCTACTCTAGTGACTGAGAGCGATACACGACACGATGGTGTCTACTCTCAGATATCTTCTGCGGAGATAGCCGTGAACAAAGACTGCTTCAACACTGCAGAGACTGACAACAGGAATGAAACAAAAACAGAAAATGCTGGAAAATCTCAACTGGTCTGACAGCATCTGTGGAGAGGGAATAAAGCCATCTTTTTGAGTCTGGATGACCCTTCGTCAGAGCTGAAGACAAGGAAAATCAGACAAGAGTTATATTATGAGGGTGAGTGGTGGTGGTTTGGGGGAGGCTGTAATTGATAGGAATGGCATGGACAAAAAGATAAAGGGATGCAACTGGGGATGATAAAGGCTGAGAATGGTGCTAACAGCATCCATTAAGAGATCAGAGCCTTTTTTTAAGAGGCTATTTTCCTGCTCAGTCAGTGAATTGAGTGGAAACAATGTTATTCTCCCTGTAATGTTGTCGGAATGCTTAGGGCTTCAAATAATCTCTGCCCATTTTCTGCAGATTTTTAAAATTCTTTTATGGGATGTGGGCATTGCTGGCAAGGGCAACATTTACCCTCTATCCGGAATTGCCCATTGAGAAGGTGGTGGTGAGTTGCCTTCTTGAACTGCTGCGGTCCAAATGGTGTAGGTACCCCCTCTGTGCTGTTAGGGAGGGTGTTCCAGGATTTTGACCCAGCGACAGTGAAGGAACAGTGATATATTTCCAAGTCAGAATGGTGGATGACTCCGAGGGGAATGTCCAGGTGTTGGTGCGCAACATCACTTTGTTACCCACCCAAATCCCACCCGATGTCAGGATCAGAGGTGGAATAGCAGTACTTGTCTCTGAAGGCCATCAGAGCCGGATATTCAATTCAGACCTTACCAGATATTTAACCTTCCACATGTTTCAGCAGAGTCACTGGATTGGACTCCTAGTTAATTCCGGTTAATTTTATACCTTCTCAGCTTAACCTCTTTGCAATTGTTAAAATAATTTACATCCTGCAATTTGCCCAGGCCAGGAATGTTAGCTTGTTAAGAGACCTTTTTACATTTTTAGACTTTATTTCTGATATTATCATTGTACAGAGTACTAAAGACCGTTCCTGTAAGCAAGGTCCTCACCGCTCCTTATAAAATAACACCTAACCATGCACCATGTCTAATAGCTAGTTCCACAGTCAGAAGCCTTGTTGCTGTATTAGATTACAGGAATTGTTACAAGATCCTTCATGTTCTCCTGGCTTTTTTAAGTGAAAGAATGAACACTCTGTCAGACTCGGTGGTTCCGACTATGAACTCTGAATCAAGCCGATTAACAGTAAAGGTTAAACAGCAGGATAAAATCAATGCAACACGACTGCTGGAGAAATGCAAAAAATTAAAAATGTGCAACACTTCACTAACCCCCTTAATAATACAAAACCCTGAATAGACATTCAAGACATGAAACTTCTCCAGGACGTTGCACACAATGTTACAACTCTCAGGGTAGAATCTGTAGCCAGTTTGCTCACTCGCTGTGCCATGCAGGATGCTGGTGGGTGGTGACCCTGCCACCTTCCCTCCTCCACCCTGATGAAGTCTGTGGCAGGAAGCTCTGTGGACTCACTTCCTGCCCCACCACCAATTGAAGAGATTAAGTGAACATTTGATGCTGATTGAAGGTATAAATTATTCGAAACATTGACATTTATATTGTGTTGTTTACATTTTTCCAAGTCAATGGCTCAGGTTTTGTGTTCGCTGGAACTGAAGCTATCAGCACTCAGTATTACTATGGTGGAGATCAGATTTTTAGCATCCACACGTTCACAGTAAAACGTGGAAATCTGCGCGTTTTCCGATTCTCTCCGGATTTCTGATCCACGTCACCATTCTCTCCGATGGTGAACACAGGCTGAAAATTGCCCCAAAAATGTCTTTTGCCCGAGGGCAGTTCAGAGAAAACAGGAGGTGTGCCTCAGAATATTTTTATGGGATAGTGGCGTGCCGTGACATAGAGAAGATTGGGAATCACCGCAAGGTGTATCAGGTCACAGCATTTCAGATGCTCTGAGGAAAAGTGAGAAGGATCCTTGACACTGCACTCAATCCTTAATTCAAAGCCGCTTAATTCAAATTCTCTCATTCATTTTTCGGTGAAGTATAGTTTTGACGTCTGAGGCTTCTGCAGACACCAAATGAACCCGCTCCTGTCTGTCTAAATAGATAAAAATAAATCCCTCACCCATTGGTACATGATTACTTTCATTGTACTGAACTGGTCAATACAGGAAAATGCTGCACATTCAGTCAATGTGAATTTTCAGTTTGCAATCAGGAGACTTTGACAGAATCAATAAAACTCTATTGAAGCACATGGCTGACAACGCAATAAAGTGACAAAGCTCCGAGTGTAGGGCGTTGGAAGTCAATGGGGAGCTTAATTGTTTGTGGTAAAATTACAAAACTGAATGCCACCATCCCTCAACTGTGTTAAACATTGTTTTTCAAACATTACTATAAAAGTCTAAAGCCAGTATGAATGCAGCAAAGGTACATGCTCATTTTCTCAAAATCAATCCCCGGCTAGATTCTCCAGCCTCACCCATGGCTCAGATTCTCCAAGCTCGCCCACGGCTGGGACTCTCCGATCCCGCTCGGGCTGGGATTCTCCGGCCTCGCCCGTGGCTGGAATTCTCCGATCCCGCTTGTGGCTGGGATTCTCCGGCCTTGCCCGTGGCTGGGATTCTCCAGGCTCGCCCGTGGCTGGGATTCTCCAGGCTCATCCAGGACTGGGATTCTCCGGTCTCACCCGTGGCTGGGATAAAACCAGAGAATCTTGGTACCAATATCCATTTTACAAAACAAATGAAAGCAAAGATAGATTAGAACATAGAACATAGAAAAACTACAGCACAAACAGGGCCTTCGGCCCACAAGTTGCGCCGGTCATGTCCCTACCTACCTAGGCCTATATATAGGTTTACCTATAACCCTCAATCCTATTAAGTCCCATGTACTCATCCAGGAGTCTCTTAAAAGACCCTATCGAGTTTGCCTCCACCACCATTGACGGCAGCTGATTCCACTCACCCACCACCCTCTGAGTGAAAAACTTGCCCCTGACATCTTCTCTGTACCTACTCCCCAGCACCTTAAACCTTTGTCCTCTCATAGCAGCCATTCAGCCCTGGGAAAAAGCCTCTGAGAATCCACCCGACCTATACCTCTCAGCATCTTGTACACCTCTATCAGGTCACCTCTCATCCTTCGTCTCTCCAAGGAGAAAAGACTGAGCTCCCTCAACCTATCCTCATAAGGCATGCCACCCAATCCAGGCAACATCCTTGTAAATCCTCTCTGCACCCTTTCAATAATTTCTACATCCTTCCTGTAATGAGGCGACCAGAACTGAGCACAGTACTCTAAGTGGGGTCTGACGAGGGTCTTATAAAGCTGCATCATTATCTCCCGACTCCTAAACTCAATCCCTCGATTGATGAAGGCCAGCACACCATACGCCTTCTTAACCACCTCCTCTACCTGCGAGGCTGATTTAAGAGTCCTATGGACCCGGACCCCAAGGTCCTTCTGATCCTCTACACTGCTAAGAGTCTTACCCTTGATATTATACTCCTTCATCCCATTTGACCTGCCAAAATGTACCACTACACATTTATCTGGGAATTAAAGATTATATAATAACCTTTTTCCTAAAGTCTGATAGAATACTGTAAGCAGTAATAATTCAGTATATCTTGCTGACGATGGACCAAATCTTATTACAAACCTGATGGTTGATGTTTCAAATAAAACCTTGACAATAGGCTGGTACAAAAACAGTCTTGACACGTGACAAAAGTTAATAAAATTTTATTTTTCCATGATCATTTCAAATGCTGGTTTCTGTAGCATACTTGGAAAACTTATTGATGTAAAAATCTTTCCTTTATGTTATTTTTATTATTTAGCCTTGCTGCTGTTGAAATATATTCCCATCGCTAGTTGCCTTTGAGAACATGATTGATGGATGATCCTTCCTTGAGCCGCTACAGGCCATGTGGTGTAGGTACAGCCACAGTGCTGTTAGGGAGGGGTTCCAGGATTTTGACCCAGCGATAGTGAAGGAACGGCGATATTTGTTGAGCTCAGTAGGTGCTGTCCGAGTTGGAGGGGCACTAGAAGGTGATGGTCTCTCTTCTCTTATGGCTGCTGCCCTTGTCCTTATCGGTTGTGGGATGTGCCTTAATTAATTTGGGAGACTTGTGGAAGGCACACAGGCAGTTGCAATATGGTGGTGAAGGGAGCAAGTGTTTAAGCTGGTTAATGGGGTACCATTTATATCCGTTTAGTCAAATGGAGATTATTCCGACACAACTGGGCGGCACGGTGGCACAGTGGTTAGCATTTCTGTCTCACAGCGCCAGAGGCCCGGGTTCGATTCCCAGCTTGGGTCACTGTCTGTGTGGAGTTTGCACGTTCTCCCCGTGTCTGAGTGGGTTTCCTCCGGGTGCTCCGGTTTCCACCCACAGTCCAAAGATGTGCTGGTTAGGTGGATTGGCCACGCTAAATTGCCCCTTAGTGTAAGGGGGACTAGCTAGGGTAAATGCATGGAGTTATGGGGATAGGGCCTGGGTGGGATTGTGGTCAGTGCAGACTCGATGGGCCAAATGGCCTTTCTTCTGCACTGTAGGATTCTATGATTATCTATGAACTTTGATTTGTGAAAAGGTTTTGGGGAGTCAGAAAATGAATCAATGACTACACGATACCCAACCAATCTGACTGCTCCAGTCGCCAGTGCATTTATGTTTCAGTTGAATTGTTGGCCGATGATGACTCCCAGGTGGAGGATTCGGCAATTGCAGTGCTGATGAATGTCAAGGGAAATTGGATTGTTTGACAATGTGGGGAGTGGAAATAAAAATCAGATGAGCTGTAGATCATTAGTGCAGAAAGTCAAAAGCACCTCAATATTTTTGTTGTATTGTACACAGAGCTCCTCAAACAGCAAAAAAGTTAATATATGATCATGTGTCTTAGTGATGTTATTTGAGGGATAAAGATTGATCGGGATCTGGGGAGAGTTCCCTTGTTCTGATGTGAATCGTACCAAGCGACATTTCAGATCGAGCAGAGAAAATAAATGGTGCCCAGCTCACTGTCTCATCTGAATGACATCATCAGAGTGCTGCTCCAAATTGTCAGACTATTTTACAACATCAAATGTACAATTCCACTCTGGATTTCCAATGTGGCCCCCACATTCCTTAGCATCAGTCATACCAGATAAATTCACACAAACTAAATGACTAGATGTGTGCGTAATTCTGTGGCTGGGGTAGTGGGCTTTAGTTATCATAAGTATCATAAGACCTAGGAGCCCATTCAGCCCCCCGAGCCTGCTCCGCCATCCAATACGATCATGGCTGATCTCATCTCGGTCTCAACTCCACTTTCCTGCTTGTTCCCGATAGCCCTTCAATCCCATTGCTGATTAAAAATCTGTCTATCTCCTCCTTAAATTTACTCACTGTCCCCGCATCCACCGCACTCTGGGGGAGTGAATTCCAGAGATTCACCATCCTTTGAGAGAAGTAGTTTCTCCTCATCTCTTAAACCTGCTACCCCTTATCTGTGACCTCTTGTTCTAGATTTCCCCACAAGAGGAAACATCCTCTCCATGTCTACTTTGTCCATTCCCCTCATCATCTTGTACGCCTCGATTAGATCGCCCCGCATTCTTCTAAACTCCAGGGAGTATTGGCCTAAACTGCCCAATCTCTCTTTGTAAGACAAACCCCTCATCTCTGGAACCAATCTCGTGAACCTCCTCTGAACCGCCCTCCGATGCAGCCAATGGGGTCTTTGTACCTCGATCGTGGTGGTGGAGAGGGGAGGATGAGCAGAGTGTTTAGCTGCTATAGAGTTAGCGTTCTTCTGATTCCTGAACATAAAACTTGCAATAGAGGCTGGAGAAGCTCCCTCAATCGGGGCGCCCTGTTAATGAGACAGAAGCAGTTATTGGGTGAGGAAGTGGTGGGGGGCGGGGGGGCGGGGAATATTTGTCACATTGCAACTTGGAGTAACTAGGACGACTTCAATTTCCATGGGCAAGTCTCTATCCTGTACTATTTTAATGAGGACTATACCTCTGAGGGAGATAGTATGAGTGTAGCCCTAAGCTTCTTTGATCGCATGAGGAGCGATACAGGATGCGATTGCAAACTTAATTTCCGAAAACCACCCCTAAGTATTTAAACCTGCACAGAGATTAAGGCCTATTTTTGAATGTAGTTGATTTCTTTTTTTTTAATCAAGAAACCAAATGCAGCAAAACAGAGAGTGAAGAATGCGGCCAAGGTTAAAAATAAAAGATAATTCCGGGGATTGGCAAGTGTTACAGATTGGGATTTTCCACTCTGCTTCCAGGAGGGGATGTTGGTGAAATGTTTTTAAAATTGCCGCAATTAAGTTCAATGCAGTTTGATCTTGAGGATCTGGGAGTGTGGATTAATGTCCAGATAAACGAGATTGTCAATGGATATTAATTTTGAAATTCCAGTGAGACTTCCCACTTTTCCATTGTGGGGATGGGGGCGTTGCACTCAGAATGGTTTATCTGTTGAGAATCATCCTTTGGGGTGTAAGGGGGAGGGAATGGAGTCAGTTTCATTGCCAGAAGAGCTGGCGAATCAGTGAGAGGAGAGCTCACAGGGACGAAAGATTTTAAAAATCCATGTTCACAGACAGTTAATTCAGGCCAGTGTGGGAGAACTTGCTGAAAGCCAGTCAGAACTCAGCATTAGTTAACTCTAATAGTGTTCCCATATCTAGCGGTACACTAAGACAGACTTTCATCTGTTTCCATAGCTAGTAATTCCTGGAACAGCTCATCAGTCTGTCATCAGGAGCTTATAGCTTGAGGGGCCCACTCCACATCAAGCATGGCTGACCAGGAGTCTCTCCTGCTCTCACTGCCTCTGGCTCAGAGGCAGGATGCCACAAGGCCCCCCCCACCCCAACGCACCCCCCCCCCCCCCCCCCCCCCACGCCCCCCTCACTCTAACAGTGTGGTGTGGTTTAATTCTTCTTATTTATGAGGAGAGGTTTGAAGTAAAGTAAGTGGCGGCACGGTGGCACAATGGTTAGCACTGCAGCCTCACGGCGCCAGGGACCCGGGTTCAGTTCCAGCCTCGGGTCACTGTCTGTGTGGAGTTTGCACATTCTCCCTGTGTCTGCGTGGGTTTCCTGCGGGTGCTCCGGTTTCCTCCCAAACATATGTGGGTTAGGTTGATTGGCCATGCTAAATTGCCCCTTAATGTCAGGGGGACTAGCAGGGTAAATAAGTGCAGTTACGGGGATAGGGCATGTGTAGAATTGTTGTCGGTGCAACCTCGATGGGCCGAATAGCCTCCTTCTGCACTGTAGGGATTCTATGATTCTAAAGAAAACATACAGGTTGGCACAACAAAAGTTGAAAGTGAATAGAAAACCAATAGCAATATTTCGTAATGGATTAACGAGGCTGAAATTGAAATGGTCACAATTAGTGGCAGAAAAAGAAGAAAAATCTTCTTCATTTCCAGATGGAAATGATGAAGCTGGAAGCTGAGAGAATACTGGAGTAATACAGGAGGAAAGGACATGAATCTAAGGCTGAGACAAAGAACCGAGGTCACCGCGAGGAGAAAGGACGCAAACATGATAGATTGAGACACAGAAATTGGCGTCACATTCTTGAGCTGGTACAAAAATATCCTGAGATACAGTGAGCGAGGGGACAGCTGTCCCAGCGCTTTAACATCAAACCTGTTTCCGAATTTTAAAGCGGGAGATGAGTTTGGTCATTTTATCCAGGCATTTAAATTGTCAGCTGGTCAGCTGATTTGAATAACACAGCTTAACCATTCACATCATCTGGTTAAAAGATTATCTTTCCACTTGGTGAAATACTGCACATGAGATCACATGTGTTACAATCCCTATACAGGCTAAACTTTTAAAAAGGTATTTGAGTTCCCAATGTCCAGCTTAAAGGAAATGAAAGCCGAGATTTCAGGTTTCAGACTTTTACTGTAAGGAAACTAATTAAAAGCAGCATTGACTAAACATTACTTAGCAGGAAACTAATACTCTAAACTACAGCAAAGATAACTTTTATTAAGGTACTAACAAGACTGATAATCCCACACCACATATACATCCACGACAGGACACTTTCCACAGAATTGCAGTCTTTATGGGAAACAGTTCATACTCTCTCAGTTTCCAATATGTTCACATTTCCCCGTTCCGTCTAGTTAGAATGTCCAGCAACTGTCAAATGTACCATCCCTCTGGGGTCTGAGAATGATTGAACATAAAGACCGCTCTGTTAACTTCATCTCCCAGCCTCACTGTGGCAAGGCCGTTTGATGGACACCAGAGTCATTTCTTTGATCTGAAACCATCCTCCTTCCCATGATCTGCCCGGTGCGTTGCTAGCCTTCCTGTGTCTGCTAATTATACTAGCTGCAATCCTTTGTCTCCGTGGGACCTCTCTCTCTCTCTCTCTCTCGTGCCCTGCCCAAAAGGTCAGAGAATCTGTTCACAGTCAGCTCACCTGCTTCTGCCTTTGTTTTCAGGTATGAACATTTGTCTTAATCTGGACCTCTGGTTTCCACAGTAACCAAACCACATAGTCTTGTTGGACAGAACTCCTAGCAAATCTCATGACTCTTCATTACTTCATTTTACCTTGAATTAAAGATTCGATTTAAAACATATAATTCTGATAAAACTATGTATTCATAACACATGTGAAAGAAGCAATATAGGGTTTTGATAAGAGTATTGGACTGTTTCATCCTGAGAATGTTCTATATTAAAGAGTATATTCTTAATAGAAGAGTTGACGGAAGTGCTTACAATCCCAAGAGAATGTCTGGAGCAGACGCAGAATGTGTGGCCCATCCCTATAAATAAACAAGCTTCACATCGAAATCAATCAAAAGGTTACTTAATTTGATAAAGCTTAGCATTTGGGGATAACCAGACAATTACAACCATGCTCGCAGTCTCAATAAACATGCATCCAACATGATGTAGATGTTGATTGTTTTATATAAATGTAAACTGGTTTTTGTAAAACCTATTTCCCAGATTACAGCAGGATAAAAGTGATTAAATGACAATAATCCCTTGAAATACTTTCTTCCGAATCTGGATTGTGTATTCATTGATTTTCCAAGTGAATTGTTTAATCACAGTCACTTTATTAAAATTCCAGTTTGATGCAGTGTTTAAGCAGCTCCATCAGAGCAGTCTAGCGCGAGATAGCTGAATAACAAAGGAACGTCTCTGTGACGTCAGAATGAGATGGATCTAATGAGGTTTGAAATTCACTCACTGTCGAGAATCCGGAGAGGAATTCTTTTGAAACACCACATCAATTTGATATTTTAAAAAATACACAGTTCATTGTGAGATTAACCTCTTGCCTCACCTTGTGTTTGATATAATTTGATTTGATTTATTATTGCACATGTATTAGTATAGAGTGAAAAGTATTGTTTCTTGCACACTATACAGAGAAACCATACAATACATTGGGGAGAGAGTGCAGAATGTAGTGTTACAGTCATAGCTAGGGTGTAGAGAAAGATCAACTTAGTGCAAGGTCTGATTTAGGTCAATTTAGGTCAAACGTCTGACAGCAGCAGGGAAGAAGCTTTTCTTGAGTTGGTTGGTTCATGACCTCAGACTTTTGTATCTTTTTCCTGATGGAAGAAGATGGAAGAGAGAATGTCTGGGGTGCGGGGGGGCCTTAATTATGCTGGCTGCTTTCCCTGAGGCAGCGGGAAGTGTAGACAGAGTCAATAAATGCGAAGTGATGCATTTTGGAAGATATAATGTAGGGAGGAGTTATACAATAAATGGCAGAGTCATCAGGAGTATAGAAACACAGAGGGATCTAGGTGTGCAAGTCCACAAATCCTTGAAGGTGGCAACACAGGTGGAGAAGGTGGTGAAGAAGGCATATGGTATGCTTGCCTTTATAGGACGGGGTATAGAGTATAAAAGCTGGAGTCTGATGATGCAGCTGTAAAGAACGCTGGTTAGGCCACATTTGGAGTACTGCGTCCAGTTCTGGTCGCCGCACTACCAGAAGGACGTGGAGGCGTTAGAGAGAGTGCAGAGAAGGTTTACCAGGATGTTGTCTGGTATGACACGCTGACATCGTTTAAGACTTACCTGGATGTTGCCTGGTCTTAGCTATGAGGAGAGATTGGGTAGACTGGGGTTGTTCTCCTTGGAAAGACGGAGAATGAGGGGAGATCTAATAGAGGTATACAAGATTATGAAAGGTATAGATAGGGTGAACAGTGGGAAGCTTTTTCCCAGGTCGGAGGTGACGATCACGAGGGGTCACGGGCTCAAGCTGAGAGGGGCGAAGTATAACTCAGATATCAGAGGGACGTTTTTTACACAGAGGGTGGTGGGGGCCTGGAATGCGCTGCCAAGTAGGGTGGTGGAGGCAGGCACGCTGACATCGTTTAAGACTTACCTGGATAGTCACATGAGCAGCCTGGGAATGGAGGGATACAAACGATTGGTCTAGTTGGACCAAGGAGCGGCACAGGCTTGGAGGGCCGAAGGGCCTGTTTCCTGTGCTGTACTGTTCTTTGTTCTTTGTTCTTTGAGGCTGGTTTGAGTGATGGACTGGACTTCATTCACGACCTTTTGTAGTTTCTTGTGGTCCTGGGCAGAGCAGGAGCCATACCAAGCTGTGATACAACCAGGAAGAATGCTTTCTATGGTGCATCTGTAAAAGTTGGTGAGAGTTCGTAGCTGACATACCAAATTTCCTTAGTCTTCTGAGAAAGTTGGTGGGCTTTCTTAACTATAGCATTTGAATGGAGGGACTGGGTCAGGTTGTTGGTGATCTGGACACCTAAATACTTGAAGCTCTCAACCATTTCTACTTTGTCCCCATTGATATAGACAGGGGCATTTTCTCCACATGTTTAGATCAGAATTCATGATGTGTTCGAAAGCAGTGGACAATCACACCAGTCTTAATTTCATTTGGACCTTTGAGAGAGAGAGTCAATAACCTAAGGACACAGAATTAAGCTGAATCAGAGGTGAGATGCAATACGGAGAATTTGTTTTACACTGTGAGTTGTTCTGATCTGGACTGCGCTGCCTGAGAAGGTGGTGGTACAAGATTGAATACCAACTTTCAAAAGGGAATTGGATAAATACATCAAGGGGCAAATTTGCAGGGCCAGAGGAAAAGGACAGGAAGTGGGACTAATTGGATAGCTCTTACAAAGAGTTGGTGTAGACATGATGGGCTGAATGGTCTCCTCTTGTGCCTGTATCATTCTCTGCTTTAATAATACTGAATAACTTTAAAATATCAGAAAATCTGCTTCGCAAAAAGTCAATAAGCATGTATGCTGAAATCGTGCTGCCATTTACACTGGCGGAATATTATGGTCCTGCCAGCGCACCTCTACTCCCCCCCCCCCCCCCACCATGCCCACAGCAGGTTTCCCAGTGGAGAGAGGTGCATTTAACAGGAAACCCCATTGACCATAAGATCCCACCACCAGTGAGCATGCCATCTCCTGCCATCACGGAACAGCCCGCGGAGGAACAGGAAAATCCCACTCAACATATTAATCGCATAATTTGATCCTTTATTTACAGTATACATTCTTTCACCGAAGTATCAAGTGAACAAAATAATCTTTAAAAATCATTAGTGTATGGTCTAAGCCAATCGCTTGTTACTGTCTTAACATTTCTGAGCTGCTTATCCCAATTGTTCCTTGGTAATTCAAACTGATTTTCCTTTAAACAGTTTCAAACTGACCAACTCCTCCCAACACTTTCAATCAGGCGTTCGGATCGAACCTGAACATCTCTTCAAAATTCCTCGAGAAGATTTATTAGGATTTCTGGGATTCTGAACCCCTGACCATTCAAATTAAAAAAAGAAAGCAGCTAATTACGCAGCATTGCCAAAGTTTGAGTGAATCCTGCCCCTCACGTTCAGTTGTATATCCCACCTCTCTCAAGATTTGGTTTACCAGTTGCAGTGGAATTTTTCTGATAGAGGTGGATGGCGATGGCCTAGCGATATTATCGCTAGACTATTGACCCAGAAACTCAGCTAACGTTCTGGGGACCCGGGTTCGAATCCCACCACGGCAAAATCTGGAATTAAGAATCTGCTGATGACCATGAAACCATTGTCGATTGTCGGAAAAACCCACCTGGTTCACTAATGTCCTTTAGGGGAGGAAATTTGCCGTCCTTACCCGGTCTGGCCTACATGTGTCTCCAGAGTTCTGCCCTCGGGCAACAAGAATGGGCAATAAATGCTGGCCAGTCAGTGACGTCCATATCCCACGAATGAATAAAAAAAATTACCTCACTAAATTTTCTTTGCCTTACCATCATCTTACAACAGAGAAAGGAATGTGAGTCGAGTGTATTTATGCATATGCGTTTGTCTGTGTATTTGTCTGTGTGTGTCTTTGTGTGTGTCAGTGTATATGTCTGTGTCCAGCTTTAACAAAGGGTCATCTGGACTCGAAACGTCAGCTCTTTTCTCTCCTTACTGCCAGACCTGCTGAGGTTTTCCAGCGTTTTCTCTTTTGGTTTCAGATTCCAGCATCCGCAGTAATTTGCTTTTATTTTGTCTGTATGCGTGTCTGTCCATCTATGCCTGTGTGTATGTCTGTCTATCTATGTGTGTGCCTATCTGTGTGTGTGCCTATCTGTGTGTGTGCCTTTGTGTATGTCAGTGTATGTGTGTGTGTGTGTGCGTCTGTCTATGTGTGTGTGTCTGTGTGTGTATCTGTGTGCACGTTTGTGTCGATGTATGTGATTAGCTTGAAATTCAGCAGGAGTTTTCTAAAGGAGCAATGAGGTCTTGCTGGCTGTCCAGACTGCGACCGGAACTCCGATGTCTCTATGAAATGTCCCCTGTTTCAGGTGGATGATCTTTCAAACTGATGAATAATAGGAATCTGAAGGTGCTCACCAGTCTGACTCAAGCCCAGAAAGAAACACAGGAGAGCGAGGGTTCAGATTCTTGGTGCACTGGGATGGGTATCAGGTGAAGGGACAAGTATATAAGAAGGGCAGGTTGTACCTGAAAAGTACCAGGAGCAACATTCTCACTGAGGGGTTAGCAAGCACAGCTGGGAAGGGCTGAAATTTATTTGGCAGTTGGGAAAAAGCAGAAAAAGGAGCAGAAAATAAATCAGAGGATCGAGAAATACAAACAGCAGCAAATTTAGAAATATCCCAAATATTGCAGGCACCAGTTTGAGGATATTAGCAAAAGAAAATGAAAGAAAAACTTGCATTTTGTTTGATCTGAGGGTATTAAGTTTTGTGTGTGTTCAGTATCTGTACCCTGTCCTCCAATGCTAGGGTACAGAATGAATTTTCAGTAACAGAGACATGGCTCAAACAAGGCCAAGAACAGGTTCCTGCTTACCGAATATTCAGGAACGATAGAGAAGGAAAAGGAGGTGGGAATATGGTATTGATTAAGGATGATATAATATGAGATTTAAATAGAAAAGCGATACCTGATGGTTCCAGTGGGACTGAACTATTTAGCATGAGTTAAGGAACAGCGGGGGGTCGGGGCATACATATTGTTCTGACAGTGAGAAGGAAATAGATGAGCAAATTTGTAAGCAGCAACAGTGCAGGAATATTAGGAGACTGTAATGATCCGAATGGAGAATGGGAAAATATCTTGCCAAGAATAGAGAAGGTTAGGAATTTCTGACATATGCACAGGACTATTTTTTTGATTCATAGCGGCGATATTTACTGTGGAATAATTTCCATGATGTGGAGATGCCGGCGTTGGACTGGGGTAAACACAGTAAGAAGTTTAACAACACCAGGTTAAAGTCCAACAGGTTTATTTGGTAGCAAAAGCCACACAAGCTTTCGAAGCTCTAAGCCCCTTCTTCAGGTGAGTGGGAATTCTGTTCACAAACAGAACTTATAAAGACACAGACTCAATTTACATGAATAATGGTTGGAATGCGAATACTTACAACTAATCCAGTCTTTAAGAAATTCGCATTCCAACCATTATTCATGTAAATTGAGTCTGTGTCTTTATAAGTTCTGTTTGTGAACAGAATTCCCACTCACCTGAAGAAGGGGCTTAGAGCTTCGAAAGCTTGTGTGGCTTTTGCTACCAAATAAACCTGTTGGACTTTAACCTGGTGTTGTTAAACTTCTTACTGAATAATTTCCAAGCAGGGGAAAGAGTTTGACTAAAGTTATAGTACTTTAACTCCAGGATGTCCATATATGTTTAAGCCGGTTCCCTGCTTAAAGGCCAGCCCAGTATCTCCTTTCGCCTGGACAAGCTCCCCAGGGGCAGATAGCTTTCCCAGCTGAGAGATTGCAAGGCGCAGACCCGATGGGCCAAAGAGCCTTTTTATGTCACCAGGCTGATATGGTGACACAGCCTGGCTGTGAGGGTGATGGGGAGAGTGTAGTCACAGGGCAGCAGAGAGATTGAGGAAGGTCAGGGAGGGATCAGTGACCTTGGGACCAAAACCCAGTTGTAGGATTAAAAAATCATTTGCCTAAGATCTAGAGAGAAAATGAGAATTATTTTATTCAGAATGTTGTCAGGAACTGGAACATTCTATATTAAAAGGTCGCAGATTCCATAAATAATTGTAAAGAGATTTAAACAAATATTTGAGGATAAGAAATACAATGGTCACCGTCTGTATGGAGTCTGCACATTCTCCCCGTGTCTGTGTGGCTTTCCTCCGGGTGCTCCGGTTTCCTCCCACAGTCCAAAGATAGAATCCTTACAGTGCAGAAGGAGATCATTCAGCCCATTGAGTCTGCACCAACAACAATCCCACCCAGGCCGTATCGCCGTAACCTCACGTATTTACCCTGCTAATCCCGCTGACACTAAGGGGCAACTTAACATGGCCAATCCACCTAACCCGAACATCTTTGGAGTGTGGGAGGGAACCGGAGCACCCGGAGGAAACCCACGCAGCTACAGGAAGAATGTGCAAACTCCACAGACAGTCACCCGAGACTGGAATCGAACCCAGGCCCCTGGCATTGTGAGGCAGCAGTGCCACTTTGCCACTGTGCCAGTTAGATGGATTGGCCATGCTAACTTGCCCCTTAATGTCAGGGGAATAACAGGATAAATGCTTGGGGTTACAGGGATAAGGCCTAGGTGGGATTGTTGTCGGTGTAGGCTGGATGGGCTGAATGGCCTCCTTCTGCACAGTAAGGATTCTATGATTCTATGATAACGTGACAAAACAGGTTGAGTGTCAACCTGCAAAATCCTTCCAACATGTTAATGGCTGGCAGTACGAGTGCGAGAGACTCCTGGTCAGCCACGCTTGATGTGGAGTGATGCCCCTCAAGCTATAAGCCCCTGGTGACAGACAGGCAACCTATTCCCGGAATTACCAGCTATGCGAATAGATGAAACCACTCGGTGTGGGATGAGGAAACAACAACAGTACATGTTTCCAATGAATTATAGAATAAAAGTAGAACAAAAACTGGAAGAAACAGCAGAGTGATACAACAAACAAATTAGAATATTAACCCGAGGAACCGACCGGTCCGATAATTGCAGCCAATCAGTCCTTGTCTCAAACCTTCCCAGCACAAAATAAACTCTTTTTCAGATTAATCATTTCAATATGCTTTCCTGACACACTCTCTTTGCCTTCTCCTTTGGAATCTTTGTCACGATAATAGAACAAACCAATGAAGCTGAAGGGAATGAATGATAATGCATTTTCCCATCACGTCGGCAAACACAAAGGGTGGTAGAAGTTTGCAATTCTCTTTCACAAATGATAAATAATAGTCGTTCAGTCATCAATCTGAAATCAGAGATTGAAAGACTTTCATTAACCAAAGGGGTTAAAGGACTCAGGTCAAAGGTGAGTATATATGGCTCAGTCACAGATCAGCCATGATTTCAGTGATTGCTGGAGCCAGCTCAATGGCTCAATGGCCTCCTCCTGTTCCTACCCTTCTTGCCCATCAGGACTGGATTGTGAATATAAACAAACTGCATCCCGATTCCACTGCTCCAACTGTACCCAGTTCCACTGGCATCACTGCATCCCGATTCCACTGACACCACTGTACCCGATTCCACTGCTCCAACTGTACCCAGTTCCACTGGCATCACTGCATCCCGATTCCACTGACACCACTGTACCCGATTCCACTGGCACCACTGTACCCGATTCCACTGACACCACTGTACCCGATTCCACTGGCACCACTGTACCCGATTCCACTGACACCACTGTACCCGATTCCACTGGCACCACTGTACCCGATTCCACTGACACCACTGTACCCGATTCCACTGGCACCACTGTACCCGATTCCACTGCTCCAACTGTACCCAATTCCACTGGCATCACTGCATCCCCATTCCACTGACACCACTGTACCCGATTCCACTGGCACCACTGTACCTGATTCCACTGCTCCAACTGTACCCAATTCCACTGGCATCACTGCATCCCGATTCCACTGGCATCACTGCATCACGATTCCACTGGCACCACTGTACCCGATTCCACTGCTCCAACTGTACACAATTCCACTGGCATCACTGCATCCCGATTCCACTGGTACCACTGTACCCAATTCCATTGGCACCACTGTATCCCGATTCCAGTGGAAATCCAAGTTGGATTCATGAAGAGGTCCTCCTCCCTCCCTGCGCCTCTCCGCACCAGGTGCCCGTAGGTCAGGAACGTGGGACTGAAGTGTAAACAAAACATCAGTGAAAGGTTTTGAGGAAACTGAAAAGATTGTGCAGCCTATAACACACAACGTAGACACGGTCCACGGACTCCACATGGTTGCAAAAAGGGCACACTTGGGAGCCAGTGACCCAGAGGAACCTACGGTTGTACAATACTGCTGCGTGCAGCACCCTCCACCCCAGGTCCCCGAGATAGTGGGGGGAGATCCCTCCATAGAGGGACCTCCACTGGGGAGCTCCACCGCCCGGCGGCAACAAGGCCCGCCAAGGTGTATCCGGGCGACAGGCGAGGACGCAGTAGTGGAAGGTGTGCAGCAGCAGCCCGCACAGGAAACGCTTCCGTGCGGTGGAAAAGGGCACGGAGGACATTTCCATGAGGCGGTACATGCTGTAGGGCACCTGACCCGGGGGGGGGGGGGGGGGGGGTCTAGGTTTTGGGCCAATGTGAAATGCCATCGAACAGGGGTACTCTCAAGTGGGATCCCACCGCACGCCTGCGCTGCCTCGAGACTGCGAGTGCACTCGGGGCCGAGCACGCCAGACGGCCACCCCCGTGCGCTCAGCCAGCACGTGGGGGCTCATCCAGCCCGCTCCTCCACCATCCAGCACATCCCCGATCCTGGTCACCCCGGCGTCCACGGCCCTCCTCTCCGCCAGCCACCTGAAGTTATACGAATGGAGGAGTGGATTCCTGAGCAGTGGCTCTCACACATCTGACGTGGGGAGAGTTGCGTCGTGAGGCGACCGTGTTCCAGACCGTGAGGAGGTTCTGGTAAAAGATGGGCAACGCCTGAGTTCCGAAGACCCTCCAGATTTACGTACAGGAGCTGCATGACATAATTCAGTAAGAAGTTTAACAACACCAGGTTAAAGTCCAACCTGGTGTTGTTAAACTTCTTACTGTGTTTACCCCAGTCCAACGCCGGCATCTCCACATCATGACATAATTTAGGCCATGCAACTGGTGGAAGAAATACGTCACCAGGACACACCATCATGGAAGGGGCTCGATGTAAAGGTATCTCTGCAGGGTCTGGAGGTGGAAGGTCGCCACCAGGGTGTGAAGGCACACCAGCGTCTGACCGCCCTCCCTAAGCGGGAGATGCAGAACTTCGACAGGGAAAATACATTGGATAAAGACTTGGGGGGAAGTGTAGTATTAGGGCCTGGCACATAATTGGCAGGATTTTAAGGCCTCACTCATTCTGAAACCTAACCTGCACATCTTTGGACTGTGGGAGTAAACCGGAGCACCCGGAGGAAACCCACGCAGACATGGGGAGAACGTGCAGACTCCACACAGACAGTCACCCGTGGCCGGAATTGAACCCAGGTCCCTGGCACTGTGAAGCAGCAGTGCTAACCACTGTGCCACCATGCTGCCCTTGACCCCAATCAGGGAGCTCATACTCCAAGTGGCCCACCTCATGGGCCTCATTGAGGTCATTCCAGTTAAGATCACTGTGAGCAGCCGAGCTCCCCTGGGTATTTAGCACAGCACAGATCCCTGGAAAGCTGCTGTGAAGATGTTTCTGTGCAGTTCCTGGGCAGCACAAACAAGCTGTTTAAAGACGAGAGGGTGAGAAAGACAGAGTGATAGCCATAGCAGCAGGTATGGATGTTTGGATGGTGTAGCTCTGTAGGTGTATCTCGTTAGTAATTAATCATTACAATTAGACTGGTATATAGAGGTTGTAATTACATTCACCTGACATAAATGTAGGAATCAGTTATAATTGAATATCAATGACTTCAGACCAAATGTATACTTGTGATTGGTATATGGAAATTACATTTAAGATAACCAAAGATATAATTGCCGCTGTATTCCTTTGCTCTGGGAGCCACATGGTGGGTGATTGGTTCCCATGATATAAGCTTGAAATAAAGGCTGATTTAAAACTCTAAAATCTTCAGCTGGCCTCCTGACTTGAACAAAGTACAAGTTTGTTGGATAGTGGCAAAGTACCTTAACAGAAGTTAATATTAACTTTATCTGGAATCTCTGTGAGACTACACTCACAGAGAGAGGCAGCATCTGGATATTGAAACTCTGGAGAAAGTGAATGTCACCATAATCGAGAGGATACAACTGGCCAGGAAGATTGAAAAGACTGGGGCCCATTTCTCTGTAAAAGAGAAGACTAAATGACAGGTGTTTTGAAATGGTGAATGTGAAGAAACGGTTTCCATTTGTAGGTGAGTCCAGAACAAATATTTACAAATATCCGCAAACTAATAACCCTTTAGGAGGAATCGATTTACTCAGAATGATGTGACTGTGGATCTTACCAATGCATAGAGTGGTTGTAGCAGACAGTGTTAAGCTAAGGAGAGGCTTGATGCATCTAGAGGAGCGGAGAGAAGCAGGAACCAGGTAGAAAGAGTGGGAGAAGACTTGTGTGGATTATAAAGACTAACATAGGTCTGATGGGCCGAATGCCCTGGTTCTGTGGTATTGACCCTGTGTAATTCTTGTCGTTTCTTCCTGGGATTTTTGCATATCTCCTTGGAACCCCCTCAAAGATAAATTATATCGTGCACTGCCGATACTGCATTTATTTAATATTCAATTACACTGTATCCCATCAAAGAAAGACCGCATTTGCTCATTTGGGATCAAAGCTGTGAACATCAAAGGTCCCCGACTTTACCAAGTGAAGAAATAGCTTTCACTTTGCAAGATGAGTTTTGCGAATTTTGTTGACAGGACCATCTGTTCCCCACGACGGGATTGCCGACCTTCAGGTGTTGAGTAAACTATCTGGAAACTTCTTCACTGTAAACTAGGTGCAAACAATCTGATGTATAAAAGCGGTAAGTTCATTTCTCTCCTGGTCTGTTAATATTTTCAATCTGTTTTCACACCTGTAAGATGAGTATCGGAACTCAGAGCTTCACTCGAAATAGCTTCAGAGGCTGAGGAGTCGCAGCAAGTCTCTGACCAATCAGGCAATGCTGATGGACAAGGCAACAGACTGGAAGCAAGATTAACTGAAGCATTAGTAGAAGGTCAGGCTGTACACGGACTGCCAGAGCTGCCCGGCTCAGAATCAATAGGTGTCAGAGACAAATTTCAAAGCTGATTGTTCTCTGAAATCAATCATCGCTCAGCATTAGGATTTGAGGAGAAGCTGAAGTGTTCGCCCAAGAAAACATTTCAATTGTCAACAACAAAGATGTCCAATTAGTCTGGATAATGATACTCCCACCCTTCCATTGACTGAGACAGGATAATCGTGTGCTGGATCAGGACTGGAACTCAATGCTGCATTGCCTGCTCACTTAATGAATTCGCAACCCATCCAGAAATTTCATAAACATCAACAATTTTCAATTTTGGTTGGAAAGCAATCTGTTTTG
The DNA here is from genome assembly GCF_964213995.1 of Mustelus asterias. NCBI lineage: Eukaryota > Metazoa > Chordata > Chondrichthyes > Carcharhiniformes > Triakidae > Mustelus > Mustelus asterias. The sequence continues at coordinate 2,038,687 of NC_135822.1, forward strand.
CCATATTTAGAATTCTAATGCAGCTTTTCAATGAAAATATGAAATCTGGTTTGGTGAAAGGGAAGGGAAGCAGTAACAAGTGTTTTTAACCAATACTTGTGGAGTTTACACTCAATGATTGAAGGCTGTGCTCCAGCAGTCCATTACGCCAGTCCAGAAGAGGGTCTGTTGTTTTTAAAAAGCAAGGTTTTGTTCCATAGCTTTTTGGAATTCTCCACGCTGGAATGAGAGAGTGTGAAGCCCTGTGACAAATCTTCTCCATATGAGCATAGGTGCCTTGTGGTGATATTACTGGAAGTTTTATGGATTAAATATTGAAAGGGACTGTTGATAAAAGGAATGTTTATTTGAAGTAGAAAAGGTCGAGAGCTTCAAACTTTTAGGTGTCCAGATCACCAACAACCTATCCTGGTCCCCCCATGCCAACGCTATAGTTAAGAAAGCCCACCAACGCCTCTGCTTTCTCAGAAGACTAAGGAAATTGGCATGTCAGCTATGAGTCTCTCCAACTTTTACAGATGCACCATAGAAAGCATTCTTTCTGGTTGTATCACAGCTTGGTATGGCTCCTGCTCTGCCCAAGACTGCAAAGAACTACAAAAGGTTGTGAATATAGCCCAATCCATCATGCAAACCAGCCTCCCATCCATTGACTCTGTCTACACTTCCCGCTGCCTCAGCAAAGCAGCCAGCATAATTAAGGACCCCACTCATCCCGGACATTCTCTCTTCCACCTTTTTCCGTCGGGAAAAAGATACAAAAATCTGAGGTCACGGACCAACCAACTCAAGAACAGCTTCTTCCCTGCTGCTAACAGACTTTTGAATGGACCTACCTTGCATTAAGTTGATCTTTCTCTACACCCTAGCTATGACTGTAACACTACATTCTGCACTCTCTCATTTCCTTCTCTATGAATGGTATGCTTTGTCTGTATAGCGTGCAAGAAACTATACTTTTCACTATGTTAATACAAGTGACAACAATAAATCAAATCGAGACTAGCCATTAAGGAATATCTTTTGGGGGAAATATTCTATAAGACTAATTTTCACTGTTAAATGTAATTTTGTGTGTTCAAGTTTTATTTTCTTGTTAATAAATGCTTTAATTTACTATTTAAAATTTCCAAAAGTGTAATTGGAATGTGTGACCCCTGACTTTAGACCTGCATCTTCTTGTAGTAAAATGCAAGTTGAAAATCATTGTGACAGCTTACCAAGTTGCCCTTTAGGATTCGAATTCATCCCAGCACTTACTACCTGCACGATTAGACAAAAGGATTCTGTTGCTTCTTGGATGACATTCTAATCAGCAACAAGACCGAGAAAGCAAACACTAAGATTGAACAAAGCCCTAGACCAACTGCAAGAGTACAGCATCAAAGTTAAAAAGCACAAGTGTTGCTTCCTGGTGTCAGGTGGAACATCCCTGGGTCAGTAAATAGATGGTGAAGGTGTCCACCCAATGCACAAGAAGGTTGAATGGATTTTGAAAGCAAAGGGACCAGAGAACAAGGAAGAATTTCAAACGTTCATATGGATTGTTGTGCATTATTCTAATGCCCGAATGAGCTACTACATTAGCTCTACTGTATCAGATGGTGAAAAATACACCTCCTCAACATAAACAGAAAGGGCAGAGAGAGGATACCTCTTACAATTTATTCCAGAACTCAATATCTGTCTCAACATTCAAAAAAACCTAATGACAGTGTAATGACCTCAATGAGGCCCATGAGGTTGGCCTCTTGGAATATGAGTTCCCTGATTGAGGTAATGATTGCCTGTACCCGGTGCGGAGTGGGGTGGGGAAGGAGAAGAACCTCTTTGTGACCTGGGCCTGGCAAAGCTTGCCATCTACAAGTCCAGGCAGCGGGTGAATGAGGGGGTCGTCCGACCCGACTGTCTGCCCCTCCACCACGGCTATATTCGCGACTGGGTATCCCTGGAGAGGGAGCATGCGGCACTGTTAACACCTTCCATTTGGGGCACCTTGGGCACCGCAGGGACTGGGGTGCATTACTGACCCCTTCAATCACATTTTGATTTGATGTTTTAAGTTTCCTTTCCACTTTGTTTTTGTATCGGGTGGTTCTCCTCCCTTTTGGGAGCTGCCCCTTTTAATTTATCCCCGCGTTAATTTGAGTTAGTTTATTTGGTTTGCCAAAAGGATTGGTAATTGCCTGCCTAATCAGACAGTCTCATCTGTGTATCTATATTGAGGAGTGTCAGGGCCGCTGACGCTCTGGATTCTGACTGTGTAGCTGAAGCACACTCGGGAGGGAAATTGAGTTTGTAAATAAAGGGAATCTGGGGGGGTAAAGGGACACCGGCCTCTGGAGTTATTTCAAACAGCCAGTGATGTGGGGAATGTTTTGTCAAGAGTACTGAACTGCAATATTTATCGCTACCTTTATTTGGTTACCTTGTACGTTTCCAATGTACCGAATATGAGCAGCTATCCACACACACATGGAAACAATATTCGGTGTCAGTTTACGGGACACTTGTGTTATCCTTTCACTGGAATAATTTCTTCAGGCGTGACACATATTGTGAGAATGTTAGCATGGAAGATGGCATCAGGCTGGGATGCTGATGTTAGACACACATTACTGATAGTAGCAAATGCTAAACAGTGAAATAAAACAGAAAAGGTGCAGAGTCGGAATTAAAAAGAAGTCCCCAGTTTTGCAGCTGTGTCGTTCACTCTCCATCCATTCCAATATCCTTTGTAACACATAATGACCATGATTTGATGAGAGTTGAGTACAGGCTATAATTTTGTGGGGGAAATGCTGCAGTGTTCCATTGTTAGGCTAAGATGTAGCATCGACTATAATTCCTGTTAATTTATTCGCAGAGTATTATAGTTAAGTGTCATTCCCATTAAACCTGGTTCACACGAACAGCTTGTATGGCACATGTGGATGTTTGGACTCACTTGCAGTAGATCTTTTTTACAATTTTAAAAAGTTCTTTCATGGGGATGTGGGCTTCGCTGGCAAGGCCAGCATTTATTGCCCATCCCTAATTGCCCTTGAACTGAATGTCTTACTAGGCCATTTCAGAGGGCAGTTAAGAGTCAACCACATTGCTGTGGGTCTGGAGTCACACGTAGGCCAGACCAGATAAGGACAACAGATTTCCTTCCCTAAAGGACATTAGTGAGCCAGATGGTTTTTTATGACAATCAAGAATGAAGATTCTTAATTCCAGATTTTTATTGACTTCAAATTTCATCATCTGCAGTGGTGGGATTCGAACCCAGGTCTCCAGAGCATTACCCTGGGTCTCTGGATTAATAGTCCAGTGACAATACCACTGCAGCACTGCCTACCCTTTTATTTAAAATAACTATTCCTAATAGAATAAAAATGGTCGCAGAAGTTTTCTGCGTGGATTTACTGCTATTTTCTGAATAATGTCATGGATTTGGGACAAGATTCTCCGATCTGCCAGCGAGAATGGAGAAATTGGCACTCAGCCAAATCTCCATTCATACAGCGGGACTGGAGAATCCCAGCCGCGGGCAAGGTTGGAGAATCTCAGCCCTTGTTTCATTTTCTCCACAAGTATCAACTGCGAATAGTGCAGAAAAGTCAAAAAGTGGGAACATTGTGTATTTTATGCATGCACAGAGTGAATAGGTCATGTAAAGAAAGCAACATCTATTATAAATGTTAATTGTAATAATGTCTTCGCCAATCTTTAATGCTGCAGTTGAAATTCCACAGAGCTCCGAGTGAAAACTTAAAATAGAAAGCATTTTTTTATATTGCAGCCATAGAATTTAATAAATCAATAAGGAAAAAGATAATCTCTAACAATGGGCTTAGATAACACTGCCCTTCCAGCTGAAGTATTTGAAAGATTCACTTAATGAGTGTGATAGTCTTAGAATTATTTTATATTGCTTCTGGATATGATTAAACCATCAGAAAGCAGAAGATTGTAGAGTGAAGTTTAGCCTGATTACACTCCCATCACTCTCCCATCTGCTGAGCAGAAATACTTGGATCAATTCTAAAGTGCAGGAAAATCTGAGTATTAATATTCTGCTCGATGGAATTAAGTTTTTAAGTGCCTGAGAGACATTTATCCTGAATTTAGACCAATGTTTTTCATCTGGTAGAAATGGGTTTCTCTAAAATAGGTCTTTGAAGATAAATATTCCTCCATCTTTCTTTGTGGGACCGTTTCGTGAAGGAAAGCATTTTGTATTCCATTTTTATCACCTTCTTGACCAGAAGTGTGATAGTCCCTTAGTGTCTTGAAGCAACGATCCAGAAAAGATGTTCTAATTTAGAATTATCTAATAATAGCAGCAGACAGACTCTATCAGGACTGCACCTGAGTCAATTCAACTGAACGTACTTTAAATCCCTGTGAAATGTTCCGGTATGGGAGCAGTGCTGCCCAACAGATGGGCCACCCATTAGATTTGAGATTTGAGTCACTTTTATTGTGTTAAAGTTTCTGCAATGACTGATATTTGGTGGTTTTAGTTTTCTGCCTGTAATGAAGCCAATGGACTTGTGTAATGACTATTAGCGTTAAGCACATTCTCAGGACTAATCTGACGTGGCGGCAGTTGCAATTCTGCACAGTGATCCTGAAAGCTTAACCGCAGCGTCCTTCATCCTTGATTAAACTTCAAGGAAAGGGAACGCCACAAATCTCTGCAATGGAAACATTCAAAAGCCAAGAAGGTATTAGACAGAAGCCCAAAGGAACATGAAGCAATCGGCTACTAAAAACCATGGATGAAGGAGAAATGACCACTGTACTGTATACTAAATACTGACATACATACAAATTAGGAGTAGGTCACTTGGTCCATTGAGCCTGCTCCGCCATTCAATATGATCATGGCTGATCTGATTGTAACATCAACCCTACATGCCTGCCGACCCTCCGATAACCTTTCACCCCCTCGTTAATCAAGAATCTATCAAGCTCTGCCTTAAAAATATTCAAAGACCATAAGACACAGGAGCAGAATTAGGCCACTCGGCCCATCGAGTCTGCTCCGCCATTCAATCATGGCTGATATTTTTTTTCACCCCCATTCTCCTGCCTTTTCCCCATAGCCCCTAATCCCCTTATTAATCAAGAACCTATCTATCTCTGTCTTAAAGACACTCAGTGACCTGCCCTCCACAGCCTTCTGCAGCAAAAAGTTCCACACATTCACCACTCTCTGGCTGAAGAAATTCCTCCTCATTCCTGTTTTAAAGGATCGTCCCTTTAGCCTGAGGCTGTGCCCTCTGGTTCTAGTTTCTCCTACTAGTGGAAACATCCTCTCCACGTTCACTCTATTCAGGCCTCGCAGTACATTTAAAAAAGATTCCCCCCTCATCCTTCTAAACTCCAATGAGTACAAACTCAGAGTCCTCAACCATTTCTCATACGACAAGCTCTTCATTCCAAGGATCATTCTTGTGAAGCTCCTCTGGACCCTCTCCAAGGCCAGCACATCCTTCCTTAGACATGGGGCCCAAAACTGCTCACAATACCCCAAATGGGGTCTGACCAGAGCCTTATACAGCCTCAGAAGTACATCCCTGCTCTTGTATTCTAGTCCCCTCTCCATGAACACTAACATTGCATTTGCCTTCCTAACTGCCGACTGAACCTGCACATTAACCTTAAGAGAATCTTGAACAAGGACTCCCAAGTCCCTTTGTGTTTCTGATTTCCTAAGCATTTTCCCATTTAGAAAATAGTCTATGCCTCCATTCTTCCTTCCACTTTCCACTTAATGCCTCACACTTTTCCACATTGTATTCCATCTGCCACTTTGCCCACTCTCCTAACCTGTCCAAGTCCTTCTGCAGCCCCCCTGCTTCCTCAATACTACCTGTCCCTCTACATATCTTTGTATCATCTGAAAACTTAGCAGCAGGGCCTTCAGTTCCTTCCTCCAAATCGTTAATGTATATTGTGAAAAGTTGTGGTCCCAGCACCGACCTCTGAGGCAGACCACTAGTCACTGGCTGCCATCCTGAAAAAGACCCCTTTATCCCCACTCTCTGCCTTCTGCCAGTTAGCCAATCCTCTATCCATGCCAGGATCTTACCCTTAACACCCTTAACTTATTTAACAGTCTCCTATGTGGCACCTTGTCAAAGGCCTTTTGGAAACCTAAATAAATCATGTCCACTGGTTCTCCTTTATCTAACTTCCTTGTTAACTCCTCAAAGAACTCTAACAGATTTGTCAGACATGACCTCCCCTTGACAAAGCCGTGCTGACTCAGATCTACTTTATCATGCAATTCCAAGCACTCTGCGATCTCATCTTTAATAATGAACTCTAAAATCTTGCCAATGACCGAAGTTAGGCTAACCGGCCTATAATTTCCCATCTGCTGCCTCCCTCCCTTCTTAAACAGCGGTGTTACATTCGCTACTTTCCAGTCCTCTGCTACTCTCCCTGCCGCCAGTGATTCCTGAAAGATCACCACCAATGCCTCCATAATTTCCACAGCGATCTAAAGATTATGCTTCCACTGCCTTTGAAGAAAGAATCCCAGGGACTCTGAGAGAAAAATAAATCTTCCTGCCTCTGTCTTAAATGGGTGACCCCTTTATTTTTAAACAGTGACCCCCCCTAGTTCCAGTTTCTCCCATAAGAGGAAACATCCTCTCCACATCCACCCTGTCAATACCCCTCAGCATCTTATATATATTGCAATCAAGTTGCCCCTTACTCTTCTAAACTCCAGTGGATACAAGTCTCACCACTCCAACCTTTCCTAATCAGACAACCCGCTCATTCCTGGTATTTGTCTGGTAAACATTGCTTCCATATACATCTTTCCTCAAGTAAGGAGACCAGAACTGTACACCGGAATTCTCTGGCCATTCACTCCAGCGGGATTCTCCCATCCTGCTGCAATGAGTAGAGATTTGGTTGAGCACCAATTTCACTGTCCTTGCCGACAGTGTCGGAAGGTCTCACCAACACCCAGTACAGCTAATCTGAAATGCTGGCTGGTCTCCAATGGTGTTGCTCCTGGAGAGAAAGGAATGAATTTTCATTTTTTCATGCAATTCTTGTTACTTTTCTACTTATTTTCTGATGTTGTTTTGCACCTGTCCTCTACACCTTTGCTGTTTCTCTAATAGAATCCCTACAGTGCAGAAGGAGGCCATTTGGCCCATCGAGTCTGCACCGACCACAATCCCACCCAGGCCCTATCCCCATAACCCCATGCATTTACCCTATCTAGTTCCCCCTCACTAAGGGTTAATTTAGCATGGCCAATTTAGCATGGCCCACCTAACCCGCACATCTTTGGACTGTGGGAGCAAACCAGAGCACCTGGAGGAAACCGGAGCATCCGGAGGAAACTCACACAGACACGGGGAGAATGTGCAAACTCCACACAGACAGTGACCCAAGCCGGGAATCGAACCTGGGTCCCTGGCACTGTGAGGCAGCAGTGCTAACCACTGTGCCACAGTGCCGCCCCACTCTGTGTAACCCTTATATTCTACCTTCATGCAGAAGGGGATCAGAAACAAAAAGTCGGTCATTTTGAAGGGTAGAGAGGTTCCTTCCTGGTGTCACTGTGTTGTCCAGTGGGTGTGTCAGGAATGGAGACAAGGTGAATGCAGTCTTTCCCATCACAGGAACAAAGATTTCCAGGAGTGTGGAGGAGTGTTGCAATTACCTGTGGTAAATGTCACCCTTTCAAGAGAAATGGACACTTGCTCTGTGCAGTCATTGGCTTTTCAGGAGAGAAGATCCGACAATCAGAACAAGGAATAGCGGTATTTTTAAACCCTTTAGATTTTGGAATAACTTTATTACAACATGGAGGATGTTTCATAGAAAATAGGAGCAGGAGAAGGCCATTCGAGCCTGTGCCACCATTCAATCTCATCATGGCCAATCATGCACTTTCTGTATCCCACTCCCGCTTGCTGGAAGTGCATGATTTCAAAATCACATCTGAAATTCCAGGCATCAGAATCGGAATTAATTTCCAATTATGATACACATTTTTCAATAAAATTATTTTTAGCAAGGAGGGAGTTCTATGAAAAGGTTCTGTTACTAAACCAAAACCTTGATCCTATCTAAAGCAGAGAGACAAATCTATTCAAATTCAGTTGCTATTTTTGATGGTCAGTTTGAAACAAGTTCACTCAAGGACATTTGCATTCCGTGATGCAATTATGGAAAACTATGTTAATAAAAGAAGGTTCTGTGCAATCTGATGTTATCCGGGTCATGCTATCCACTGACATTTACAAATCCATTCCTTCCACTTCATTGCTCCTGCGATAAGCTGTGAAGATGTGAGAATGGACCGTGCCAACAACATCGAATTCAAAGCAATACTTCAATGTACAACAAGTTTTACATTTAAATAGCGGAATATTACACCTCTCAGAAATGTCTTAAACTGCTTTGAAATTACCCGTTACGTTGGCAAACCTGGAACCATTTTGTGCACAGCATGATCCCGCAAACAGCCAGTTAATTTGCTTTAGATGCCATTGACTGAGAAAGGATTATTGTTGAGGACATCAGGAAAACCCTACTCCTCCTTGAATATTGTTACAAACAAAATTTGAAGGGTCCCTCCCAGCCTATTATCGGGCTGTTTTGATGGTAAGATGTGTGATTTTTCCTCATTTATAATAAATTTCAGCAGCAGCTTATTTTGGAGGTTTTGAAAATAAAGAAGGCTATTTATTATCACACTCTCTTGCCCTGGATGTTTCAAACACAATGGCCAGAATTCCTTGGCAGTTCACATTTGGCACTCAGTCAAATCTCCGCGCTCTGCAGCGGGACTGGAGAATCCCATTGGCATAATGGTCAGAGAATCCGAACCAGTGTCTCAATAGCTCTAAAGTTTATTTAGAAGCCTTTGACAAGATATCGCATGGTAGGTTGTTGCATAAGGTTAAATCTCACGGGATCCAGAGTGAGGTATCTAAATGGATACAAAATTGGCTTCTTACCAGAAGCCCAGAGGGTGGTTGTAGAGGGCTGTTTTTCAAATTGGAGGCCTGTGACCAGCGATGTGCATGAGGGATCAGTGCTGTGTCCACTGTTATTTGTCATTTATATTAATGATTTGGATGAGAATATAGGAGGCATGATTAGTAAGTTTGCAGATAACAGAGGGATCTGGGTGTGCAAGTCCACAGATCCTTAAAGGTGGCAGCACAGGTGGAAAAGGTGGTGAAGAAGGCATATGGCATGCTTGCCTTTATTGGACGGGGCATAGAGTATAAAAGTTGGCATATGATGTTGCAGTTATATAGAACGTTGGTTAGGCCACATTTGGAATACTGCGTCCAGTTCTGGTCGCCACACAACCAGAAGGACGTGGAGGCTTTGGAGAGAGTGCAGAAAAGACCAGGATGTTGCCTGGTATGGAGGGTATTAGTTCTGAGGAGAGATTGAGTAAACTAGGGTTATTCTCCCTGGAAAGACGAAGGTTGAGGAGCGACCTAATAGAAGTTTATAAAATTATGGAGGGCATAGATAGGGTGAACAGTTGGAAGCTTTTTCCCAGGTCAGAAATGCCAAACACAAGGGGTCACAAGTTCAAGGTAAAGGGGGCAAGGTTCAATACAGATATGCGGGGGACGTATTTTACACAGAGGGTGGTGGGGGCCTGGAATGCACTACCAAGCAAGGTGGTTGAGGCAGACACGCTAGGATCATTTAAGACTTATCTAGATAGCCACATGAACAGACTGGGAATAGAGGGATATAAACGGATGGTCTCGTTAGGAACACATGATCGGTGCAGGCTTGGAGGGCCGAAGGGCCTGTTCCTGTGCTGTATTGTTCTTTGTTCTTAACACCAAGATTGGTGGCATGGTGGGTGGACAGTGAAGAAAGTTATCTCCTATTGCAACGGGATCTTGATCAATTGGGCCAGTGGGCTGATGAATGGCTGATGGAGTTTAATTTAGGTAAATGCGAGGTGATGCATTTTGGTAAATTGAACCAGGGCAGGACTTACTCAGTTAATGGTAAGGCGTTGGGGAGAGTTACAGAACAAAGAGATCTAGGGGTACATGTCCATAGCTCCTTGAAAGTGGAGTCACAGGTGGACAGAGTGGTGAAGAAGGCATTCGCATGCTTGGTTTCATTGGTCAGAACATTGAATACAGGAGTTGGGACATCTTGCTGAAGTTGTACAAGACATTGGTAAGGCCACACTTGGAATACTGTGTGCAGTTCTGGTCACCCTATTATAGAAAGGATATTATTAAACTAGAAAGAGTGCAGAAAAGATTTACAAGGACTCTACCGGGACTTGATGGCTTGAGTTATAAGGAGACGCTGGATAGACTGGGATTTTTTTTCTCTGGAGCGTAGAAGGCTGAGGGGTGATCTTATAGAGGCCTATAAAATAATGGGAGGCATAGATCAGCGAGACAGTCAATATCTTTTTCCAAAGGTAGGGGAGTCTAAAACTAGAGGGCATAGGTTTAAGGTGAGAGGGGAGAGATACAAAAGGTTCCAGAGGGGCAATTTTTTCACAGAGGGTGGTGAGTGTCTGGAACAAGCTGCCAGAGGTAGTAGTAGAGGTGGGTACAATTTTGTCTTTTAAAAAGCATTCAGTTACATGGGTAAGATGGGTATAGAGGGATATGGGCCAAATGTGGGCAATTGGGATTAGCTTCGGGGTTTTTTTTAAAAAAAGGGCAGCATGGATAAGTTGGGCCGAAGGGCCTGTCTCCATGCTGTAAACCTCTGCCTCTGAGTCATAAGTCGACTTACCTTAACACTGCAATTAAGTTACTGTGAAAATCCCCTAGTTGCCACACTCCAGCATCTGTTCGAGTACACAGAAGGAGAATTAACATGGCCAATGCACCTAACCAGCATATCTTTGGACTATGGGAGGAAACCAGAGCACCCGGAGGAAACCCACGCAGACAATGTGCAAACTCCACGCAGACAATGACCCAAGCCAGGAATTGAACCCGGGTCCCTGGTGCTGTGAGGCAGCAGTGCTAACCATTGTGCCACCGTGCTGCCCACCCTCATAAGCTCTTGTAGAACACTTCAGCTTTCATTTCTCAGGTGAGTGAGAGTTTCAAGTCCCCAGACTTTCCTCAGTTAACTGCTAAATTCTCATGAAAATCAGTATTTTATAAAGTGCCCCGAGTAGATTGAATGAATTAATGGAGGAAATCGTGTTGCTGGCTGGCTGTTAATGGTTTCCCTGCATTGTTTTCCCTCCCCCTCCATTTCACCCAGGATATGCTCCCAATAACCATATAATAATCAGATCACTCCAACAATGGGGCTAAAATTTCCAGCTGAACCTTACCCCAGACAGGGCAAGTGTCGGCACCCTCCCTCCATCACCTTACTGTCATCCTGGAAATTCCTTTAAAAAGACATCATATCAAAATGTGAAGTAAACTTGCTGGACCGGCACCCATAGACCCCGGGCCTCAATCCCCAATGCAGAATCTTGCTCCTACACCCCCAGATGAAAGGCCATTCTGTCCATTAGTTAGGCTGGTCACACAAGCTGACCGTGTATACGCTCCAAAGGAAACTGATCCATCCAGGCTCCCCATCCATAACCCAGCCCCTTCACCTTCAGGTGCTTTCGAGGGCCAGACAGAGACTGTACTGGCACAACTCCATCCCGGGAACCTCAGCTCTGGGCTAAGTTTTGACCTAGATTCCAATTCCTCTGATGCCGAATTCCCAATGGGTTTTCCCGGCCTTACTGTCCTAGCTTCCTAGCTGCTGCTGTACTCAGCGTTGTCACCCCTCGGGAAGTTTGTGACAATGCACCCAGTCAGCGGACATCACTCTAATTCTGACATATATTGTAAAGTGCCAGTGAGCAGGTTACAAATGGTTGTAACCCCCTCAAGCTTAAAGCATGACTACAATAGGGTGACACAGTGATTAGCACTGCTGCCTCACAGCAGCAGGGACCTGGATTCGATTCCAGCCTTGGGTCACTGTCTGTATGGAGTTAGCACGTTCTCCCTGTGTCTGCGTGGGTTTCCTCCTGGTGCTCCAGTTTCCTCCCACAGTCTGAGAAATGTATGGGTTGGGTGGAATGGCCATGCTAAATTGTCCCTTTGTGTTCAAAGATGTGTAGGTTGGTGGATTAGCAGAGTAAATATGTGGGGTTACAGGGATAGGGCCTGGGTACGATGCTGTGTCGAGAGTCAGTGCAGACTTGATGGGCCGAATGGCTTCCTTCTATCAGAGATTTGATGATACTATGAAAATAGACATGAGGCATGGTTTAGATGAAGATTTTCTGGTATGCAAGTTGGAATGGTCTGTTCCTGAATTCTGTATTTCACCTCTCACGGGGACATGTTCCATAATGAATAACAGAATGATGTTTCCATTTACAAGCATCACATCTCAATCTGCCTCATCCCAACTGCATTCCACTTCCTGGCTTGCCGCGTCAGTGAGGGGTCACTCGGGGATGAAGAACCGGAGGTGCTGGTGGAGGGGTTTTATTTAGGAGGTGGATGGTTATTGCCTCACTGGCTGATTATCAGTCTCCGATTATCAAGTAGTGTCAAAGCCAAGGAAATGAGCCGACCCCTGCCCTCGACCCTCAGTGTGTCAGATTGCAAGATGGATGGATTCTGTAGATCTCTCTTTAGACTGTTTCCAAAAAAGCTTCATTAATTTATTAAAGTCAAACTAAAACACCCAGAAGAATGACAGGGACTACGTCAGCAGCTTTGTTCCTTTAAGGCATGTTATTTATATACAATGCCTTTGTACCAATTATTCCCTTTCTCAGCTCAGTGTTCAGAGCGCTAATGCACACTCCATCAACGATAAACACAATGAGGCTCATTTCTACGGATTTTCCTTTCAAACCTATCGGGCAGAAATTGTTCCTGTCACCAAAGGTGGACGGTACGGCGGCACAATGGTTAGCGCTGCTGCCTCACAGCGCCAGGAACCCAGGTTCGATTCCGGCCTCGGGTCACTGTCTGTGTGGAGTTTGCACGTTCTCCCCGTGTCTGCGTGGGTTTCCTCTGGGTGCTCCGGTTTCCTCCCACAGGCCAAAGATGTGCAGGTTAGGTGGATTGATCTTGCTAAATTGCCCCTTGGGAGGGATTTCCCAGCCACGCTCACCCCAAGACTGGAAGATCCCACCAAGATCAACGGACTTTTGCATGGTCCATGTCCTGCCCGCTACGATTCCTGAGGTGGGCGGGACAGGAAATTCCACCAATAATGTCCAAAGATGTGTGGGTTAGGGATTAGCAGAGTGCAAGCGTGGGGTAATGGGGAGAGGGTCTCGGCGGGATGCTCTGTGAGAGAGTTGGTGCAGTCTTGATGGGCCACATGGCCTCCTTCTGCCCTGTCGGGATTCTATGATTCAAAGGCTTCCTTAATCACGCCAAGATCCCGATAAACCACCCAATCGTATCATGACTTAAGCCCTGACAAAGCAGAAATTGGCATCATTGTTAAAAGCAGCTGCAGAAAGCTCCTCCGAGACAGCGGCAAAACTCTCCGAGCCCAGCCTCTCAGTGAGAGCTCCTTCCTGTGTAACACATTGTCATACTGCCAGACTCTGCCCCCTTTAATCCAGAATCCGTCCTTGATCATCACATCACCGTGCCAATGTTCGTCACCCGACTGAGTATCTGTGGTTGTGTTAGTGTGGACATATCCATCACCTTCCCGATTATAGAATTCCCAAACTGTCTTCCGCAGTGCATTGCAATCTGAACACCAAAACAGAGTGAAACCAATGACATGCTTGTAAAAAAAACATTAAAAACCACCTTGAAATCCTGGTGTGGAATGGCTCAGTCACTGACAGATCACAGCTGTCAGCCTGTCAGCCAAGCTGAATTGAATATATTTGAGGATTCTGAGTTTCAGATCTGTCTGCCAGAGACCTGGCATGAAAGGCAACTCATTCCCCTGCATCATCTGACATTCCATGTGACATGTGCGGCCGTGTATATGAATCCTGAATTGGGTGTTTGTCCAATCAATGCATTCACAACAACTGAGACTCTTCCACCAATTTGATGGGACACCCGAGAACCTCCATCAATAAATAAACATTGAACTCCACAGTGGCAGAAGCCAAATTGTATTTTCCTCCCACCCCTGCTCTCCCCGATGGCCCTCTGCGTGACAGGTATTTCTGTGGTCTTCAATTGCAGGAATATGAAGACGTTTTTTCTTTGGGGCAGGTGGAAGTTTCACTGAAGTCAGTAACTGAGAATCGGCCAGTCAGCAGCAGTCACTAACATCTCCCCTGAAGCTGAGACAAGGAGAGGAACCTCCCAGTCCTGCCACTGGAGTGAATCCTGGCAGGCAGCGGGTCTGAATAAAAAAATTCAATTCCCTCCCAACAGAAAAATCATTTGGAAAAATAGTTTGGAATTTTATTCTCCCAACTTTCAAAGCAGGTGAAAGGTGGGTGGAGTTTCTCTCTGAGCAATGCTTCCTGAGAATCCCACCCCATCCACCACTCACCTCCTCAACCTTCTCCTTCCCACTTTCTCCCCCACCCCACGTCCATATCTGCCTCCGAGCCCCCAACAATCACCCCCGCAATCCCTTCCACTGCTACTCAAGTGCCCCCACTTGGCCGGCGCCCTCTGTCCCCTCAGACCCTCAGCATTCCCTCCTCCCACTCTTACTCTCAGTTCCTCAGGGGGGTGGGGCAGTCATAGAATCGGCAATACCCTCACCTGGATGTTCATCTGAACATTCCACCTCCTCCCACACTCCGTCCCATTGAACAGTTCAGAAACACGCATGCCTGGAGTGTGTTGCACAGCACTCCCCAGTACGTGATGAAGACACCATTAGTGCAGGAACTTACAGAGGATGGTCATGTTAAAGAGGCTGGCAGACACTCAGTGCTGAGGGCCCATCTGCTGGTTGTATGTGGCATCTCTGTGGGCTCTAACCATTGCCTGCCTTCATCTGGATCCCAATGCACGCTCTGGTGACCTCCTTCCAGGCAGACTTGGTGATGTGGGAAGGCCTCACACTCCCATCCCTGGGGATGAGGACCACCTGCCTTTCCTTGGCAGCTGGGAGGAGAATCCCCGGGGAAGACTTGCTGAACCATGGGGCAGAGGTTTGGGTGCCATAGTTTATTTTGTCACTCCAAGACCTGGCCTGAATGTCTGTCCGGGAGTCATTGAAATATGGTGCTAGGACGGGTCAGCTAACCTCCTGCCCATCCTGTCATGAGATTCATTGAGTTCCTCGTTGATGCATATTAATGAGCTGAAAAGTGGAAGGTGGTGTGAGTTTAGCTGAACGCTGCCTGGTGGCAATCGCTTCTTGGTACCGGCTAGTTGCTGGATCTCAGTCCAGCGACAGGTGGAGTATTCCTTGTGCGCTGGGGAGGTTCAAATGGCTGAAGATGACGATTGGGAAATATTTCATATGAAGGACCAGCAAGCTGAAAAAATGTTACATCCTTCCCTTGCACTCCATCAATGTTCCTCCCAGCATGCTCTGTCGCTGGTTTGCAATCAGCTGATGCCTTCAATCACCTGATTCTTCGACTCCAAATCTTCGAATCAGGCTGACTTTCCAACCCATCATCAGACATACAGAATGCAAAATTCCACCGTGTAGATCTTGTCACACTCCAGGACCCAGCGACTGCAAAGGAACGGTGAAATATTTCCAAGTCAGGACGGTGAGTGGCTTGGAGGGGAACTTGCAGGTGGTGGTGTTCCCATGTGTCTGCTGCCCTTGTCCTTCCAGATGGAAATGGTTGTGGGTTTGGAAGGTGCTGTCTAAGGATCTTTGGTGAATTGCTGCAGTGCATCTTGTAGATAGTACACACTGCTGCTACTGAGTGTTGGTGCTGGAGGGGATGGATGTTTGTCGAAGTGGTGCCAATCAAACAGGCTTCTTTGTCCTGGATGGTAAGTTTCTTGAGTGTTGTTGGAGCTGCACCCATCCAGGCAAGAGGGGAGTATTCCATCACACTCCTGACTTGTGCTTTGTAGATGGTGGACAGGCTCTGGGGAGTCAGGAGGTGAGTTACTCACCGCAGTATTCCTAGCCTCTGACCTGCTCTTGCAGCCATTGTGTTTGTGCCGAGTCCAATTGAGTTTCTGGTCAATGGTAACCCAAAGGATGTTGACAGTGGGGGATTCAGTGATGGTTACATCATTGATTGGCAAGGGGCAGTGGTTAGAGTGTTTCTTATTGGTGATGGTCATTGCCTGGCATTTGTGTGGCGCGAATGTTACTTGCCACTTGTCAGTCCAAGCCTGGATATTGTTCAGATCTTGTTACATTTGAACATGGACTGGTTCAGTATCTGAGGAGTGGTGAATGGTGCTGAACATTGTGCAATCATCGGTGAACATCCCCACTTCTGACCTTATGACGGAGGGAAGGTCATTGATGAAGCAGCTGAAGATTGTTGGGCCTAGGACACTACCCTGAGGGACTCCTGCAGAGATGTCCTGGAGCTGAGATGACTGCCCCTCCACAACCACCTTCCTATGTACTAGGTAGGACTCCAACCAGCAGAGAGTTTATCCCCTGATACCCATTGAGTCCAGTTTCACTAGGACTCCTGGATGCCACACTCGGTCAAATGCAGCCTTGATGTCAAGGGCTGTCACTCTCACCCCACCTCTGGAATTCAGCTCTTTCATCCATGTTTAAACCAAGGCTGTAGTGAGATCAGGAGTTGAGTGACCCTGGAAAAACCCAAACTGGGTGTCACTGAGCAGGTTATTGCTGAGCAGGTGCTGCTTGATAGTCTGTCGATGACCCCTTCCATCACTTTACTGATGATCGAGAGTGGACTGATTGGGCGGTAATTGGCCAGGTTGGATTTGTGTACAGGACATACCTGGGCAATTTTTCACATTGTCGGGTAGATGCCAGTGTTGTAACTAGGAATGGGCAATAAATACTGGCCAGCCAGCGATGCCCATGTCCCACGAATGAATTTTAAAAAGGGACAGATTAGACAGAGGACTTTCGACCCGCCTCTGGTCAATCTGGAGGTCTCGGTAACAACAGCTAGAGGGAGGTTTCCCAATCTCAGGATTGAGCACATGTCAGGTACCTGGTCCAGATTTGCAACACTGAGCCCTGAGGCATCTGCCTCAGAACTTTCCCCACCTCGCATGACTCCTTTCACAATCTTCCATTATTTTCTATTCTTCTATACTAATGCATTTTCCATTCTCCTGAATCCCAACCACTCTGAGCTTAATTCACAGCCTGTCACAGAGAACTTTATCAAATATCTGTGGAAGGTTTCACAGCACCACGGGGATTGCTACAGATCACTTGAGTTGTCACGTCCTCAAAGAAATGCGGGAGGTTTCTTGGGCTGGATTGAAGCCTTGCTGATTATCATTTGTAAAGTTATTGTCATACAAATATTCCCCCAGTAATTGAGCCGGTTTCTTTCCATGAATTGGAAAATGGATTGAATTCTTATAAAGAACCCAAATATAATCCTACAAAACATGCAGCGCAATTTCATATTCCCGGAACATCTCATTCCCATGGCTTTGGCTCCAGTTGTTAAAAAATCAAAATTTGCTGTTTTATTTGATCAAAGTTTTGCCTGGAGGGTATTTGAAACGACTCCAATTTCATTCGACAATCCTTTACATTAAATTTCACAATTATATGAGCTGATTTCAAACAGAAATGCACGACCTAGATTCCGACAGCAGCTTTCTCACAGAAATGTTATCGACAAACTCTGTGACTTGGTAATCTGTCCACCGTTCCTTCATGGTGTAATTTATTTGAGTGTAGCTTTCTGTATCACTCCTTTTAATGAGTGCGTAATTCCTGATGTTGAATCATTTCATTCATAAATACAGCTTGGCCATATCATTGGAATAACAAGAGATGTTCGGATCAATTATAGTATATCCAGTTGCATTAATTACCATCATAATCCAGGTTTGATTTTGCCACAGGCCCCCGGCTGCTCACTTTTACTCTGCGGATCTATAATTTATCCTATTCTTACATTATTTAATCCGTCCCACTCACAACTCTGCTGGCTGTTCATGAACAAGAGCTTCTATGAATATTTTATTGATAAATTCAAATATTCATGAAATATGTTGAGCTTGTGAAAGCGAAGCGTCTGCGGTCGGAGAGAAAATAGAATACGATTCGTTGACTTATATTTTTGCCCTGAGAATTCTCGGAAGGGGCAGGAACAAGGCGCTCCAGACTGGCGATCTATCTCATTGTCAAACAGGGCCAATAGAGTGATCGTATAATATAAATTGCAGCCCGCAGCATCTCCGAGAGAAAAACAAGCAGCATCCCATTTCTCATAGTGACCCAGTGAGCCTTGCTGTAAAGTGTGGCTGTGTGAGCACAGTGTGAGGAAACCACATCACGCTCCATGCTGCTATTCCCCAAGACTGAGCTCCTTGCCCTCACCCACTGCCCAGACCACATCAATGAACAACCCCTCTGCCCAGGGAATGGAGTGGCACCATCCAGCACAAATAATAGAATCCCTACAGTGCAGAAGAGGCCACTCGTCCATCAAACCTGCACAGACTCTCTAACAGAGTATCCTACCCAGGCCCTCTGCCCCACCCTATCACTGTAACCCCACACATGGCTAATCCACCTACCCTACACATCTTGGGACTGTGGGAGGAAACTGGAGCACCCAGAGGAAACCCACGCAGACACTGGGAGGATGTGCAAACTCCACACAGACAATCGCCCAAGGCCAGAATTGAACCCGCTGTGAGGCAGCAGTGCTAACCACTGTGCCACCATGCCATCCAGAAAACTAGGTTGGGAGGGAAATCCAAACTGAGAATTTAGCGATGAAATAAATGGCTGGTGGGTTGGCTAGTTCAGTTGTCTGTGTGCAGTGGGGGTTCAATCCCTATCCTGGAGGGAGTCCTTGGGACTGGTCTTCACTCTTTATCCCATTGTAATATCATAGCATGGAGAATCCTGATTAACAACCCAACAGGAAACACAGACTCTGCACAGAGAGAGAATACATAATTATCTGCTTCATCGAATCGTTCCAGAATACATACGAGTTAACACATTTAATATGTTTGCTTTGTGAAGGGTTAAAAGAAAATCGAAGTACAAACTCAGACCATCTGTGAGACCATCAAACAAAACAGGGTAACACGGTACCACAGTGGTTAGCACCACTGCCTCACAGCGCCAGGAACTCGGGTCTGATTCTGGCCTTGGGTGACTGTGTGGAGTTTTCACATTCTCCCTGTGTCTGCGTGGGTTTCCTCCGGGTGCTCCGGTTTCCTCCCCCAGTCCAAAGATGTGCAAGCTAGGTTGATTGGCCAGGGTAAATTTCCCCTTAATGTCCCAAGGTGTGTAGGTTGGGTGGATTAGCCATGGGAAATGAGGGGTTACAGGGATAGGGAGTGGGCCTAGGTGGGATGCTCTTTTGGAAAGTTGGTGCCGACTCAATGGACCAAATGGTCTCCTTTTGCACTGTAGGGATTCTATGGAAAATGTGAATAGTTTCTGTCCCTGAAAAAGTAACAGATGACATGACCAAAACATTGCTTCAATATCTAGAAAAACTTAATTCACAAAAATATGATCTTTCACTTGATGTATAGAATGAGTTATTCAATATTATTAAATCCACCAACTTCACACATTTTCCTTGTCTTACACAGTGTGATATTGGTGATCAGACAGGAATCAATTTGCCTGGAACGGGATAGAAAGATAGTTGAACAAATGTTGTAAAATTCAGGAAATAAAACCCATCCATACTAAATTAGTGAAAAGTTCCAAACATATTGCACATCAACAGCTTACTATGCTTTTATCTTCCAATTATCTATTTGGTCCATTGTGTCATTAAATCAGTGCCATATGCAAGCCAAAGTACAAAGTCAAGATGCCAGTTGTTG
The DNA here is from genome assembly GCF_964213995.1 of Mustelus asterias. Lineage (NCBI taxonomy): Eukaryota > Metazoa > Chordata > Chondrichthyes > Carcharhiniformes > Triakidae > Mustelus > Mustelus asterias. Next base: position 2,058,591 of record NC_135822.1, read on the forward strand.
GAGCCCTTTATGTGCTGCTTATATGTTCCCAATTTCTTCCTATAGAACTATTTAATTGAACAAAAATCATTTGAAAGAATAACCATTATTATGGAAGTGAGAAATGTGCCATTAAAAACCAGGATGATTCTCATCCATTAATCACGTGTGTATTTCCACTGGGTACTGAGATAGCAATCAGGAGCTGGAGTCATGATCTGTAATGTCCTAACTGTTAGGGGTTGTGGGTTTTAAACAAAAGAAAAAGATGTCATTTGCACGGTGGCACAGTGGTTAGCACTGCTGCCTCACAGCGCCAGGGGCCCAGGTTCGATTCCCGGCTTGGATCACTGTCTGTGCCTCACAAATTTGATAGAATTTTTTGAGGAGGTAACTAAGTGTGTTGATGAAGGTAGGGCAGTTGATGTCATATACATGGATTTAAGTAAGGCGTTTGATAAGGTCCCCCATGGTCGGCTTATGATGAAAGTGAGGAGGTGTGGGATAGAGGGAAAGTTGGCCGATTGGATAGGTAACTGGCTGTCTGACTGAAGACAGAGGGTGGTGGTCGATGGAAAATTTTCGGATTGGAGGCAGGTTGCTAGCGGTGTGCCGCAGGGATCAGTGCTTGGTCCTCTGCTCTTTGTGATTTTTATTAATGACTTAGAGGAGGGGGCTGAAGGGTGGATCAGTAAATTTGCTGATGACACCAAGATTGGTGGAGTAGTGGATGAGGTGGAGGGCTGTTGTAGGCTGCAAAGAGACATAGATAGGATGCAAAGCTGGGCTGAAAAATGGCAAATGGAGTTTAACCCTGATAAATGTGAGGTGATTCATTTTGGTAGGACAAATTTAAATGTGGATTACAGGGTCAAAGGTAGGGTTCTGAAGACTGTGGAGGAACAGAGAGATCTTGGGGTCCATATCCACAGATCTCTAAAGGTTGCCACTCAAGTGGATAGAGCTGTGAAGAAGGCCTATAGTGTGTTAGCTTTTATTAACAGGGGGTTGGAGTTTAAGAGCTGTGGGGTTATGCTGCAACTGTACAGGACCTTGGTGAGACCACATTTGGAATATTGTGTGCAGTTCTGGTCACCTCACTATAAGAAGGATGTGGAAGCGCTGGAAAGAGTGCAGAGGAGATTTACCAGGATGCTGCCTGGTTTGGAGGGTAGGTCATATGAGGAAAGGTTGAGGGAGCTAGGGCTGTTCTCGCTGGAGCGGAGGAGGCTGAGGGGAGACTTAATAGAGGTGTATAAAATGATGAAGGGGATAGATAGAGTGAACGTTCAAAGACTATTTCCTCGGGTGGATGGAGCTATTACAAGGGGGCATAACTATAGGGTTCGTGGTGGGAGATACAGGACAGATATCAGAGGTAGGTTCTTTACGCAGAGAGTGGTTGGGGTGTGGAATGGACTGCCTGCAGTGATAGTGGAGTCAGACACTTTAGAAACATTTAAGCGGTTATTGGATAGGCACATGGAGCACACCAGGATGATAGGGAGTGGGATAGCTTGATCTTGGTTTCAGATGAAGGTCGGCACAACATCGTGGGCCGAAGGGCCTGTTCTGTGCTGTACTGTTCTATGTTCTGTGTGGAGTCTGCACGTTCTCCGCGTGTCTGCGTGGGTTTCCTCCGGGTGCTCCGGTTTCCTCCCACAGTCCAAAAGACATGCGGGTTAGGTGGATTGGCCATGCTAAATTGCCCCATAGTGTCAAGGGAACTAGCTGAGGTAAATGCATGGAGTTATAGGGATAAGGGCCTGGGTGGGATTGTGCAGGCTCGATGGGCCGAATGGCCTCCTTCTGGACTGTTGGATTCTATTCTATACAACACGCAAAGTGCACATGGGCCACATGCAGATATTGCTTTAGAATCTAACCTTTGCAAAAACCGTGGAAAGTTCAGAAGGCAATCTGTGTTGAACAATCCTCCACAAAAAATATCTGGAATTTATTGGTGGAAATCTGTTGAAGCTGAAAGCGAGTGTTCTTTTTTGATAACATTCTTATTGACTAAGGTGTGTCATTCTCTGATTTTAGAGAGGAATGGCACTAATTTGAGATCTTTCAAAGAGCCACCACGGGAACAATGCCTGAATGTTCTTCTTGGCTGAATCGTTCTCTGATTCTGAGGACTGTTTGTTTATTTGTAAACAGAACAGAAATTGGGTCGCATCAATAGCTTGACATCTAGTTAGCACTGAAAGTGATGTTGGATTCAGAGTTTATTCAGAACCATGGCAACATCTGACGACTGCTACACCTACAATTCAGAGGCATAAATTAAAGCCACGCCATTGCTTTTGATATGTATTCCTTTGATCCAAAGCAGTTCCAATTAGAATTCTACAGCAGATTATACGAACCTGCTCAAATTAACTCAGAGAAAAAACACAATTATTTAAAAATGTCTAAAACTGTGATAGAGATGGACTCTGAAAATGGCTCCTGCCTTTAGCAATGCTGCATTATTACTGCTGCAGGAATTCTATCAGAACACTTTTGATTTACACCTGCGATTAGTTTTTTTCTGGTATTCTAGTTACAAGTAATTTTACATTCGTGTAAATAACAGGCCCTTTGTTTTTTAATTCCATGATGTGTTGCTAGCAATGCAGATGCTGCTGCCACAAGCATTGTTCCCAATACTGGGTGCACAGGCCTTGGGCCGTTGCTTAGAATTACATGGGATATCCAGCACAGAAACAGGCCATCCGGCCCACTCAGCCCATGCCGTTGTTTATGCTCCACACCAGCCTCCTCCCACCTTTCCTCATCTAAATCTACCATCTTAATCCTCCATTCCATCCTCCCTCTACATTAGTCCTGCTTTCCCTTAAATACATCGAGACTACTCACTTCAGTCACTCCCTGTGGAAACGAGTTTCACTGTCTCATCACTCTTTCGGTAAGGAAGCTTCTTCTGAATTCCCCACAAGAACACAAAAAATAGGGCTTTGACAAAGGGTCATCTGGACTCGAAACATCAGCTCTTTTCTCTCCTTAGAGATGCTGCCAGACCTGTTGAGATTTTCCAGGATTTTCTCTTTTGGGTTTATTTAAATAGAAACAGGAGTGGCCACCAGGCCCTTCCAACCTGCCCCGCCATTCAATACCATCATGGCTGGTCTGTGCCGGCCTCAGCTCCTTTCTCTGCCATTTCCCCATTACCCTCTATTCCTCGATCTATCAAATATTTATCCACCTCCATTTTAAATGCTTCTAATGATCCAGCCTCCACCACACTCTGGGCAGAGAATTCCAGAGAGTCACCACCCTCAGGAGAAATTTCTATACACCTCAGTTTTAAACGATCGGCCCTTTATCTTGTAGCGATGTCCTCTTGTTCGAGACTGTCCCACTAGTGAAAACATCTCACCATCCACCCTGTCAACCCTCCTCAGGATCTTACAGGTTTGAATAAGGTGACCTCTGGAAAATTCCCTGCATTCTTGCCCACCTTTAAGATGTTCCTTAAAACCTATCTTTCTGACCAAGCTTTTGGTTACTTGTCCTGATATCTCCTTCTGAGGATTGGAGTTAACTTTTGTAGCTTAACACACGTGAAGCACCAGAGAGTGTTTTACTATATTAAAGGTGGTATGTAAATGTAAGTTGCTGTTATTGTTACAGCTGCATGTTTGGAGTCTCTATGCTTACCTGTCTGCTCCTGAGCTTTGTTAAGAAACATTGAACTATTTGGAGAAGAGAGGGGGATATTTTTATTTATTTGTGGGACATGGGCGTCGCTGGCTGGGCCAGCATTTATTACCCATCCCTAGTTGCCCTTGAGGGCAGTTGAGAGTCAACCACATTGCAGTGGCTCTGGAATCACATGTAGACCAGACCGGGTAAGGACGGCGGATTTCATAGAAACATAGAAACGAGAAGCAAGAGGAGGCCATTCGGCCCTTCGAGACTGCTCCGCCATTCATTTTGATCATGGCTGATCATCAAATTCAATATCCTGATCCCCTTTTCTTCCCATATCCCTCGATCCCTTTAGCCCCAAGAGCTATGTCTAATTTCTTCTTGAAATCAGACAACATTTTGGCCTCAATTACTTTCTGTGATAGTGAATCCCACACATTAACCACCCTCTGGGTGAAGAAATTTCTCCTCACCTCAATTCTAAAGGACATTAGTGAACCAGAGCAGCTCCTGTCCTTGACCTCCCTGTCTCCATTTCTGGTGATAAACTGTCCACTCTGACAAAGGATCATCCAGACTTGAAACGTTGGCTCTATTCTCTCTTCACAAACAGGGCATATGTAGAAACTTGATGTTTGTGTTGATATGCATGATCTTCTTGGAGATCCTCTCCACTTGGAGCCGGTACTACCATCGACACCGCAAACTGCCGGCTCCAAGTGGAGAGGATCTATTCTCTCTCCACAGAGGCTGTCAGACCCACTGAGATTTTTCGGCATTTTCTGTTTTTGTTTCAGATTCCAGCATCTGCAGTGTTTTGCTGTTAATTTACTGCCCATCCCTAGTTGCCCTTGTTCAGAGGGCAGTTGATGGTCAACCACATTGCTGTGGCTCTGGAGTCACATGTTGGCCAGGCTGGATAAGGACAGAAGATTTCCTTCCCTAAAGGACATTTGCTCTGCCCAAGACCGCAAGAAACTACAAAAGGTCGTGAATGTAGCCCAATCCATCACGCAAACCAGCCTCCCACCCATTGACTCTGTCTACACTTCCCGCTGCCTCGGCAAAGCAGCCAGCATAATTAAGGTCCCCACGCACCCCGGACATTCTCTCTTCCTCCACCTTCCTTCGAGAAAAAGATACGGAAGTCTGAGGTCACATACCAACCGACTCAAGAACAGCTTCTTCCCTGCTGCTGTCAGGCTTTTGAATGGACTTACCTTGCATTAAGTTGATCTTTCTCTACACCCTAGCTATGACTGTAACACTACATTCTGCACTCTCTCCTTTCCTTCTTTATGAATGGCATGCTTTTCTGTATAGCGTACAAGAAACAATACTTTTCACTGTATGGTAATAGATGTGACAATAATAAATCAAAACGAGATGGGTTTTTCCAACAATCGACAATGGTCATCAGTAGATTCTTAATTCCCAGATATTTTTATTGAATTCAAATTCCACCATCTGCCGTGGCAGGATTCAAACCTGGGTCCCCAGAACATTAGCTGAATTTCTGGATTAATAGTCCAGCGATAATACCATTAGACCATCACCTCCCAAAGTCCTGGTCAACACTTCTCTTGTCAAATGCCAGCATTGAACAGGGTTGGCCAATCATTTTGTTTCTATCTCTGGATTGATGCTGTATTCCAGTTGTCTGACTAGATAAAACTAGTCACTGCATTTCAAAATAATTCATTGTCTCTGAGGCTCTTTGAGAAGCCTGGGAATTGTGACTCACTGCTGTGTCTCTTGAAACTAGTTATGAATAAAATTGCTGCCTGTGTTTTGCACAGTAATTTCATCGTTGGAAAATAAGGATAATGGCCATGTTGTTAACTTATAATCAGCTCAATAATTCTGGGGTAAGATATTCTGAAAATTGTCCAGGTTTCTTTTTCCCGACACAATTACTTTTGTTTGAATAATCCCTGGCGTTGGGGAAAAGGTACATCAGTATATTAGCTATAAACCCATTCTCCACTCCTCTATTCTGGATGTAGGAGTATCTGGGGGTTTTTTTCTGTTAACACAAAAAAAACATCTGTGCAGCAGGAGTAGGGTCACAGAGAAGACAACAGCCAGTCTAAAATCTTCAAATTACCCATCACTTTCAGAATGAGTCAGATAATGAATCTGTAATTTCCACTGCATTACCGGTGACTGCGAGGGTGAAAGTGACTGAACTTTTACATTTACAAATCTTTGAAATAATGAAGGAATTTATCAAGGCTGTTAAATTGCTTGGAGAGACTGAGCAGTCTGTACTCAAGGAGATATCTCAGTCTGAGACAATTTCCTAAAATACAGCAATTGGAAGTAGAAACAGCCCGAGAGATGCAAAGATGTTGAGATATTGGGACCTCGCCACATTGCCTTTCGACAGATCTGGATTTTTTTTTCACATCGCAATCTCCCCCACGTCGAATGTGGAACATTCGCCTGGGATTCTCCAGTCCCGCTGCGGTGAACGGAGATTTGGCTGAGCGCCAAATTCTCCTTCCTCGCTGGCAGTGGTGGTGGGGAGTGAATGGCCAGAGAATTACAGCCTTTTTTTATTCATCTGTGGGACATGGGCACCGCTGGCTAAGCCAGCATTTGTTGCCCAAACATTGTTGCCCTTGCTATGTGGCTTGTTAGGCCATTTCAGAGGGCAATTGAGAGTCAACCACATGGCTTTGGAGTCACATGCAGGCCAGACCAGGTAAGGATGGCAGATTTCCTTCCCTAAAGGACATTAGTGACCCAGATGGGTTTTTCTGACAATTGACAATGATTCACGGTCATCAGTAGATTCTTAATTCTAGATATTTTTGATTTAAATTCAAATTCCACCATCAGCCATGGTGGGATTTGAACCCCTTCAGGTGTACACTTAACAAGACATTCAATATTTGAAAAGACAAAAGTTGAGAAATGCACAGAGACAAAGAAATTATTGTGCATGTGATTATTTTCCTATTCTTCTATTAACTGTGTATATTGGATTTGAATTCAATTAGTCACACTGCGGAGAACCACAGTTTGTTAGTGTGCTTAGATTACATTACAGAGGGAAACTGCATCTGAACTCTGAGATGTAATTTATCAGGGGAAAACTTGAAATGATAAAACATGTTTTGATTTATTTATTTCTCTCCACAGCTTATTTCCCTGTTTCCAATCCCCTTTCTGTATCCAGTTCCTTTTCTTGATGTTCTTCCTCTGTTCCTCCATCCTACTTATTGGGCCTTGCTTGTCCCAAAACCGTAAAATCCCACCCGAGGTCAATGGACCTTCCCCTTGCCCGCTCCGATTCCTGTGGCAAGCAGAGCGGTAAAATTCCAGCCATTGTGCCTGGAATCAGAACAAAGAGGACAAAGAACAAAGAACAGTTCAGCACAGGAACAGGCCTTTCGGCCCTCCAAGCCTGAACAGATCATGATGCCCTAACTAACCTAAAACCATATACACTTATGGAGTCCATATCCTTCCATTCCCATCCTATTCATGTATTCGTCTAGGTGCCCCTTAAATGCCGCTATCGTACCTGCTCCCACCATCTCCCCGGGCAACACGTTCCAGACATTCACCACCCTCTGTGTAAAAGATGTGCCTCACAAATCTCCTCTAAACTTTTTCCTTCACACCTTAAACCTATGTCCCCTAGTACTTGATTTTTCTACCCTAGGAAAGAGCATCTGACTATCCACTCTGTCCATGTCACTTATAATCTTGTAGACCTCTATCAGGTCGCCCCTCAACTCCATTGTTCCAGTGAGAACAAACTGAATTTCTCCAACCTCTCCTCGTATCAGGTAGACAACGTTGGCCGAGTTGCAGGAGTATGTACCGTGTACCTGGTGGATGGTGTTCTCACTCTTGCAACTCGGTCAACGTTGTCTACCTGATACGCTGCAGGAAAGGATGTCCCGAGGCATGGTACATTGGGGAGACCATGCAGACGCTACGACAACAGATGAATGAACACCGTTCAACAATCACCAGGCAAGAGTATTCTCTTCCTGTTGGGGAACACTTCAGTGGTCACGGGCATTCGGCCTCTGATGTTCGGGTAAGCGTTCTCCAAGATGGCCTTCAAGACACACGACAATGCAGACTGGCTGAGCAGAGGCTGATAGCCAAGTTCCGCACACATGAGGACAGCCTCAACCGGGATCTTGGGTTCATGTCACATTATCTGTAACCCCCATGATTTGCCTGGGCTTGCAAAATCTCACTAACTGTCCTGTCTGGAGACAATACACATCTCTTTAACCTGTGCTTAACGCTCTCTCCACTCACATTGTCTGTACTTTAAGATTTGATTACCTGGAAAGATTCGCATTCCAACCATTATTTTGTAAATTGAGTTTGTGTCTTTATATGCCCTGTTTGTGAACAGAACTCCCACTTACCTGACGAAGGAGCAGCGCTCCGAAAGCTAGTGGCTTTTAGAACATAGAATATAGAACATAGAAAAGCTACAGCACAAACAGGCCCTTCGGCCCACAAGTTGCGCCGAACAATTTCCTTACCTTCTAGGCTCATCTATAACCCTCTATCTTACTAACCTCCATGAACCTACCCAAAAGTCTCTTAAAAGACCTAACTGAATCCGCTTCCACCACCACTACCGGCAGCCGATTCCACGCACCCACCACCCTCTGAGTGAAAAACTTACCCCTAACATCTCCTCTATACCTACTCCCCAGCACCCTAAACCTGTAGCCTCTCGTGACAACCATTTCAGCCCTGGGTAAAAGCCTCTGAGAATCCACTCTATCAATACCTCTCAACATCTTATACACCTCTATCAGGTCACCTCTCATCCTTCGCCTCTCCAAGGAGAATAGACCTAGCTCTCTCAACCTATCCTCATAAAGCATACGACTTAATCCCGGCAACATTCTCATAAATCTCCTCTGCACCCGTTCTATGGCTTCCACATCCTTTCTGTAATGAGGCAACCAGAACTGGGCACAGTACTCCAGGTGGGGTCTGACCAGGGTCCTATACAGCTGCAGCATTATCTCCCGATTTCCAAACTCAATTCCTCTATTGATGAAGGCCAGTATTCCATACACCTTCTTAACGACAGCCTCTACCTGTGACGCTGCTTTGAGCCCAGACCCCAAGATCCCTCTATTCTTCCACACTGCCAAGCGTCTTACCCTTAATATTATATTCTTCCATCCTATTCGACCTGCCAAAATGAACCACCACACACTTATCTGGGTTGAAATCCATCTGCCACTTCTCCGCCCAGTCTTGCATCTTATCTATGTCTCGTTGCAACTGCTGACATCCCTCTACACTATCCACAACACCTCCAACCTTTGTGTCATCAGCAAACCGGCCAACCCATCCTTCCACTTCCTCATCCAGGTCATTTATAAAAATCACAAAGAGCAAGGGTCCCAGGACAGATCCCTGGGGCACCCCACTGGTGACCGACCTCCACTCTGAAAAAGACCTATCTACAACCACTCTTTGCCTTCTGTGGGCAAGCCAGTTCTGAATCCACAAAGCAACGTCCCCTTGTATCCCATGCCCCTTCACTTTCTCCATAAGCCTTGCATGGGCACCTTATCAAACGCCTTACTGAAATCCATATAAACCACATCTACCGCTCTTCCCCCGTCTAAGTGTCTAGTCACATCTTCAAAAAACTCAATCAGACTCGTAAGGCATGATCTGCCTTGGACAAAGCCGTGCTGGCTACTTCTGATCATACTATTCCTTTCCAAATGTTCATAAATCCTGCCTCTCAGGATCTTCTCCATCAACTTGCCTACCACTGAGGTTAGACTCACCAGTCTATAATTTCCTGGGCTATCTCTTCTCCCTTTCTTGAATAACGGAACCACATCCGCCATCCTCCAATCCTCCGGAACCTCTCCCGTCTCCATTGACGATGCAAAGATCATCGCCAGAGGATCAGCAATCTCTTCCCTCGCCTCCCACAGTAACCTGGGGTACATCCCATCCGGTCCCGGCGATTTATCTAACTTGATGCTTTTCAACAGCTCCAACACATCCTCTTTCCTAATGCCCACATGCTCAATCTTCTCAGTCCTCTGCAAGTCTGCACTGCAACTACCAAGATCCTTTTCCACTGTGACTACTGAAGCAAAGTATTCATTGAGTACCTCTGCTATTTCAACCGGTTCGATACAGACTTTCCCATCGTCACATTTGATAGGTCCTACTCCTTCACATCTTATCCTCTTGCTCTTCACATACTTGTAGAATGCCTTGGGGTTTTCCTTTATCCTGTCTGCCGAGGCCTTCTCATGTCCCCTCCTGGCTCTTCTCATTTCCCTCTTAAGTTCCTTCCTACTAGTCGTATACTCTTCTAGATTTCTAACATTACCTCGCTCCCTGAACCTTTTGTAGGCTTTTCTTTTCTTCCTGACTAAATCCGTTACAGCTTTCGTGCACCATGGTTCCTGTAACCTACCATAACTCCCCTGTTGCACCGGAATGTTGCCGTGCAGAGCTCCAGACAAATTTTCCTTGAAAATTTGCCACATTTCTTCCGTACATTTCCCTGAGAAAACCTCCTTCCAATTTATGCCTCTAATTTCCTGCCTAATAGCATCATAGTTGCCCTTACTCCAGATAAACACTTTCCTAGCTCGGCTGATCCTATCTCTCTCCAATGCTAGTGTAAAGGAGATAGAGTTATGATCACTATCCCCAAAATGATCTCCCACTGATAGATCTAACACCTGCCCAGGTTCATTCCCTAATACCAAATCAAGTACAGCCTCTCCTCTTGTAGGCTTATCCACATACTGTGTCAGGAAGCTCTCCTGAACACACCTAACAAACTCCTCTCCATCTAAACCCCTTACCCTCGGGATATTCCAATCGATATTTGGGAAATTAAAATCTCCCATCATGACCACTCCGTTATTTTGCTACCAAATAAACCTGTTGGACTTTAACCTGGTGTTGTGAGACTTCTTACTGTGTTTATCCCAGTCCAACGCCGGCATCTCCATTTCATGACTTCTATGGCCAAACCAGTTCTGTATCCATCTTGCCAGCTCTCCTCTGATCCTGTGTGACTTCACCTTTCATACCAGTCTACCATGAGGTACCTTGTCAAAGGCTTTACTGAAGTCCATGTATACAACATCCACTGCCTTTCCCTCATCTATCATCTCTCCACTCTTTCTCACAGAAGCTGTAGAAAAGTCTAAAGGGGGCACTTTCTGCTAATAGTGCACTGCTCCTTAACGTCTTCCATTTAGCTTTGTGTTTTTTTTTAAACCTATTATTAAATCTATGCTACTTTCTGCTTTTACAGTGGACCAGCTCCAATTGCAGGGATAGAAATCAAGGTGAGGTGAGAATGACAGCCCTTGACATCAAGGCAGCATTTGACCAAGTGTGGCATCAAGGAGCCCTAGCAAAACTGGAGTCCATAAGACCATAAGACATAGGAGCGGAAGTAAGGCCATTCGGCCCATCGAGTCCACTCCACCATTCAATCATGGTTGATTTCAATTCCATTTACCCGCTCTCTCCCCATAGCCCTTAATTCCTCGAGAAATCAAGAATTTATCAATTTCTGTCTTGAAGACGCTCAACGTCTCGGCCTCCACAGCCCTCTGTGGCAATGAATTCCACAGACCTACCACTCTCTGGCTGAAGAAATTTCTCCTCATCTCTGTTCTAAAGTGACTCCCTTTTATTCTAAGGCTGTGCCCCCGCGTCCTAGTCTCCCCTGTTAATGGAAACAACTTCCCTACGTCCATCCTATCTAAGCCGTTCATTATCTTGTAAGTTTCTATTAGATCTCCCCTCAACCTCCTAAACTCCAATGAATATAATCCCACGATCCTCAGACGTTCATCGTATGTCAGGCCTACCATTCCTGGGATCATCCGTGTGAATCTCCGCTGGACCCGCTCCAGTGCCAGTATGTCCTTCCTGAGGTGTGGGGCCCAAAATTGCTCACAGTACTCCAAATGGGGCCTAACCAGTGCTTTATAAAGCCTCCGAAGTACATCCCTGCTTTTGTATTCCAAGCCTCTTGAGATAAATGACAACATGGGAATGGGAATGGGAATTGACATGGTCAATGGGAATCGGGGGGCGGGGAAGCTCTCTGCTGGTTGGCACAGAGGAAGATGGTTGTGGTGGTTGGAGGTCAATCATCTCAGCTCCAGGACATCTCTGCAGGAGTTCCTCAGGGTCAGTGGTTCGTGTCCTCGACCCAACCATCTTCAGCTGCTTCATCAATGACCTCCCTTCCATCATAAGGTCAGAAGTGGGGATGTTTTCTCCCTCTGATGTGGGACAGAAATAAAATAAACAACAGCAAAAAAAACCCAGATCTACATAATCACAGTGTAGAGATTTGGTATTTGTGACTCAGTCACTTTGCTCTTATCAAGCATGTAAACTCACTGAAAATGCATTTCAATTCATTCAAAATTACAGTTTGAATAGATTGAACCTGAATTAACCCCCGCAGTGAGAAAATCAGTTATCCCAATAATAAGCCAATTAAATAAAGAATATATACCGAGGAAGATATGAACAAGACATTATTTTAAGAACATTCCTTCATTCTACCTTTCCTTTCTGCTGTGTTCTATTTTAAACATGTTTTGCATGAGCCTTGACGAAGGCCTGCGAAGATTGCTCTCCTAACACTGCAGTTACATGTTCAAATGTCGAGGCAATTGGCTTCTGCTGCATGAATTGACACAATAAATGTTTCATTATCCAGATGGCCAAATACCTTCTGGCATTTTCATGTTGTTGAAAATTTTAACCATCAAAAACAATGCAAAGCGACTGCACTAAAACACAGTGTGGATCACAACATTGTGAACGGCTGCGGAACTAAGACAAGTTTTGGTGAAAAACATTCAAAGATAAACACACATGGTGAAAGATTCAGGAATGACAGTAACTGCTGCTCGAAGGACAAGTTGATTAAAGGGAAAGACAAAGGATCTCAGAGAATCATAGAATCCCTACAGTGCAGAAAGAGACCATCTGACCCATCGAGTCTGCACTGATCACAATCCCTCCCAGGCCCTATCCCCATAACCCACTTATTTGCCTTGCTAACCCCCTGATACTAAGGGGCAATTTAGCATAGCCAATCAACCTAACCCACACATCTTTGGACTGTGGGAGGAAACCAGAGCCCCCGGAGGGAACCCGAGCAGACATGGAGAACGTACAAACTCCACACAGACAGTGACCCAAGGCCAGAATTGAACCTGGGTCCCTGGCGCTGTGAGGCAGCAGTGCTAACCACTGTGCCATCGTGCCGCCCAACCAATTCCTAACTTGGTAAAGTTAAACACATTGGGCTATTTTCCTGTGATTGGTTCCTAGGGAATATTTGAAGTGCAGCACGTTGAGGAGGCAATATTGGGGGGTTGGTTGGTGACATTTTTGCAGGACAGAAAAGAGACAGGATGCAACACATGAAATTCAACTTAGAACCAGTTTATTCCAGATAGGCTGTATATACATACATCACATATGGCCATTAGAGGGTGCTGTTACACTCCGCCCACCCCCACCCCTCGTGACAAAGTTCAAAATCCATAGAACCGATACACATTTCTTGCTTTTCATTTATGTACAAATCCAACTTAGTTTCTTATTCTTAAGCAGACACACTGGATGGGATCTAACGGCCTTGCTCGTCCTGAAACCGTGAAATACCACCGAGGTCAACGGACCTTTCCATGTCCGCCCCTTGCCCGCTCTGGTTCCTGTGGCGAGCAGGATGGCAAAATTCCGGCTGTTATTTCTTGACCCAAACTTTCAAAGCTCGAGAAAGTCCCATGTCCCATTCAGCCTGAGTCTGGGAAGAAGCTTTCTCCAACAAAGACTGACTTTGCCCTTGAGCTTCAGTTAAATTTTCCAATTCAGCAAGCACATCTGACCCAGACTTCCTTCGGAACCGGTATCAGGCAGCGCTTGCATTGCAGTAATCACTCGTATTCTGCTCATGTCTTTAACTATCCAATTCATCGGAGTCATTTGATTCATCCCAACTCCCTTCTATTTCATGAACCTCTGAAGATAAAACATGGGGGTGGGATTTTCTGGCCCTTCCCGCCAGTGGGCTCTTCCTGTGCTGCCGAAGGCGACTCGCGCAATGGGTTCTCCAGCAGTGGGATAGGCGAGGTATGGGCGGGAAAGCTGCCTCTGCCACTGGAAAGCATGCCACAAGGGGGCCTGGAAAATGCTGCCTGAGATCTATATGTACAAACCTAACCTTTCCACTGTGGCCAGTTATGTGTGAGGACCACATGACTCTTTCTTGCAGCCTCTTCAACCACTGATAATCATAGAATCCCTACAGTGCAGAAGGTGGCCATTCGGCCCATTGAATCTGCACCGATCACAATCCCACCCAGGCCCTATTCCCATAACCTCACATAGTTACCCTGTTCATTCCCCTGACACGAGGGTCAACTTAGCATAGCCAATCAACCTAACCGGCACAGCTTTGGGCTGTGGGAGGAAACCCACACCGACACGGGGAGAACATGCAGACTCCGCACAGACAGTGACTCAAGGTGGGAATTGAACCCGGGACCCTGGCGCTGTGAGGCGGCAGCACTAATCACTGTGCCACCGTGCCAGGTACTTAAATGAACCCTGTTTGTATTAATTGTTATTCCTCATCCTCACCAGGCTTCATTCTCCCGCTCTATTCCCACCTCCTTCCGTCCGGATTGTTTCTCTTCCACTGACTACAGGAAATACAGTTTCAGCAATATCTTCCTGGAAATCCATTCTGCCAGTCATAGTGTGTGGGGTGTGGTGATAAACCAAAGAAATCACTTATCAGATTGTGATCCAATGACAACAGACATTTCTTCTTCAGCCATTTTATTTATTATTTGTTTAACAGAAGTGCGTTTAACAATTTGAACAATGTTCTTTGCTGTTCTGTTGGAAACGGGATGATGCAATGTGTTGGGATTTGAACTCTATGCACCAGAGTAAGAGAAATACTCACCGGGGTTAGGGCTATTGGCTCACTCATTTAGAATGCAAACTAACAAGTTTTATTGGGCAACAAAGATCAATCAGCAACATTCCACTAGTCAAGGCAATGGTTCCATTCACTGCCTGGGATTTTCCAGTGGAGGCAGCGCGCCATTGATCACCAGCAGGATCTTCCAGTCCCACAATCAATGGCCATCTGTGTTACCTGTCGGCCATGTCACCAGGAACCCACCAGAGAGGGGTGGAGGTAGGGGGTTGCCCATTGTCCTTCCTGTGGATCCCACCTATGGAAAGAGGGCACAACCTCAGGCTAAAGGGACGATCCTTTAAAACAGAGATGAGGAGGAATTTCTTCAGCCAGAGAGTGGTGAATCTGTGGAACTCTTTGCCGCAGAAGGCTGTGGAGGCCAGGTCATTGAGTGTCTTTAAGACAGAGATAGATAGGTTCTTGATTAATAAGGGGATCGGGTTTATGGGGAAAAGACAGGAGAATGGGGATGAGAAAAATATCAGCCATGATTGAATGGCGGAGCAGACTCGATGGGCCAAGTGGCCTAATTCTGCTCCTATGTCTTATGGTTTTATGGTCTTATCCCAGCTGTGGGGGTGGGTGGTCTTCCCTTCTTGGCTCTTGAGACATCTTGATCTCGAGGACCAAGTTCCTTGAGTCTTGAAAATTGATCCATTTTTTCAATCTTACATGGGATGTGGGCTTCTCTGGTTGGGCCAGCACTTATTGTCCATCCCTGGGCCACAAGAGTGAACCATATTGCTCTAGGTCTGGGGTCACATGTAGGCCCAGCTGGGGAAGGGGACATGTGCCTTCGAGAGTGAGGAGGTCAAGCTGGAAGGGCTTGTTTACACCAAATATGTGAGGGGTAGACATTCACTGATAGAGATTAAATCATCTGGGTTTAATATTTCACAATAACAACATCAGCCGGCCTTTATTTACTATAGGATTCCACACAACATCCAAGATTAGCGTGAACTCAACAAGGTTATTTAAGGTTAGGTTCTTTGTTCGGTTGTCAAGTTAACAGTTTTCACTATTAATTATATCCAAGTGAATTGCAGTCTAATTCAGCAGAGTGTTGTTAGCTTTGGCCTTCACACTGCCTTACCCTGGAATGTTGGCCTGGGTACAGTGCAGACCATCTCCTCCCTCTGAGTCACCCCACTTACAGCAGCAAGGTGCATCTCGAGTGGGGTCCACACACCATCGAGAGGGTGGAGATTGGGGCAGGAAGACGGGGAAGGGGCCACAAATGAATGGGAGGGAGAAGCCTGGGAAGGGCCCTCTTGGGGTAGGGAGGGGGCACAAGTCACTTTAACGTCACATTGCCCGCCGCAGCCTCCAGCCAGGCTGGAAGTGAGGAAAGCTCCAACCAAAGCGCTCCCTCGATACGAGTCCGGACATGAGGGATTGCAGAGTGTGCTGGGCCCGGCTCAGCCAATGGTTGCTGTTAATCAGAACGAGAATCATCATTGCACAAGTAACCTGCCAATCAGCATTGATCAATCGATTGGCTGCTTCAAACACTGACCATCCAGATAGTTAGTGAGTGGACAGTGACTGGACAGAGACTGGACAGAGACTGGATGGTGAGTGGATGGCGAGTGGACAGAGAGTGGATGGAGTGTACAGAGAGTGGACGGTGAGTGGACAGAGGCGGGATGGAGTGGACAGTGAGTGGACATTGAATGGACAGTGAGTGGATGGCGAGTGGACAGTGAGTGGATGGAGTGTAGAGAGAGTGGATGGTGAGTGGACGGTGAGCGGACGGTGAGTGGGCAGGATAAGTTTGTGTTTATCAGAAACATTTGAAAAGTCACTGATGCCCATCCCAGAGTGTGTGGGATTTACAGAGGAATTTCTGCATTTGTACAAAGCGGGAACGGTCGGTGCAGTCACAGACACATTGGAATGTTAATGTGAATGTACAAACATAGCCGTCCCTGCTCCTGGCTGTTGGACATGATGTGGAGATGCCGGCGTTGGACTGGGGTAAACATTGGAAGCAGCCCGTGTGAGGCAGTGTCCTCTACTGGTGGTTTATTCTGGACGGGTTTTGAGTTGGAATGTTTTCAGCCAGTTAGTGAGAGTGAGCACAGACAACACAACGCTGTGACAGAAATTCCACCCAGATGTTTCGTCCAATTGCTGTCTATTTCAATGTAAAAAACTCATCACCAGTGGATGAGTTGGTTTTCTATTGGGTTTGGTCTATAAAACCACCCCTAAGTTCAAAGAGAATGTTTTCCCAAACATTATGTAGAATGTAAAGCACAGAAACCAGACAGGAAGCCCATCCCTGCCTCTGCTTTTATGCTGCACAGGGGTCTCCTTCCATCCCTCCTCATTTAAAGCTATCGCCTTAACCCTCTATTCTCTTCTCCAGCACATTATTATCCAGCTTCACCTTAAATATATCCAGACTATTCACCTCAGACACTCCCCGTGGGAGCGAGTCCCACATTCTCCCCACTCCCCCTGTGGGAGCGAGTCCCACATTCTCCCCACTCCCCCTGTGGGAGCGAGTCCCACATTCTCCCCCGCTCCCTGTGGGAGTGAGTCCCACATTCTCCCCCGCTCCCTGTGGGAGCGAGTCCCACATTCTCCCCCGCTCCCTGTGGGAGTGAGTCCCACATTCTCCCCCACTCCCCCTTGGGAGCGAGTCCCACATTCTCCCCACTCCCCCTTGGGAGCGAGTCCCACATTCTCCCCACTCCCCCTTGGGAGCGAGTCCCACATTCTCCCCCACTCCCTGTGGGAGCGAGTCCCACATTCTCCCCCGCTCCCTGTGGGAGCGAGTCCCACATTCTCCCCACTCCCCCTTGGGAGCGAGTCCCACATTCTCCCCCGCTCCCTGTGGGAGCGAGTCCCACATTCTCCCCCGCTCCCTGTGGGAGTGAGTCCCACATTCTCCCCACTCCCTGGAAGTCTCCCAGGAACAAGTGTAATTTTATCTGTTAAGTAGGAAGTGGAATCTCAAGATAGAAATGTCTTGCTCGGTAAGAGATGGGTTGGAGAGTAAAGCATATTTTGAAACCACTTTGTATCCTTGCATGTCATAAATTGCTCTGGCACTGTCTGCTTTTAGCACAACTTTGAAACTGTCACATTTTCTTAAAAGCCAAGTTCACATTTCTAACCTTTATTGAAAATCTAATTCACTGTGCCGGGAAATGATCAAACCCCGAATCTCCTCACCTAATCTTCACATTAACCAGTTACAGAGGGTCACAGAGGTCAGAGGCATCATCCAATCCCCACAACTCCCAATCCCCTCAACTACCCAACCCCCTCAACTACCCAATCCCCTCAACTACCCAATCCCCTCAACTACCCAATCCCCTCAACTACGCAATCCCCTCAACTACGCAATCCCCTCAACTACGCAATCCCCTCAACTACCCAATCCCCTCAACTATCCAATCCCCTCAACTACCCAATCCCCTCAACTATCCAATCCCCTCAACTACCCAATCCCCTCAACTACGCAATCCCCTCAACTACGCAATCCCCTCAACTACCCAATCCCCTCAACTATCCAATCCCCTCAACTACGCAATCCCCTCAACTACCCAATCCCTTCAACTACGCAATCCCCTCAACTACGCAATCCCCTCAACTACGCAATCCCCTCAACTACCCAATCCCCTCAACTACCCAATCCCCTCAACTACCCAATCCCCTCAACTACCCAATCCCCTCAACTACCCAATCCCCTCAACTACCCAATCCCCTCAACTATCCAATCCCTTCAGCTACCCAATCCCCTCAACTACGCAATCCCCTCAACTACCCAATCCCCTCAACTACCCAATCCCCTCAACTCCCAATCCCCTCAACTATCCAATCTCCTCAACTACCCAATCCCCTCAACTACCCAATCCCCTCAACTACCCCATCCCCTCAACTACCCCATCCCCTCAACTGCCCAATCCCCTCAACTATGCAATCCCCTCAACTACCCAATCCCCTCAACTACCCAATCCCCTCAACTACCCAATCCCCTCAACTACCCAATCCCCTCAACTCCCAATCCCCTCAACTACCCAATCCTCTCAACTACCCAATCCCTTCAACTACCCAATCCTCTCAACTACCCAATCCCCTCAACTACCCAATCCCCTCAACTCCCAATCCCCTCAACTACCCAATCCTCTCAACTACCCAATCCCCTCAACTACCCAATCCTCTCAACTACCCAATCCCCTCAACTACCCATCCCCTCAACTACGCAATCCCCTCAACTACCCAATCCCCTCAACTACCCAATCCCCTCAACTACGCAATCCCCTCAACTACCCAATCCCCTCAACTATCCAATCCCCTCAACTCCCAATCCCCTCAACTACCCAATCCTCTCAACTACCCAATCCCCTCAACTACCCAATCCTCTCAACTACCCAATCCCCTCAACTACCCAATCCCCTCAACTACCCAATCCCCTCAACTACCCAATCCCCTCAACTACCCAATCCCCTCAACTACCCAATTCCCTCAACTATCCAATCCCTTCAACTATCCAATCCCCTCAACTACCCAATCCCCTCAACTACCCAATCCCCTCAACTACCCAATCCCCTCAACTACCCAATCCCCTCAACTACCCAATCCCCTCAACTACCCAATCCCCTCAACTCCCAATCCCCTCAACTCCCAATCCCCTCAACTACCCAATCCCCTCAACTACCCAATCCCCTCAACTACCCAATCCCCTCAACTACCCAATCCCCTCAACTACCCAATCCGCTCAACTCCCCAATCCCCATC
Source organism: Mustelus asterias (assembly GCF_964213995.1). Lineage (NCBI taxonomy): Eukaryota > Metazoa > Chordata > Chondrichthyes > Carcharhiniformes > Triakidae > Mustelus > Mustelus asterias. The sequence goes on from NC_135822.1 coordinate 2,077,996, forward strand.
AGCTACCCAATCCCCTCAACTACCCAATCCCCTCAACTACCCAATCCCCTCAACTACCCAATCCGCTCAACTACCCAATCCCCTCAACTACCCAATCCCCTCAGCTACCCAATCCCCTCAACTACCCAATCCCCTCAACTACCCAATCCCCTCAACTATCCAATCCCTTCAACTACCCAATCCCCTCAACTACCCAATCCCCTCAGCTACCCAATCCCCTCAGCTACCCAATCCCCTCAGCTACCCAATCCCCTCAGCTACCCAATCCCCTCAGCTACCCAATCCCCTCAGCTACCCAATCCCCTCAACTACCCAATCCCCTCAGCTACCCAATCCCTTCAACTACCCAATCCCCTCAGCTACCCAATCCCCTCAACTTCCAATCCCCTCAGCTACCCAATCCCCTCAGCTACCCAATCCCCTCAATTCCCAATCCCCTCAACTCCCCAATCCCCTCAACTTCCAATCCCATCAACTACCCAATTCCCTCAACACTCAATCCCCTCAACTCCCAATGCCCTCAACTATCCAATCCCCTCAACTCCCACAGTGACTTGGACAGAGGTTTGGAGTGAAATCTGCGGGGACCCTGTCAATTCCGGGGACTAGGAGTAATGGAGGAAGAGAGAGGGGCAGCAGGAGGAGGCCATGAGCTACTCAGGGGATGAGCTGATGTCCAGTTGAGGGACAGACCAGTGTCTATCCAAGTGCACGGGGCCACCAGAATCCCTATCACCAGGGGAGAAAGCTGTTGAGTGAACATAGAACATAGAAAGCCACAGCACAAACAGGCCCTTCGGCCCACAAGTTGCGCCGATCACATCCCCACTTCTAGGCCTATCTATAGCCCTCAATCCCATTAAATCCCATGTACTCATCCAGAAGTCTCTTAAAAGACCCCAACGAGTTTGCCTCCACCACCACCGACGTCAGCCGATTCCACTCACCCACCACCCTCTGAGTGAAAAACTTACCCCTGACATCTCCTCTGTACCTACCCCCCAGCACCTTAAACCTGTGTCCTCTCGTAGCAACCATTTCAGCCCTTGGAAATAGCCTCTGAGAGTCTACCCTATCCAGACCTCTCAACATCTTGTAAACCTCTATCAGGTCACCTCTCATCCTTCGTCTCTCCAGGGAGAAGAGACCAAGCTCCCTCAACCTATCCTCATAAGGCATGCCCCCCAATCCAGGCAACATCCTTGTAAATCTCCTCTGCACCCTTTCAATGGCTTCAACATCTTTCCTGTAATGAGGTGACCAGAACTGCGCGCAGTACTCCAAGTGGGGTCTAACTGAAGGATCCTTTCTCCAGACACAGCCAGTTGGGTAGTCTACAGTGCTGAGATCTCTCTTCCTCTGTTATTCTGCTGTGACCACTTTCACCTCCTCTACAACTAACTTTTGTTTCCCTGCTTGACTCATTATCTTCCTTTTGACAAAGAACAATACAGCACAGGAACAGGCCCTTCGGCCCTCCAAGCCTGCGCCGCTCATGTGCCCAACTAGACCATTCGTTTGTATCCCTCTATTCCCAGTCTGTTTATGTGGTTGTCTAGATAAGTCTTAAATGATGCCAGCTTGTCCACCTCAATCACCTTGCTTGGGAGTGCATTCCAGGCCCCCACCACCGTCTGTGTAAAATACATCCCCCTGACATCTGTGTTGAACCTTGCCCCCCTCACCTTGAACCTGTGACCCCTTGTGTTTGTCACCTCCGATGTGGGAAAAAGCTTCCCACTGTTCACCCTATCTATGCCCTTCATAATTTTATACATCTCTATTAGGTCGCCCCTCATCTTCCGTCTTTCCAGGGAGAACATCCCCAGTTTACCCAATCTCTCCTCATAGCTAAGACCCTCCATACCAGGCAACATCCTGGTAAACCTTCTCTGTACTCTCTCCAAAGCCTCCACATCCTTCTGGTAGTGTGGCAACCAGAACTGGACGCAGTATTCCAAATGTGGCCTAACTAATGTTCTATACAGCCGCAACATCATATGCCAACTTTTATATTCTAAGCCCCGTTCAATAAAGGCAGGCATGCCATATGCCTTCTTCACCACCCTCTCCACATGTGCTGCCACCTTTAAGGATCTGTGGACTTGTACACCCAGGTCCCTCTGTGTTTCTATACTGCTGATGGTTCTGCCATTTATTGTATAGCTCCCCTTTACATTAGATCAACCGAAATGCATCACTTCGCATTTATCTGGATTAAATTCCATCTGCCATTTCTCCACCCAATGTTCCAGCCTATCTATATCCTGTCATCAAGACTTAGCTGTTTAATCACTCCTGTAAAATCAGAACAATGTCTTTCTTTTTACTCAATGTGGTTGGTAGGGCTCTCGATTGTGACCGACACATTTCCTGCACCTCTGCCCTCACCCCTTCCCTTTCCTCCCAGAAACATGATAGAAAAGACCTTTCAGGGATATCTATATGACATCACTGTGTCATGTGATCCAGTCTTAGTTTAATTTTTGCTTTGAGCAGAGCACACGCGCACAGCTTTGATGCCTTTAAGCTTTATTCCCATGTATAACTGCTCTCATGTGCCTAGTCTTAATAAATCAACCCACAATGTGTTTACCCAATCCCTCATGAGTGATTAGTGCCTTGCATCTTGTACAATGAATAAGCCCAAGATATTATATCATTTCTGAAGGAGAGCATCTATCTCCACTTGGAGAGGCAAAGCTTGATCAGGGATAGTCAACATGGCTTCGTCAGAGGGAGGTCATGCCTAACAAATTTGATTGAATTTTTTGAGGAGGTGACCAGGTATAGATGAGTGCAGTCGATGTAGTTTATATGGATTTCAGCAAGGCCTTTGACAAGGTCCCACATGGGAGATGTGTAAAGAAGGTAAATTCACATGGGATACAGGGTAATTTGATAAAGTGGATTCAAAATTGGCTGAGTTGTAGGAGACAGAGGGTGATGACAGAAGGCTGCTTTAGTGACTGGAAACCAGTGTCCAGTGACGTACCACAGGGATCTGTGTTGGGCTCCTTATTATTCGTCATTTATATAAATGACATTGATGACTATGTGGGGGGTTAGATTAATAAGTTTGCGGATGACACAAAGATTGGCCAGGTGGTTAACTGTGAGGTGGAATGTCTTGGGCTACAAGAAGATATAGATGGAATGGTCAAATGGGCAGATAAGTGGCAGATAGAATTTAACCCTGAAAAGTGTGAGATGATACACTTTGGAAGGGGTAATTTGATGAGGAAGTACTCAATGAATGGTAGGACACAGGAAGTTCTGTGGAACAAAGGGACCTTGGCTGTTTATCCACAGATCTCTGAAGGGGAAAGGGCATGTTAGTACGGTGGTGAAAAAGGCACATTGGGACACTTGCTTTTATCAATGGAAGCAGAGATTACAAAAGCAAGGAAGTCATCTTGGAGTTGTATAGAATTTTGTATAGAACAGTTAGAGTACTGTCCGCAGTTCTGATCGCCACGTTATAGGAAGGATGTGATTGCACTGGAGGGGGTGCAAAGGAGATTCAGCAGGATGTTGCCTGGGATGGAACATGTAAATTATGAAGAGAGGTTGGATAGGCTTGGGTTGTTTTCGTTAGAGCAGAGAAGACTGAGGGGCGACCTGATCGAGGTGTATAAGACTATGAGATGCATGGACAAAGCGGATAAGGAGCAGCTGTTCTACTTAGTTGAAGGGTCAATCACGAGGGGACTTAGGTTCAAGGTGAGGGGGAGGAGGTTTAGGGGGAATGTGAGGAAAAACCTTTTTACCCAGAGGGTGGTGAGGGTCTGGAATGCGCTGCCTGGGAGGGTGGTGGAGGTGGGAAACCTCACATCCTTTGAAAAGTATCTGAATGAGTACTTGGCACATCATAACATTCAGGGCAAGGGGTCAAGTGCTGGCAGATGGGATTTGGTGGGAGTTCAGTTGTTTCTAATGTGTCCATGCGGACTCGATGGATGATTCCACAGAATTCCGACAGTGCAGAAGAAGGCCATTCGGCCCATCGAGTCTGCACCAACAACAATCCCACCTCGGTCCTATATCCGTAACCCCATATATTTACCCCTCCAACCTATGCATCCTGGGACACTAAGGGGTAATTTAGCACGGCCAATGCACCTAACCCACACACCTTTGGACTGTGGGAGGAAACCAGAGCACCTGGAGGAAACCCACGCAGACATGGGGAAAACGTGCAAACTCCACACAGACAGTGACTAAAGCCGGGAATCGAACCCAGGTCCCTGGCGCTGTGAGGCCAATCGGTCGTGTCGATTCATTATAATAACACAACACTTTCATTCCGCTGTTTGACTCATTATCCTTCTTTATCTGAACCACCATCACTTAGTTCTGTTAATCGCTCTTGCCCTATCAAACCAAATGTTTCCCCTTCTGGGGCAATCTAGAACAAGAGGACACAGGTGTAGGTGCGAGGCTGTAGATTTAAAACTGAGATGAGGAGGAACTATTTCTGGCAGAGGGTGGTGAATTTGTGGAACTCGCTGCCCCATCGCGCGGTGGAGTCTGAATCATTGAATGGTTTCAAGAAGGTGAGAGATATATTTCTAATAAAAAAAAGGATAAGAGGGATGTGGGGAACAGGTGGGGAGGTGGATTTGAGACCAGGGAGAGATCAGCCATGATCTGATTGAATGGCGGAGAGGCTCGAAGAGCTGAATCGCCTACTTCTGCTCCTGATTCCTATGTTTCTATCAGAACAGGACTTCCTTTTTGCTCAGCTGTGAATCCCCCCGCCCCCGCCCCTCCCTGTGGTTGACAGGGTCCTCAACTGTGCCTGATCCATTCCTGCATGATGCCTGATATAACTCACGAGGCGAGAGATGCTCGAGGAAATAAAGGCTTTTATTGACTATTACAATAGAGCTACCATATATAATACACGATCCCAGACTGAGGGGTCCCAGACAGAGCAGTGACCTTTATACCTCTCCCAGGAGGCGGAGCCCGACTGGGATGTACCATAATAACTATAATACAGGTAGAACAGCCCAACCCTAACCCCAACAGTAACATGTAGAACAACCCAACCCTAACCCCAACAGCAACATATATACAGACTCATAGTACTGGCCAGACCCTGGCTCAGTACTACCTGGTGGGAACCAACGATGGTTCACCACATTCACCCCTCCTTTGAAGACAAAGGCCGGCGGGGTACAAAAAAAACACAGAACAATTGGTCATCAGTCTATAAGTTCAGACGGTCTGGGGGACCGCACCGTCGTTGTGACCTCCTCAACACCGGCGATGACACCGGTGTAGGCACTCGCGGTGGCGTTCTCCCCAAGGCGGTGTCCAACGGCTCCTCCAATGTCTCACGGGCCGGTAGACCCCGAGGTGGTGACAATCCGCTGACCTCGGACACGCCTTGAAGTGGCGACCATCTCCTGGACTCAGGCAAGTTGTACACGGGAGTAAAAGGGTTAAGTGATGGTCCCGATGCTGCCCGTGCCGTGTCAGGAGGGGAAACAATATTTGGGGGGTCTCTAACAGGAGTTATGGGAGCGACAGGGGTTTCCAAGCCCCCTGCTGGCGCCAGGTCTCGAATCGAAACCGTGTCCTCTCGCCCGTCAGGGTATGCCACATAGGCATACTGACGGTTGGCGTGGAGGAGATGGACTGTTCAACCAAAGGGTCGGACTTGCGGGTCCTAACATGTCGCCGCAGGAGGACAGGTCCTGAGTACGTCAACCAAGATGGTAATGAGGTCCCAGAGGAAGACTTCCGAGGGAATGAAAACAGTCTCTCATGGGGAGTAGCGTTGGTTGCCGCACACAGGAGTGAGCGTATGGAGTGGAGCGCATCAGGGAGCACCTCTTGCCAACGGGAGACTGGAAGGCCTTTTGACTTCAACGCCAGTAAGACAGCCTTCCAGACTGTAGCATTCTCACGTTCCACCTGTCCATTACCCCTAGGGTTGTAGCTCGTGGTTCTACTAGAGGCAATCCCGTATGAGAGCAGGTATTGCCTCAAGTCATCGCTCATGAACGACGAGCCCCTATCGCTGTGGATGTAACAGGGGTAACCGAACAGGGTGAAAAGATCACGAAATGCCTTGATAACCGTGGCAACGGTCATATCAGAACAGGGAATGACAAAAGGGAATCGTGAGTACTCATCAACCACATTGAGGAAGTACACATTCCGATCTGTCGAGGGAAGGGGGCCATTAAAATCCACACTCAGTCTTTCGAAGGGACGAGTGGCCTTAACGAGTTGTGCCCTGTCAGGTCGGTAAAAGTGCGGTTTGCATTCCGCGCATACCCGGCAGCTTCTGGTTATGGACCTGACATCCTCCACCGAGTAGGGTAGATTCCGGGCTTTTATGAAGTGGTAGAGCCGAGTGACCCCTGGATGGCAGAGGTCATTGTGGAGAGCCTGCAATCGATTCTCCTGCATACTGGTGCATGTTCCACGCGAGAGGGCATCCGAGGGCTCGTTGAGTTTCCCTGGACGATACATGATGTCGTAATTATAGGTGGAGAGTTCGATTCTCCACCTCAAGATCTTATCATTCTTGATCTTGCCCCGTAACGTGTTATTGAACATGAACGCCACGGACCGCTGGTCCGTGAGCAGGGAGAACCGTTTTCCCGCCAAGTAATGGCGCCAATGCCGGACGGCCTCCACAATGGCCTGGGCCTCCTTTTCCACCGCCGAATGTCGAATTTCGGGGCCTTGGAGGGTGCGAGAGAAAAAGGCGACGGGCCTGCCCGCCTGGTTAAGTGTGGCGGCCAGGGCGAAATCAGATGCATCGCTCTCCACCTGGAAGGGATGGACTCATCGATAGCGTGCATCGTGGCTTTCGCGATGTCGGCTTTTAGTTTTTCAAAGGCCAAACGAGCCTCTGGTGCTAGGGGAAAAGAGGTAGACTTGATGAGCGGACGGGCTTTGTCCACGTAATTGTCCACTGTGCGTAGTAAGAGAAGAAGCCTAAGCATCTTCTCAGTGCTTTTACGCGAGTGGGCAGGGGAAGTTCGAGGAGGGGACGCATACGGTCTGGATCAGGGCCAATGACCCCGTTTTCCACCACGTATCCGAGGATAGCTAGGCGGCGCGTGCGAAATACACACTTCTCCCTGTTGTAGGTCAGATTCAGGCGAGATGCAGTGCGTAGGAATCTAAGAAGGTTGGTATCGTGGTCCTGCTGGTCATGGCCGCAGATGGTGATGTTATCCAGGTACGGGAAGGTAGCCCGCAGTCCGTTATGGTCCACCATTCGGTCCATAGCACGCTGGAAGACCGAGACCCCATTGGTGACACCAAAAGGAACCCTTAGAAAATGGTACAAGCGACCATCCGCCTCAAAAGCCGTGTATTGTCGGTCCTCTGGGCGAATGGGGAGCTGGTGGTAGGCAGACTTTAGGTCGATGGTGGAGAACACCCAGTACTGCTCAATCTGGTTGACCATGTCAGATATGCGCAGGAGGGGATACGCATCCAGCTGCGTGTATCTGTTAATGGTCTGACTATAGTCTATGACCATCCGGGGTTGACCTCTTGACCACCACAACCTGCGCTCTCCATGGACTAGCGCTAGGTTGTATGATCCCTTCCTTGAGGAGCCGCTGAACCTCAGATCGAATGAAGATCCAATCCTTAGTCGCGATGAGCTTGCAGCCTGGCACGAGATTCTGGAATAAGGAGGGTGTGGTAATCTTAAGCGTCGAGAGGCTACAGGTGGAGCGCGTTGGGCAATTTAGAGGCTGCGAGTCTCCCACTGAAAGCGGAGGGAGTGGCCCACCGTACTGTAGGGTTACACTCTTCAAGTGGACCATGAAATTTAGTCCGAGGAGTATTGGCGCGCAAAGGTGCGGTAACACCAGGAGCTTGAAGCTCTCGTAAACCGTGCCCTGCACCGTTAGATTTACCACACAACTCCCTAGCACGGTGACAGACCGGGACCTTGACGCCATCGAAATTGTCTGCTTGACAGGCTGGATCTGGAGGCCACACCGCTTCACGGCGTCTGGGTGAATAAAGCTCTCCGTGCTCCCGCTGTCAAACAGACAATAAATCGTGCATTTGTTTACCTGTATGTCCATCATGGACTTGTCGAGTCTGTGAGGCTTTGCCTGGTCCAGGATGATCGACGCCACTGTTGGTTCGTGGGCGCCACTGCAGGCAGCTGAGATGGATGATGACGACCCCTGCTGGTCATTCGCGGTCGGTGCCGACCAAAATGGCTGCTCCCATAGGTCGCACGTGGGCGATGGCGCCAAAATCAGCGACCCCTGGTGGTCGCGCGTCTCTTGCGACTCTGTCGTCTCGAATGGCGACATCCTGGCCTCGCACGTGGAAGAAACCCTTGACGATGCCGACGACGAGGAAACCGGCTCCGGGGAGTCACACGCCGCACTGCTGTTCCTGGATGGAAGTTTGGATCGACATACCTTCGAATAATGTCCCTTCTTGCCGCAGGCGGAGCACAACACCGCTTTAGTGGGACATCGCTGCCGAGTGTGCTTCACTCCCCCACAGAAGTAACACCGCGGGCTGCCTGGAGCTGCTGCCGTCGTCAGGCCCGAGGGTAGGAACGCAATCACGCAGCTTTTTGGTCCCGCTGGATGAAGTGGGATCTGTGACTGCCCCTGCCATGCTGTCTCCATGTGGTCGTCGGGATACATCGCCAGGCTTTTGGAGGCCGTTTCTAGCGCATCCGCTAGCTCTATCGACTTAGTGAGATCGAGATTACCTTGCTCCAACAGCCAAAGTTGGATATAAGACGATCCGATTCCCGCCACAAACGCATCTCGAGCGAGGTCGTTCATGTTCTGGTCTGCCGACACTGCTTTGCAGTTACAGCCCCTGGCTAGCTGTAGGAGCTCGCACGCGTACTGTTCCGTCGTTTCGCCGGGCTGCCGTCGTCGAGTGGCTAAGAGATATCGAGCATGCATCTCGTTCGGCGGTTTAATGTAGCGCTCCTTAAGAAGCTCGAGGGCCCCTTTGTAGTCGGTGGCCGCACGGATCACCAAATATACAGCGTCGCTTACCCTTGTGTGGAGGACCCGGAGTCTGTCGTCGTCTGTGGTGACCGCTGCGGAGGCTTCGAGGTAATCCTGAAAACATTTCAACCAGTGGTCGAAGGTGTTGGAGGCGCCCGCCGTACGTGGGTCCAGCATAAGCCGTTCGGTTTTAAGCATTTGCTCCATGCTCTCTGTATCGTTTTCTTTTTTTGTCAACGACGAGAGTTCAATTAGTAGTCAATAAAATTGATGCGCGATATAACTCACGAGGCTAGGGATGCTCGAGGAAATAAAGGCTTTTATTGACTACTACAATAGAGCTACCATATATAATACACGGTCCCAGACTGAGGGGTCCCAGACAGAACAGTGACCTTTATACCTCTCCCAGGAGGCGGAGCCCGACTGGGATGTACCATAATAACTATATTACAGGTAGAACAGCCCAACCCTAACCCCAACAGTAACATGTAGAACAACCCAACCCTAACCCCAACAGTAACATTTATACAGACTCATAGTACTGGCCAGACCCTGGCTCAGTACTACCTGGTGGGAACCAACGATGGTTCACCACACCTTCTCCTCACTTTTCACCCCACCAGCCTCCACATTCAAAGGATCATGCTCCGTCATTTCCCCCAACCTCAGCATGATGCCACCTTATTCTGTAGAGACTGTTCCCTTCAGGGTATCCTGGTCCACCCCCCCATGACCCCCAATCCTTCATCACCTTCCCAGGGCATCTTCCCATGCAATCACAGGAGGTGTAACACCTTCCCCTTTATCTCCTCCCTCCTCACTGTCTGAAGCCCAGGTGAAGCAACGTTTCACCTGCGCCTCCTTCAGTTTAGTCTCCCCTATTCACTGTTCACCATGGGGTCACCTCCACATTGGGGAGATTTAATACAGACTGGTGGTTACTTTCTCAAACACCTCCACTCAGTGGAGCTGATGGCCTAGTGGTATTATCACTAGATTATTAATCCAGAAACTAAGCTAATGTTCTGGGGACCAGGGTTCAAATCCTAACACGGCAGATGATGGAATTTAAACTCAATAAAAATATCTGGAATTAAGAATCTACAGATGACCATTGTCAGAAAAAGCCATCTGGGTCACTAATGTCCTTTAGGGAAGGAAATCTGCCGTCCTTATCCGGCCTGGCCTACATGTGACTCCAGAGCCACAGCAATGTCATAGAAAGTCATAGAAACCCTACAGTGCAGAAGGAGGCCATTCGGCCCATCGAGTCTGCACCGACCACAATCCCACCCAGGCCCTACCCCCACATATTTACCCGCTAACCCCTCTAACCTACGCATCTTAGGATTCTAAGGGGCAATTTTTAACCTGGCCAATCAACCTAACCCGCACATCTTTGGACTGTGGTTGGCTGTCAACAGCCCTCGGGCAACTAGGGATGGGCAATAAATGCTGGCCAGCCAGCGACGCCCATGTCCCGCGAATGAATTAAATAAAAGTCACTCCGAAAGCGTGACGCTGTCCCTCTGCTCACTTGCCGGTTGAGTCTGGCACTTTGCTCTTGCTCACATCTCTGTCTTTGACCTGTTGTGATGTTCCAGTCAGATTCAATGCAAATTTCAGGAACAGCCTCTCATCTCCTGCTTAGGAACTTGACAGCCTTCTGGAGTCAACATTGAGTTCAACAATTTCAAATGGTGAACTCTGACCCCGATTTTGGTTCTGAATCTTGAGTTGATGCTGATTTGAATCTTGTTTTTCTGGTTTGTCTTTTCAGACAGAGCGGAGATTCTGCCATTGGCACTCAATCTGCAGAAATTATTTCTTTCTTTACTACAGCCACTCCCTTTGCCTTTTACACAATGACATCTTTGTCCTTTAATCTCTCCCTCCTTCTATCTTGTCCCAAACCTTCCGTATTCTTGTCCTCCCCTTCCCTCCCTTCAGCTGCATCTAGTCCAACACATTTCGACCTTCCTTCAGAGGTCAGGTGAGGTTCTCCAGCTTCCCAGCCGCATGTTTCCTACCAGCGGGAGATGGCGCGTTGCTTGCTAGCGGTGGGATTCTCCAGTCCCGCTGCTGTCAATGGGAATGGCGGAAACCAGCGGGCAGGAGTGAGCTGCTGGCGGGACCGGAGAATCCCACCGGCATGGACGGCAAGAGAATTCAGCCGCCATTTTCAGCCCAGACGGTGAACTCTTTTCACAGAATCTCCCTCACTTTCACTTTTATCTTCTGACTCTGTGTTTACCGAGGATGATTCACTTTGAATATCTCTCAGCTCTGACAGAAAGCCATCGACCTGACGGTTAACTTTGATTTGATTTGATTTATTATTGTCACATGTATTGGGATACAGTGAAAAGTATTGTTTCTTGTGCGCTATACAGACAAAACATACTGTTCATAGAGAAGGAAACGAGAGAGTACAGAATGTAGTGTTACAGTCATAGCTAGGGTGTAGAGAAAAATCAACTTAATGCAAGGTAAGTCCATTCAAAAGTCTGACTGCAGCAGGGAAGAAGCTGTTCTTCAGTCGGTTGGTACGTGACCTCAGATTTTTGTATCTTTTTCCTGAAGGAAGAAGGTGGAAGAGAGAATGTCCGGGGTGCATGGGGTCCTTAATTATGCTGGCTGCTTTGCCGAGGCAGCGGGAAGTGTAGACAGAGTCAATGGATGGGAGGCTGGGTTTAACTTGGTCTCTTTCTCCAAATCCTGACCTGCCTAGTATTTCCAGAGTCTCCTGTTTTCTGATGAAACGCGTTCAAAGCTGTTCTTGGCCATTTTATTGTGTATTTTATGCACAACTCCAGCAGATGGCAGCAACAGCTGGCGTATCCAGCTGTGTGCATTGCCAGAGGTGAAAGATTCTCTGGCCGCGCTCGCCTGAAAACCTGAGATACCCGACGAATTTCAGTGGACCTTGACCTGGTCTGCCCCCCCACCCACTGGAATTCCAGTGGCGGGCAGGATGGGAGAATTCCAATCATTGTCTTAACAACTTTTAAACCTTTCATTGAGCAACTGAGGACACTTTGAAAGAAATATGTTGTTTGCACATTGATAAATTTGTTCAAATAGTTATAAGTTGGAAAACAACCTAAACATTTCACAACATTATTCAAGATATTGCAATTGGGACCTTTGGCGCTGGTTGAATTTTGGAATTACAAGCTAAAATCTGCAGCGTTGGAAGAGGGAAAAATACAAACAGATTAAAATGTGAGAAAGAGCGGGGGTGAAGATCTCAAGAGTAAGTTCCAGAATCTTCCTCTCCGCACAGGCAGCTGGACTCAATGTCAGCTAACCGAATCACTGAATCTCGTGCTGAGCTAAGAGGGATATCTCCCGGGTCAGCCAGAACCATCCACCCAACAGGATGGGGGTTTGGAGTCCCGGGTTTGCTGCTGTCCACCAGCTGTGCCCCCTGGAGGCACCCACCCCTCTTCCCCCCCCCCCTACCCATCCCCGCCTCCCCTCCACTCACACCCCCCCTTTCCCCCCATTCCCCCCACCTCTACCAGCAGCCAATGGAAAATGGGGCAGAATGAAGGGCAATGGGGCGGCACGGTGGCACAGTGGTTAGCACTGCTGCCTCACAGCGCCAAGGACCCGGATTCCATTCCCGGCTTGGGTCACTGTCTGTGTGGAGTTTGCACGTTCTCCCCGTGTCAGCGTGGGTTTCCTCCGGGTGCTCCGGTTTCCTCCCACAGTCTGAAAGACGTGCTGGTTAGGGTGCATTGGCCATGCTCAATTCTCCCTCAGTGTAACCCGAACAGGCGCCGGAGTGTGGCGACTAGGGGATTTTCACAGTAACTTCCTTGCAGTGTTAATGTAAGCCTTACTTGTGACTCATAAATAAACTTTACTTTTTAAAGCTCCACACCTTGCTGGGATCTCCGTGTTCTGAGACCCATGGGTCAGGAATAAAGCTGCTGCTGTCTGAGCTTCACCATCGAGAGGAGAACACAACTCAGCGCCTTTGACATCCAGTTGCCTCAGGATTATTGGGATCTCCCTTTAATCGGCCAATTGTGCTGACCGTGAGCCCCACCCACCGGAAAAGACCTCCCTCCAATTTTGAGATCTCCCAGTTTTACACGGACAATAACACATTGGTAAACTTTATTTATTAGTCACAAGTCGGCTTACATTAAAACTGCAACAAAGTTACTGTGAAAATCCCCTAGTCGCCACACTCCGGCACCTGTTCAGGTACACTGAGGGAGAATTTAGCATGGCCAATGCACCCTAACCAGCACGTCTTTTGGACTGTGGGAGGAAACCGGAGCACCGAGAGGAAACCCACGCAGACACAGGGAGAATGTGCCGACTCCACACAGGCAGTGGCCCAAGCTGGGAATCGATCTCGGGTCCTTGCTGAGAATCCCAAAATGGTGCAAGACTCACTCCAGCATCTTCTACTGTCCTCTTGTTACCCACTATTAAATTCACTGCACCCGACAAGCCTCCCACTGCAGTGGAGTGGAAAATTCTACACTCCGTGCTGTAAGGTGGTTATCTGACTGTGGTTAAATACCACCCTCCCCCGAGGCTGCAGGAGGAGTGGATTGCCTACAAGTTTAAACAGAAACACAGCAATTCCAAAATCCCAAACTTCTCTTAACCAAATGTTACTTCTTCAAAAAGGTATTTTTGTAATTTAATCGGAGCTGATCCCAAACTCCAGCAACCTCCCCCATCGCTCTGGACCCACGCAATGTATCCATTCCCTGCCATTTTAACACACGATCCTGCTCCCATGCCCACATGTTTGTCCTTGGCCTGCTGCAATGTTCCAGTGAAGCTCAACGCAAACTGGAGGAACAGCATCTCATCTTCCAGCTGGGCACTTCACAGCCTTCCGGTCTCAACATCGAATTCAACAACTTCAGGTGATTCGCTCCACCCCACCTCGGCCCCTTTGTTTTCATTTTAATTCATTTTTAACTGTTCTCCCCCTTTTATTTCTTTATTGTCTTTCTTTATCTTTCTTCCCCCCACTCTTTCCCCCTATTTTATCTCCCTTTCCTTACCTTTTCTTCCCCTTTGCTTCGCCTTTTCCCCCTTTTCTCGATTTTCCCTCTCTCCCACTCATCTCACCCCTCCCCCCATAACTTCATCTGTCACAGTTCACCCTCTGATTTCAGCTTCTCTGCCGTTTGGCCATTCACACCTTCTATTCTCTCTATGGACTGCCATTAGCAGCCTTTCATAGAACATAGAACATAGAACAGTACAGCACAGAACAGGCCCTTAGGCCCACGATGTTGTGCCGAGCTTTATCTGAAACCAAGATCAAGCTATCCCACTCCCTATCATCCTGGTGTGCTCCATGTGCCTATCCAATAACCGCTTAAATGTTCCTAAAGTGTCTGACTCCACTATCACTGCAGGCAGTCCATTCCACACCCCAACCACTCTCTGCGTAAAGAACCTACCTCTGATATCCTTCCTGTATCTCCCACCACGAACCCTATAGTTATGCCCCCTTGTAATAGCTCTATCCACCCGAGGAAATAGTCTTTGAACGTTCACTCTATCTATCCCCTTCATCATTTTATAAACCTCTATTAAGTCTCCCCTCAGCCTCCTCCGCTCCAGAGAGAACAGCCCTAGCTCCCTCAACCTTTCCTCATAAGACCTACCCTCCAAACCAGGCAGCATCCTGGTAAATCTCCTCTGCACTCTTTCCAGCGCTTCCACATTCTTCTTATAGTGAGGTGACCAGAACTGCAAACAATATTCCAAATGTGGTCTCACCAAGGTCCTGTACAGTTGCAGCATAACCCCACGGCTCTTAAACTCCAACCCCCTGTTAATAAAAGCTAACACACTATAGGCCTTCTTCACAGCTCTATCCACTTGAGTGGCAACCTTTAGAGATCTGTGGATATGAACCCCAAGATCTCTCTGTTCCTCCACAGTCTTCAGAACCCTACCTTTGACCCTGTAGTCCACATTTAAATTAGTCCTACCAAAATGAATCACCTCACATTTATCAGGGTTAAACACCATTTGCCATTTTTCAGCCCAGCTTTGCATCCTATCTATGTCTCTTTGCAGCCTACAACAGCCCTCCACCTCATCCACTACTCCACCAATCTTGGTGTCATCAGCAAATTTACTAATCCACCCTTCAGCCCCCTCCTCGAAGTCATTAATAAAAAGCACAAAGAGCAGAGGACCAAGCACTGATCCCTGCGGCACTCCGCTAGCAACCTGCCTCCAATCTGAAAATTTTCCATCAACCACCACCCTCTGTCTTCGATCAGATAGCCAGTTACCTATCCAATTGGCCAACTTTCCCTCTATCCAACACCTCCTCACTTTCATCATAAGCTGACCATGGGGGACCTTATCAAACGCCTTACTTAAATCCATGTATATGACATCAATTGCCCTACCTTCATCAACACACTTAGTTACCTCCTCAAAAAATTCTATCAAATTTGTGAGGCACGACTTGCCCTTCACGAATCCGTGCTGACTATCCCAGATTAATCCGCATCCTTCTAAATGGTCGTAAATCCCATCTCTAAGGACCTTTTCCATCAATTTACCAACCACCGAAGTAAGACTAACCGGTCTATAATTACCAGGGTCATTTCTATTCCCTTTCTTAAACAGAGGAACAACATTCGCCATTCTCTAGTCCTCTGGCACCATCCCCGTGGACAGGGAGGACCCAAAGTTCAAAGCCAAAGGCTCTGCAATCTCATCCCTTGCCTCCCAAAGAATCCTAGGATACATTTCATCAGGCCCAGGGGACTTATCGACCTTCAGTTTATTCAAAACTGCCAGGACATCCTCCCTCCGAACATCTATTTCCTCCAGCCTATTAGCCTGTAACACCTTCTCTTCCTCAAAAACATGGCCCCTCTCCTTGGTGAACACTGAAGAAAAGTATTCATTCATCACCTCGCCTATCTACACTGACTCCATACACAAGTTCCCACTACTGTCCTTGACCGGCCCTAACCTCACCCTGGTCATTCTTTTATTCCTCACAAAAGAGTAAAAAGCCTTGGGGTTTTCCTTGATCCGACGTGCCAAGGACTTCTCGTGTCCCCTCCTAGCTCTCCTAAGCCCCTTTTTCAGCTCATTCCTTGCTAACTTGTAACCCTCAATCGAGCCATCTGAACCTTGTTTCCTCATCCCTACATAAGCTTCCCTCTTCCTTTTCACAAGACATTCCATCTCTTTCGTGAACCATGGTTCCCTCACTCGGCCATTTCCTCCCTGCCTGACAGGGACATACCTATCAAGGACATCCAGTATTTGTTCCTTGAAAAAGTTCCACTTTTCTTTAGTTCCTTTCTCTGACAGTTTCTGTTCCCAACTTATGCCCCCTAATTCTTGCCTAATCGCGTCATAATTACCTCTCCCCCAATTGTAAACCTTGCCCTGCCGTACGGCCCTATCCCTCTCCATTGCAATAACAAAAGACACCGAATTGTGGTCACTATCTCCAAAGTGCTCTCCCACAATCAAATCTAACACTTGGCCCGGTTCATTTCCCAGTACCAAATCCAATGTGGCCTCACCTCTTGTCGGCCTATCCACATATTGTGTCAGGAAACCCTCCTGCACACACTGCACAAAAATTGCCCCATCCAAACTATTTGACCTACAAAGGTTCCAATCAATATTTGGAAAGTTAAAGTCCCCCATGACAACTACCCTGTGACCCCCACACATATCCATAATCTGCTTAGCAATTTCTTCCTCCACATCTCTATGACTATTTGGGGGCCTATAGTAAATTCCTAACAACGTGACCGCTCCTTTCCTATTTCTAACCTCAGCCCATATTACCTCAGTGTGCAGATCCCCCTCGAAGTGCCTTTCCGCAGCCGTTAAACTATCCTTGATTAACAATGCCACTCCTCCACCTCTTTTACCAGCTTCCCTACACTTAGTGAAACATCTATACCCCGGAACGTCCAACAACCATTCCTGTCCTTGTTCTACCCACGTCTCCGTAATGGCCACAACATCGTAGTCCCAAGTACCAATCCACACCCCAAGTTCATCTACCTTGTTCTGGATGCTCCTTGCATTGAAGTAGACACACTTCAACCCACCTTCCTGTCTACCGGTACCCACCCTTGACCCTGATACCTTCCCCAATACCTCATCACCCTCACTGACTTCTGGACTACAACTCCTTTTCCCACTCCCCAGACAAATTAGTTTAAACCCCCCTGAAGAGCCGTAACAAATTTCCCTCCCAGGATATTGGTGCCCCTCTGGTTCAGGTGCACCCCGTCCTGTTTGTACAAGTCCCACCTTCCCCAGAATGTGTTCCAATTATCCACGTATCTGAAACCCTCCCTCCTACACCATCCCTGCAACCACATGTTTAACTGCACTCTCTCCCTGTTCCTCAACTCGCTATCGCGTGGCACCGGCAACGTACCAGAGATGACCACATGTTTTGTCTTGGCTCTCAGCTTCCAGCCCAGCTCCAGAAATTCCTGCTTTAAATCCCCGTCCCTTCTCTTACCTATGTCATTGGTACCAATGTGTACCACGACTTGTGACTGTTTCCCCTCCCCCTTCAGAATCCGGAAAACACGGTCTGAGACGCCACGGACCTTGGCATCCGGTAGGCAACATACCATCCGTGAGTCTCTTTTGCTGCCACAGAACCTCCTATCTATCCCTCTAACTAACGAGTCCCCAATAACTATTGCCCTCCCGCTCTGCCCCTTACCCTCCTGAGCCACAGAGACGGACACAGTGCTGGAGATCCTCTCACTGCGGCTCACCACTGGTATGTCATCCCCCTCAACCGTATCCAAAGCGGAATACTTGTTGCTAAGGGGAACGACCACAGGGGATCCCTGCACGGACTGCTTCCTCCCAGCCCCTCTCACCGTCACCCATCTGTTTTCATCCCTCGGAGTAACCGTATTCCTAAAGCTTCTGTCTATGGCCACCTCTGCGTCCCTAATGATCCTAAGTTCATCCAACTCCAGCTCCAGTTCCCTAACACGGTTTTGGAGGAGCTGCAGATGGATGCACTTCCCACAGGTGTAATCAGCAGGGACACTGACAGAGTCCCTCACCTCAAACATAGTGCAAGAGGAACATAGCACTGCCTGCACACCCATCCCCTCTAGATACCTTGCCAGTACCAGGTAGAAAGTGCAAAAATGAATTAAACTCACCCCTGCTCGCCCTTTCTGCCTAAGCCCTGTGAGCCAAAGCCTTATAGCTCACACTCTGCTTCCCACGCACTCCACTGCCCGCTCCCGACGCTGCCCGCTGTATACTGCAGCCTACCTTTTATACTTCACGCGCTTAAAAAACCCTTCCCAGACTCCTTAGCAGCCCACTTCCAGTTTTCACTTTAAACTTAAAAAACTACTGCAAAAGTAAAGGCCAAAAAAAAACACACACTAGCTGACTAATTAAATAAATAAACAATTCAATTAATCTCTCACCAGCACTGCTGCCTCCAATCACTCCCTCTCAGCTTGCTCCCCTGGTTTCTGTGGCTATGACTCAACTTTCATTCCCTCCCTCTGCAGTATAAATATCTCCCACTTTCTCTGCCTTTTAGCTTTGAAAAACGGTCATCTGGACTCGAAACGTCAGCTCTTTTCTCTCCTTACAGATGCTGCCAGACCCGCTGAGATTTTCCAGCATTTTCTCTTTTGGTTTCAGGTATCAGCATCTGCAGTAATTTGCTTTTATCCATTCCTCTCCCAGGGTCACCCCCCCTGAGCCTCCCCCTGTTACCCCGGCATCCTTCACCATCACCTTCCACACTCCTTCCCTTCTCTCTGAGCTGACACCCGTTCCTGCTCCCATGCCCACTCTGACCCTGACCTTGACCCCGACCCCGACTCCAGCCCAGCCTTTGGCTCTGACCCTGCCTCTGACCCTGACCCTGACCCTGACCCTGACCCCTGATGCTGACCCCTGATCCTGACCCTGCCTCTGATCCCTGACCCTGATCCTGACCCTGACCCTGACCCTGACTCTGACCCTGACCCTGACTCTGACCCTGACCCTGACCCTGACCCTGATCCTGACCCTGACTCTGACTCTGACCCTGACTCTGACCGTGACCCTGACCCTGATCCTGACTCTGACTCTGACTCTGACCCTGACCCTGACCCTGACCCTGACTCTGACCCTGACCCTGACCCTGACCCTGATCCTGACCCTGACCCTGACCCTGACGCTGACTCTGACCCTGACTCTGACCCTGACCCTGACCCTGACCCTGACCCTGACCCTGACCCTGACTCTGACCCTGACCCTGACCCTGACCCTGACCCTGACCCTGACCCTGACCCTGACTCTGACCCTGACCCTGACTCTGACCCTGACCCTGACCCTGACCCTGACCCTGACCCTGACTCTGACCCTGACCCTGACCCTGACTCTGACTCTGACTCTGACCCTGACCCTGACCCTGACCCTGACTCTGACTCTGACCCTGACCCTGACTCTGACTCTGACCCTGACCCTGACCCTGACCCTGACCCTGACTCTGACCCTGACCCTGACCCTGACTCTGACCCTGACCCTGACCCTGACCCTGACCCTGACCCTGACTCTGACTCTGACTCTGACTCTGACTCTGACCCTGACCCTGACTCTGACTCTGACTCTGACCCTGACCCTGACCCTGACCCTGACCCTGACCCTGACCCTGACCCTGACCCTGACCCTGACCCTGACTCTGACTCTGACTCTGACTCTGACTCTGACCCTGACCCTGACCCTGACTCTGACTCTGACCCTGACCCTGACCCTGACCCTGACCCTGACCCTGACCCTGACCCTGACCCTGACCCTGACCCTGACTCTGACCCTGACCCTGACCCTGACTCTGACTCTGACTCTGACCCTGACCCTGACTCTGACTCTGACTCTGACTCTGACCCTGAACATGACCCTGACCCTGACTCTGACTCTGACCCTGACCCCTGACCCTGACCCTGACTCTGACTCTGACCCTGATCCTGACCCCTCCCAATATCTCAGCCTCCTGTTTCATCTGTTTCCATGCCATCCTCCGCACCATGAAACGTTCAGTTGTCGCCGTGTATCCGCCACCTGATTACATCCCACTCGCCTGTTCCCTCAGCTCAACCCCCAGGACCGCAGTGTAGACAGCACAGATCCCTCTCTCTCAGAGCATCTTCCTATCACCATCCCAGCCCAGAAACCCCCTCCCCACCCAACCACTGTGACCCCCAGAACCAAGAAGCAAGTCCTTTCTCTCCATCCCATGTCCCTGCACCCTCTGATTTCCTCGCTGCCTGCCTCCCTGTGCAGACAGTCTGTGTTCCTTCCCCGGACAAACTCCCCCTCCCTTCCACCATTAGTCTGTCTCCCATGTCCAGTCTTCGCTGCCGTCCTTCCCTCTGTGTCCAGTCCTCACACAGCTTGGTCCACCAGCACCCGATATGAGTCAGGATTTGTGAGAGGTTTCCAAGACTAAAGCAGCATCATCTCCCCTCCGAGTCGCAAAAGAATCCAACTCACCTGCTCCACACCTGCTGGACATTTCTCATTTCTGATTGGAGGGAAGCTTAACCCCAGTGAGCTGTCTTTTGGATAAGCATCCTTGACATGTGAATGTTTATGGAAAAGAGCTCCCCGACATTGACCAACAAACACATTGACGAAGGAAGAGCGGTGGATGTGGTCTATATGGACTTCAGCAAGGCGTTCGATAAGGTCCCCCATGCAAGACTTCTTGAGAAAGTGAGAGGGCATGGGATCCAAGGGGCTGTTGCCTTGTGGATCCAGAACTGGCTTGCCTGCAGAAGGCAGAGAGTGGCTGTGGAGGGGTCTTTCTCTGCATGGAGGTCAGTGACCAGTGGAGTGCCCCAGGGATCTGTTCTGGGACCCTTGCTGTTTGTCATTTTCATAAATGACCTGGATGAGGAAGTGGAGGGATGGGTTGGTAAGTTTGCTGACGACACCAAGGTAGGTGGTGTTGTGGATAGTTTGGAGGGATGTCAGAAGTTGCAGCGAGACATAGATAGAATGCAAGACTGGGCGGAGAAGTGGCAGATGGACTTCAACCCGAATAAGTGTGTAGTGATCCATTTTGGCAGATCCAATGGGATGAAGCAGCAGTATAATATGAAGGGTACCATTCTTAGCAGTGTAGAGGATCAGAAGGACCTTGGGGTCCGGGTCCATAGGACTCTTAAATCGGCCTCGCAGGTGGAGGATGCGGTCAAGAAGGCGTACGGCATACTAGCCTTCATTAATCGAGGGATTGAGTTTAGGAGTCGGGAGATAATGCTGCAGCTTTATAGGACCCTGGTTAGACCCCACTTGGAGTACTGCGCGCAGTTCTGGTCACCTCATTACAGGAAAGATGTTGAAGCCATTGAAAGGGTGCAGAGGAGATTTACAAGGATGTTGCCTGGATTGGGGGGCATGCCTTATGAGGATAGGTTGAGGGAGCTTGGTCTCTTCTCCCTGGAGAGACGAAGGATGAGAGGTGACCTGATAGAGGTTTACAAGATGTTGAGAGGTCTGGATAGGGTAGACTCTCAGAGGCTATTTCCAAGGGCTGAAATGGTTGCTACGAGAGGACACAGGTTTAAGGTGCTGGGGGGTAGGTACAGAGGAGATGTCAGGGGTAAGTTTTTCACTCAGAAGGTGGTGGGTGAGTGGAATCGGCTGACGTTGGTGATGGTGGAGGCAAACTCGTTGGGGTCTTTTAAGAGACTTCTGGATGAGTACATGGGATTTAATGGGATTGAGGGCTATAGATAGGCCTAGAGGGAGGGATATGATCAGCGCAACTTGTGGGCCGAAGGGCCTGTTTGTGCTGTGGCTTTCTATGTTCTAAGAAGCTTGAGCCACCTTTATCCAACCTTTACAGTCCAGAGAACATTATTCCTAAAGTTCATCGCACCTTACAGTGAATTAAATTTGCTGCACCTTCCAAGCCTCCTATTTATCAACTACAGCTCAGCCTTCAACACCATCTCCAAACTCCGTGGCCTGGGCCTCGGCTCCTCCCTCTGTGACTGGATCCTGCACTTCCTAACTCACAGACCACAATCAGTAAGGATAGGCAACAACACCTCCTCCACGATCATCCTCAACACCGGTGCCACAAGGCTGTGTTCTCAGCCCCCTCCTATACTCCTTATACACCTATGACTGTGCGGCCAAATTCCCCTCCAATTCAATTTTCAAGTTTGCTGATTACACCACCGTAGTGGGTCAGATCTCAAACAACGATGAGATCATACAGGAAAGAGATAGAGAATCTGGTGAACTGGTGCAATGACAATAATCTCTCCCTCAATGTCAACAAAATTAAGGAGATAGTCATCGACTTCAGGAAGCATAGTGGAGCACATTTAGACAAATGCGAGATGATGCATTTTGGTAGATTAAACCAGGGCAGGACTTACTCAGTTAATGGTAGGGCGTTGGGGAGAGTTACAGAACAAAGAGATCTAGTAGTACAGGTTCACAGCTCATTGAAAGTGGAGTCACAGGGGATAGGGTGGTGAAGAAGGCATTCAGCATGCTTGGTTTCATTGGTCACAACATTGAATACAGGAATTGGGCCAACTTGTTGAAGTTGTACAAGACATTGGTAAGGCCACACTTGGAATATTGTGTACAGTTCTGGTCACCCTATTATAGAAAGGTTATTATTAAACTAGAAAGAGTGCAGAAAAGATTTACTAGGATGCTCCCAGGACTTGATGGTTTGAGTTATAAGGAGAGGTTGGATAGACCGGGGCTTTTTTCTCTGGAGCGTAGAAGGCTGAGGGGTGATCTTTCAGAGGTCTATAAAATAGTCAGGGGCATAGATCGGCTAGAAAGTCAATATTTTTTCCCAAAGGTAGGGGAGAGATACAAAAGGGTCCAGAGGGGCAATTGTTTCACACAGAGGGTGGTGAGTGTATGGAACGAGCTGCCAGAGGCAGTAGTAGAGGCAGGTACAATTTTGTCTTTTATAAAGCATTTAGACAATTACTTGAGTAAGATGGCTACCAAGGGATACGGGCCAAATGCGGGCAATTGGGATTAGCTTAGGGATTTTTAAAAAAGGGCGGCATGGACATGTTGGGCCGAAAGGCCTGTTTCCAGCCTGTAAACCTCTATGACTCTGTCTACATCAATGGGGACGAAGTAGAAATGGTCGAGAGGGCTTCAAGTTTTTAGGTGTCCAGATCACCAACAACCTGTCCTGGTCCCCCCATGCCGACGCTATAGTTAAGAAAGCCCCCCAACGCTTCTACTTTCTCAGAAGACTAAGGAAATTTGGCATGTCAGCTACGACTCTCACCAATGTTTACAGATGCACCATAGAAAGCATTCTTTCTGGTTGTATCACAACTTGGTATGGCTCCTGCTCTGCCCAAGACCACAAGGAACTACAAAAGGTCGCGAATGTAGCCCAATCCATCACGCAAACCAGCCTCCTATCCATTGACTCTGTCTACACTTCCCTCTTCCTTGGAGAAGCAGCCAGCATAATTAAGGACCCCACGCATCCTTTCCTTCATCTTCCTCCTTCGGGAAAAAGATAGAAAAGTCTGAGGTCACGTACCAACCGACTCAAGAACAGCTTCTTCCCTGCTGCTGTCAGACTTCTGAATGGACTTACCTTGCATTAAGTTGATCTTTCTCTACACCCTAGCTATGACTGTAACACTACATTCTGCACTCTCTCCTTTCCTTCTCTATGAATGGTATGCTTTGTCTGCAGAGCATGCAAGAAACAATATTTTTCACTGTATACTAATACATGTGACAATAATAAATCAAATCAAAACAAAATCAAAGTCTCCCGCTGCAGTGGAGTGGAAAATTCCACACTTTGCGGGGTAAGGTGGTTATCTGACTGTGGTTAAATACCTCCCAGGCTGCAGGACGAGTGGATTACCTCCAAGTTTAAACAGAAACGCAGCAATTCCAAAATCCCAAACTCCTCTGAACCAAATGTTATTTCTTGGAAAAGATATTTTGTAATTTAATCGGAGCTGATCCCAAACTTCTTCAAATAAGGAAATCTGTGAGTTGCCTGGATTCCTTTCCAAAAAGCTTGGCCAAGGTTGTGAACATGACTTGCTCAGCTGATAATCCAGGGTTATGCTAATTAACTCAATATGAGGCACTCTGAGAATTCAGCATTGTTGCGTCATTAAGTGAAAGCCATCGGTCCAGTTCCAGAGGAAATTCTGAAATGTATCGCTGGAGGCAAAGAGCTATAACAGTGCACAAGTGTACCAGGCCACCAGGCTTGTACCCGATACTGTGGATTATTAGAGATCTGGCTGCAATGGGAATTAGCTAGCACACTGTATAAAAACCAGAAAAACGCTTTAGTTAATGCTCTGTTGACTGAGCATGGGGTTTCTTTTTATTTGTTCATGGGATGTGGGCGTCGTTGGCTGGGTCAGCATTTATTGCCCACTCCTGAGGGCATTTCAAGAGTCAACCACATTGCTGTGTAGCACATGTTGGCCAGACCGGGTAAGGATGGCAGATTCCCTTCCCTAAAGGGCATCAGTGAACCAGATTGGTTTTTCCGACAATCAACAATGGTTCATGGTCACCAGTAGATTCTTAATTCCAGGTACTTTTTTATTGAATTCAAATTTCACCACCTGCCAATGGCGAAATCCGAACCCGGGTCCCCAGAGCATTACCCTGGTCTCTGGATCACTTGTCTAATGACAATACCACCACGCCATCGCCTTCCCCCCAGTGTGTGATGAGGAAAGGTTGAATATGTTGGTCCTATATTCTTTAGAGTTTAGAAGAGTGAGAGGTGATCTCATTGAAACATGGCGGGGGGGATTCCCCTCTTCCCCACCCCTGTCAATGGGATTTTCCCATTATTCGCACCCTCCGTTGCTGGGGAACCCGTGGCGGGAGATCACCATTAGCGGGATTGAAAAATCCCAGGCAACCTGACCGGAAAATCCCACCCCGGAAGATTCGGAAAGGGTTTGGCAGACTAGATGCTGGGCGGGTGTTTCACCTCCTAAGGGAAGCTAGAACGAAGGCTCACAGTTTAAAAATAAGAGTGTCCCATTTAAGTCAAAGATGAGAAGGAAATTTATTTCTCAGAGGGTCATGAATCTTTGAAATTTGCGTGCACAGACAACAGTGGATCACTGAATATACTCCAGGTGGAGTTGGACAGAGCTCTCAATGGAAGGGGAGTTAGAAGTTATGGGGGACAGACATAAAAGTAGAAGTTGAGGCCAGCTATGATCTTATTGGATGGCAGCTGCAGGTTAGAGGGGCTGGATGGCCCACTCATGGCTCCAATTTCCTATTTTTATATCTTTCCCTTCTGGTAAAGAGGAAACATAGAAACATAGAAGATAGGAACAGGAGGCCATTTATCACAACCATGGCTGATCGTCCAATCAATAGCCTCATCCTGCTTTCTCCCCATAACCTTTGATCCCATTCACCCCGAGTGCTATATCCAGCCGCCTCTTGAATACATTCAATGTTTTGGCATCAACTACTTCCTGTGGTAATGAATTCCACAGGCTCACCACTCTTTGGGTGAAAAAAGTCTCATCTCCGTCCTAAATGGTCTAACCCGAATCCTCAGATGGTTACAGCCAGAATCTGAGACAAAAGAAGGGATGTAAGGAGCCAGATTGGCTGCTTTGAGCAATGTATTCCTCAAACCCTGATCTAGGATACATTCCTTTACTCGGTGCACCAATATTTCGAGATTTCATCAGACAAATGTATAAAATCCTAAAACCTGCAACATCCTGGGCCGGAAAGATGGGATTGGGTTAGTTTCAAACACCGTCCAAAAGCCTTCTTTAATGGAAATTTATGTCAGTGACTATAATTCCTGAGTGCTTCACCAGGGACGCTCTGAGTCTTCAACATCCTGAGGGAAGGTCTGTCTGTCCTTTGAAAGTTGCTTTCTCAAAGATATGCTCTCTGCTTTCTTATTGAGGTTGAAGTTTGTGTTTTGCTACTTTCTGCTTATCTTTTCTCCCCATTTCTGAAGTCCGCACCTTTCTTGTGCCTTTTCCGCCTTTGCTGTGCTCATGCCTGTCTCCCTGAGCTGGTCTCTCAGTGTCACCCTGCCTGTTTACACCTCTTTCCACACTCTTCCATAACCTTATTCATTGCTCATTTTCCCAATGAACTCGCCTCAGTCACAATATCCAATATTACTGATTCTTCATTTTCACCGATTGCTTTTAACCATTCCTTTGTTGTGTTTTGTGTTTGAAAGCAACATAAAAAATAGGAGCAGGAGGAGGCCATTCGGTCCTTCGAGCCTGCTCTGCCATTCATTACGATCATGGCTGATCATCCAACTCAATAACCCAATCCGGCCTTCCCCTATATCCTTTGATCTCCTTCACCCCAAGTGCTTTATCCAACAGCTTCTTGAAAACATTCAATGTTTTGGCCTCAACTGCTTTCCGTGGTAGGGAATTTCCCAGGCTGACCACTCTCTGGATGTGGAACTTTGTCTTCATCTCTGTCCTAAATGGTTTACCCTGAATCCTCAGACTGTGACCCCTGGTTCTGGACTTTCCCACCATCGGGAACATCCTTCCTTCATCTACCCTGTCTAGTCCTGTTAGAATTGTGTAGGTTTCTATGAGATCCTCCCTCATTCACCTGAACTCCAGCGAATACAATCTTAACTTTCAAAGAACGAAGAACAAAGAAAATTACAGCACACGAACAGGCCCTTCGGCCCTCCAAGCCTGCACCGACCATGCTGCCTGACTGAACTAAAACCCCCTACGCTTCCGGGGACCGTATCCCTCTATTCCCATCTCATTCATGTACTTGTCAAGACGCCCCTTAAAAGTCACTACCGTATCTGCTTCCACTACCTCCCCCGGCAACGAGTTCCAGGCACCCACCACTCTCTGTGTAAAAAATCTGCCTCATACATCTCTTTTAAAACTTGCCCCTCGCACCTTAAACCTGTGCCCCCGAGTAATTGACTCTTCCACCCTGGGAAAAAGCTTCTGACTATCCACTCTGTCCATGCCCCTCATAATCTTGTAGACTTCTATCAGGTCGCCCCTCAACCTCTGTCGTTCCAGTGAGAACAAACAGTGAGAACAAAAGGTAGGGATATGTTTGGCACAACTTGTGGGGCCGAAGGGCCTGTTTTGTGCTGTAGTTTTTCTATGTTTCTATGTTTCTAAACCAAGTTTCTCCAACCTCTCCTATAGCTAATGCCCTCCATACCAGGCAACATCCTGATAAATCTTTTCTGTACCCTCTCCAAAGCCTCCACATCCTTCTGGTAGTGTGGCGACCAGAATTGAACACTATATTCCAAGTGCGGCCTCACTAAGGTTCTATAAAGCTGCAACATGACTTGCCAATTTTTAAACTCTATGCCCCGGCCGATGAAGACAAGCATGCTGTATGCCTTCTTGACTACCTTCTCCACCTGCATTGCCACTTTCAGTGACCTGTGTACCTGTACACCCAGATCCTTTTGCCTATCAATACTCTTAAGGGTTCTGCCATTTACTGTATATTTCCTATCTGTATTAGATCTCCCAAAATGCATTACCTCACATTTGTCCGGATTAAACTCCATCTGCCATCTCTCCGCCCAAGTCTCCAACTGATCTATATCCTGCTGTATCCTCTGATGGTCCTCATCGCTATCCGCAAATCCACCAACCTTTGTGTCGTCCGCAAACCTACTATCAATCCAGTTACATTTTCCTCCAACTCATTTTTATATATTACAAACAGCAAAGGTCCCAGCACTGATCCCTGAGGAACACCACTTGTCACAGCCCTCCATTCAGAAACGCACCCTTCCACTGCTACCCTCTGTCTTCTTTGACTGAGCCAGTTTTGTATCCACCTTGCCAGCTCACCTCTGATCCCATGCGACTTCACCTTCTGCAGCAGTCTACCATTAGGGACCTTACACGTCAGTCCTGCCATTCTAGGAATCAGACTGGTAAACCTTCTCCACACACCCTCTATAGCATGGACATCCTTCCTCAGATAAGGAGACCAAAACTTCCCCCGTGCATCTCCCTTAAACTTTCCCCCTCTCACCTTGAACCTGTATCCCCTTGTAGATGACACTTCCACCCTGGAAAAAAGGCTCTGACTATCCACCCTGTCTGTGCTTCTCATCATTTTGCAGACCTCTATCAGGTCTCCCCTCAGCCTCCATCTTTCCAGTGAAAACAATCCTAGTTTATTCAACCTCTCCTCATAGCCAACACCCTCGAGACCAGGCAACATCCTGGAGAACCCTCTTTGCACTCGCTCCAAAGCTTCCACATCCTTCTGGTTGTGAGGTGACCAGAACTGCACACAATACTCCAAATGCAGCTTAACCAAGCTTTTATATAGCTGCAACATTATTTCCCAACTCTTGTGCTCAATGCCCTGGCCAACGAAGGCAAGCATGCCATATGCCTTCTTAATCACCTTGGCAACCTATGTTGCCACTTTTAGGGAACTATGGACCTGCATGTCCAGATTCCTCTGTGTGTTAATGTTCCTAAGGGTTCTGCCATTTACAGTATCATTCACACCTAAATTTGAACTTCCAAAATGCATCACCTCTCATTTGTCTGGATTAAACTCCATCTGCCATTTCTGTGCCCAAGTCTCCAATCTATCTATATCCTGTTGTATCCTCTGACAATCCCCGGCACTATCAGCAACTCCATCAATCTTCGTGTCATCCACAAACTTACTAATCAGACCCCCCACATTTTCCTCCAGATCATTTATTCATTTTGGAATTCCAGTTATTTTTCTTTGCGGGTAGTTGCTCAGTCAGAGGCTTGCACACTGGATATTCACGTATGGATGTATTTTCAGACATTTCTTGACGTGGCGTTGCCAGCGTTGGACTGGGGTGGGCACAGTAAGTAGTCTCACAACACCAGGTTGAAGTCCAACAGGTTTATTTGGTAGCATGAGCGTTCGGAGTGCTGCTCCTTCATCAGCTGATGAAGGAGCAGTGCTCCAAAAGCTCATGCTACCAAATAAACCTGTCACATATTTCTTCACAGATGAATGTAGATTGATTTGAGAGAGTTCATTAGGTCAAATTGTCCTCCTTATAACCTTGCTGTTATATCTGGTTCTGTGCTAATCCCAAGAAGCTTCTGGAATGTTTGCATGTATCCCTTTTTGCAGTTGTTTGCAGTTAGAGAGTTGAACCGTGAAGCAGTTACAAACTCCATCTCAGCTTTCTTGCATAATGTCAACTTCCTCCATTTCACCATTGGCTCCACCTTCTGATCAATCAGCCCTGGGCCCCAATCTCTGGAATTTCCTCCCTAAAGTTCTCTTTAAGACTGCCTTTAAAACCTAACTGATCATAGATCATAGAATCCCTACAGTACAGAAGGAGGCTATTCGGCCCATTGAGGCTGTACCAACCACAATCCCACCCAGGTCCTATTCTCATAACCCCATGCATTTACCTTGTTAATCCCCCTGACACTAGGGTCAATTTAGCGTAGCCCAATCAACTCTGATCAAATCACTTGTCCCCATTGGCACGATCTCTCAGTCGTTCAGAGTGGCTGGATCTTCCGGTCCTGCCAATGGCACGCCCTCACCGCGGGTTTCCCGGTGGTGTGGGATGGAACCAATGGGAAATCTCATCGGCAGTGGCGGGACCAGACGATCCCATCATCGGCCAATGGCACGCCGTCTCCCACTGCCGAGAAAAACGTCACGGGGAGGCCAGAGAAACCCGGCACACGTCTCTCCGTGCATCTCGATGTGAAATGCTGTTCGATAAACATACCATGAAGCACCTTCAGGAACTTTATTACATAAAAGATGCTTTATAAATGCAAGTTGTTGTTGTACATCGCAGAGTCATGCATCAGCACAGAATGCCGCCCAGCAGGCACGGTAGCACAGGTAGCACAGTGGTTAGCACGGTAGCACAATGGTTAGCACTGCTGCCTCAGGGTTCGATTCCCGGCTTGGGTCACCATCTGTGTGGAGATTGCACATTCTCCCCATGTCAGCGTGGGTTTCCTCCGGGTGCTCCCGTTTCCTCCCACAGTCTGAAAGACGTGCTGCTTAGGTGCATTGACCCGAACAAGCGCCGGAGTGTGGCGACTAGGGGAATTTCACAGTAACTTCATTGCAGTGTTAATGTAAGCCTTACTTGTGACACTAATAAATTAACTTTAACTTTTACTTTAAAAAACATTGTAACTAGCTTGTGGAAAATCTTTCACCCAGCAATGCCACAGGGCTGAATATGCTGACTGTTAAGAATGGCCACAGGCAGGAGTAACTATCCCGAAAGAGTATTTGAAGCCACAACTACATCTTTGACAGATTAATTATTCACCACTCAATAAATCAGAAAACCACAGATTTTTTTTTGTTCAGTTTTTTTTTATTTTCAGCTTAGTTGTCACTGAGGTGAGTTTCACAAGAAATAAGTACAAAATCTCGGTGTACAAATTCTACTCAAACAAAGCAGGAGTGTGAGTGGAAAGAGTTGCTGTTTTGAGTTGGTCTGTTTGTTTTCACTTCCCGATTCCCAATCTCCCTAAAGATGCTCTCATTTTGGATGAAATCCGATTACGAATCCAGAGGAAAGCATAATGAATGAATAAAAGCACCCAGTAGGTTTGCAATGTTTATTCGTCATGAGGAGTATTTCCTGCCTTCAGAAAGACAGCCCCTAACGCGATTTCTGAAGTGTGATTATCGGTGAGTGAGTGATGACCGTTATTTTCTTCCCATTGGTCAGGAATGGCAGAAAACCAGCCATTCACAACTCATCCCAACTAATGGGAGTCGGGTTAAACCCTGATGAGAAACTGATGGGATCAGTTACAACACTGACCTTATTTTCCTTTGACGTCACTGGGCTGTGATACTGGACAGAGTGAAACATTAACATGCTACCCAATCCCATGGTTCCATGCCTGGAATATTTGGTTAAGATTAACCCCGATGTTTTCACACGTCTCAAGCACCCCTCCTGACACCACGAGCACTCCTGATGCAAATATCTTTAACCAAGTGCAAGTTAGCAAAAGAGAGTGTGAATGGACTAACGGGGACTTTTGTGAATCTTCAACTCAACTCTTATTGTAGCTTTTAGCTATAACAGCTCTGAAGAAGAGTCATGCAGACTCGAAACGCTAACTCTGCTCCTCTCTCCACATATGCTGCCAGTCCTTCTGCATTTTCTGTTTTTATTTCCTATTATTGGCCTCTCAATCCAACCCACCTCCCAATGTTGGGCCCTCCTTGCCTGGGTAGCTCTCAATCCAGTCCTTACCAGACTGACTCTCCAGGTCCAGCCAACATTCCCATCATGCACCAGTTGTCAGGCCCTTAACTCAGGATATCTCCTAAAGCAACTTCCAACTTGATCACTCCCTCCCGACCCCTACAAACTTTGGATAGCAGCAGGGCTAACCCAACACCAGCCCCCTGAACTCAGGCAGGCTGACTGAGCACCCTTCCTGCATTCCCCACGGCAGCCACGCACTCAGGTAACTCAAGCCAAGGCTGGCCGAATCTCTGTGGATTCACTGATTTAATAATCACTGCCAAAAGGGTGGTGGGAGCGGAGACAACAAACGATCTGGAAAGAAAACTGGATGGGCACTGGGAAATAAAATTGCAGGGCTACAGGGTGAGGGTGAGGGGTGATGGGACTGACTGGATTGCACCACAGAGAGCTAGCATGGGCTCAATGGGCTGAATGGCCTCCTTCTGTGCCTTAATAACTATGATTGGAGTGTGTGAGCTGCTATCAGAACCGTCGTGTTATCGGGGTATTTACCTTGGAGCCTCAGGATGGGTCATCGAGCCTCAAAACTGAGAATGAAGATAAAACCGACCCCTGATTTTTATCCATTAATCTAGTCACATCCAATCCCCTTAGCCTCCTGTTGACAGTTGCTCGGGCTATTTCTGCACTAGCTTTAATTCTAATTTAAATACAAAAAATGTTTCAAACAAATCTTACCTAAAGAAAATACATCTCATATAAACTTTTTCAGTTTACTGCATATCTATTTTCTATTTTTTTCCCAGATCAAAATATGTATAAAAACTGTCTAACCTAATTTAACACAAATCATTCTTTTATTTAGGATGAATAGATAGTTTTAAATGATTTTTTTTTTTGAAAAGCCTTCAACTGTTGGGGAGGGATTCGAACACAGGAATGGATCTGGACCTGGCTGGATGATGTAAATCAGCAATCTCTATTCCATACATCCTGGTCTTTAGTTTCAAATAAGGGAATAATAATGGCGAGAGATGTAAAGCAGGCTGTTAACTCCCTAACTGCTAACTCCCTCCCTGACTGTACACAATCAGACAAAGTTCAGAGCCACCTCTGAACTTGATACCGTGGCGAAGACTATAGAATTTAGCATGAAGAGGTCACAGGTGACATTGGGTGGGAAGAAAGGTGATGAACTGGCTGGAAATTTGAAGATGGGTTCTGGAAAGTAGCGAAGAGACAATTAGCATCAATTTGACATCTCTTTATGACAAAGTATTGGATGCTGAGGAACCTAGAACACAGCTCCAACAATGGAAGAGATTGTCAGTGAGATAAAAGAAGATTCACAAGACTGAGGGAAAGCGAAGATTCCCAGGAAGCGCACATCGAGCAAATCTGCTAATTTTGGGAGAAGTCATTTTGAAATCCTGAAATTGATGGCACAGGGTCAGTCAAGAATGAAAGTTTCCCGTGCGTGGACATGTGTTGGAGTTTACCTCATCCACATTTGGATAGGCTGAGGATTGGCACAGGATAGTCCATCGTTGCTTAACAATGTTACATTCTACAAGCATCGTGACTTTCAGAAAGGAAGTGATACCTTCAAGGCCCCTGGGGAAGTACTGCCAAGAGCAAAAAACAAGCTTCCTTGTTTTATCAACTGACTAATCAAAAGGGTTTTGGTGTGGGCGACTGGGTGGAAACAAAACTATACTGGTTTTGGTAGCGGAAAACGCAAGTCATTCTTCACAAACTTATACAATAACATCACAAAGATTCCTGTAGCTTGACTCAGCGGATATCACATCATACTGCCTGTAACAGCAGTGCTTGGCACATCGGTAAATACACTACAACCCTCCCACACCAAATCCTTTTCCACACACATACTGTTTCCTTTAAAAGTGTTGTAAAAAAGTTACTAATACATTATGTCATAATATGGTTGTGTTGTGTAGGAATTGGCCGCTGCTGGCCATGTTAGTGTGGACAACGTCCTTCTGATTGACGTTTTACTCATGAGGATAAGTTGTTTTGGGTTACAGTAATGTACAGAGGAACTGTATTCAAATGTGTTAAGCGTGCATCCACTAGTGTCAGAGGAATTCTAGATGATTTGAAATGCTCTTCATTAATAACAAACATTTGTTTTAATATTAAGAACTGATCTGCTGAACCAGAAGAGTTTTCTAAATGTGAACTGTACAAAAAGTAATTCTATTCATTTACAACTAACAAATTCTACGGAAACTAGAGCTCCTTCTATGACGTTTATACATTACATGTCATCTGTGTAGCTTATTATATTTACATTATTTTAGCTCTATAATTTATTGACCTATAAACACTATAAACATATTCAACATATAAATATTTTAACTCTATACATGGAAAGCTTTGAAAAACTAATTGATAATTACATCAGTCAAAACCGTAAAATATTCAGAAAGTTAGTTTTGCTTACTGACCATGACATTTTACACAAATGGAGATGTGTACTGGTAAACAATCAGAGTTTGCTTCCTACACAATCACAGGAATCTGCTGACAAGCCAGTCACTCCACCTCCGTACAGATTTTGTCAGTAGTGTTGGCGCACGCTAGTCCCCTTGACTTCTATTTGGCTGCTACGCTGCAGCTCCCGGTTAAACCTGCGAATCCGCCCCCAGGCTGTTTAGTTCCTCCGGGCTCAGCTTCTCGGGGTTATTGGCTCCCATTCCCTGACGGAAGCCAGAGGCAATCTCGTCAAATGTCCTCCCCTTGGTCTCGGGAACTTTGAAGTAGGTAAACACGAAAAACAGCACAAGCAGCACAGTGAAGATGATAAAAACGTACGGTCCACAGAGTTGCTGTTAGAAGGAGAAAGGAAACCTGATTAATAACAGCAAGAAGTTCTGGCATTCTCTGATGTATTCATCAGTAAACCCTGTGCTATTTATCATAAACAGCCACAATATCAGACAGAGATAACGATTTGCTATTACCAAAAGCAACAACCGATGTGTGGTAAGCCAGCTAGCAATATTGTGCCGTTCTGGATTTTCCTGTTTAAAAGTTCCACTGATTTCAGACAAGCTCATGTCCCCCGGGAACATTGAGTGAAGTCTCCATTCTCTGCCTCCCATTACTGTCAAGAGTGCAAACAGCCAGGTGTAATTGCCACAAGTCTCTCTCAGCTCCTCATTACAGACAAACGACACGGAACAGTTAGCACGAAGAGACTTTTGGCGGCTTTATTCAGATGCTTTAACTCCTGGGCAGTTAAATCAGGTCAGTGGGCTGGTGGTGTCATGGGGATTATTTGTTATATTGATGCCAGTTCAGCCCAATACAATTGCTGAGTCTCCGCTCCCCAGTGTAAAGACTTGCTCAGTGACAGCCCAAAGTGCACCAATGGATATTTACATTTGCAAGTCCGATCAACACGGTTCCCAGTGACTTACACGAAATATCGCATTCACCAATACTGTGATGTCTGAT
Source organism: Mustelus asterias (assembly GCF_964213995.1). NCBI lineage: Eukaryota > Metazoa > Chordata > Chondrichthyes > Carcharhiniformes > Triakidae > Mustelus > Mustelus asterias. The sequence continues at coordinate 2,112,694 of NC_135822.1, forward strand.
ATTTTTAAGTCATCAGCTCTGAATACTTCCAGTAGCTCCGGTAGATAAATGGCCCATCAGTTTAGAGTAGATATTTGAGTGCTTTCTGCAAACATCACCCAACTATGAACACTATAGTCCTATTTCTGAGTGTGTCTCAGTTCATAGATTCATAGAATCCCTGCAGTGCAGAAGGAGGCCTTTTGGCCCATCGAATCTGCACTGACTCTCCAAAAGAGCATCCTACCTAGGCCCACCCCACACATTTACCCCACTAATCTCCCTAACCTGCATGCCTTGGGACACTAAGGGGCAATTTAACACTGCCAATTCACCTAACCCGCACATCTTTCGACTGTGGGAGGGAACCAGAGCACCCAGAGGAAACCCACGCAGACACGGGGAGAACATGCAAACTCCACACAGACAGCCACCAAGGCCAGATTCGAACCCGGGTCCCTGGTGCTGTGAGGCAGCAGTGCTGACCACTGTGCCACCATGCCTTCAAGAGATAAAGAGTGCCCAAAGTGCATTTCTGGTGGACAGCTTCACCCACCGGCCTGGCATGGCCATCACTCACAATTCTCTTGCAAGTAGGACCCACCAGCGAGGTTCCTTGCTGACTCCAAAATGAAATTTCACCATTTTACTCAAAGTCTGAAGATAAGGTGAGTGGTACTATCTTCACAACACCCAGATAATGGCTGAGAATTTCCCGCAGCGAGCAGGGTGGAGGATGTGATGGACCAGCCAAGGATCTGCTGACTCCAAATGAGAAAATGCTGGAAAATCTCAGCAGGTCTGGCAGCGTCTGTAAGGAGAGAAAAGAGGTGAGGTTCTGATGCTTTGACAAAGGGTCATCTGGACTCGAAACGTCAGCTCTTTTCTCTCCTTACAGATGCTGCCAGACCTGCTGAGATTTTCCAGCATTTTCTCTTTTGGTTTCAGATTCCAGCATCCGCAGTAATTTGCTTTTATCTGCTGACTTCAGGCTGGAATTTTCAGTCGCGCGGGGGTGGGACTGAGAGATTCCGGCCAATGATTCCTCATCACTTTCCTGCCTGTAAGTTAAGCTGAACCAACACAATGCACCCACCTCGATGTACTGGAAGCCCATGCCAACGAGGAAATTTGCTGTCCAATTACACAAGCCAGCTACGGCGATGGCAGAAGGCCTCGGGCCTTGACTGAACAACTCGGCAACAATAAACCACGGGATTGGGCCTGGTCCGATCTCAAAGAAGGCCACAAAGCCAAAAATGGCGACAATGCTGATGTAGCTCATCCAAGTCAGTTGATCCTATTGGCCAACCAATAACACAAGATTATTAATGTTTTATACATGCAAAAAACAAACTCATTCTTAAAGCATAAAATGGAAGGAAATCTCCTGGGTGACGATATTTATTTTGCTATCAGTGCTGGTTTCTCCTTTTCCTCGTGCTATGTCATTGATCTCTCTATGGCGTGAAGCTTGCCAAGTGAAGCCAGGGGAGCTAGTTCTGTCCTCGGGCTCTAGCTGTGGGGTTGGGGTTAGATCATCAATGATCTCCCCAGCCGCGCCCCATAAAATGGACACTTGCCAAATGAAAAACAAGCCCCTCTCATGCCACCAAGCTGGTCATATGTGAGACCTTTCGTATCAGAGCCACAATCGCTCAAATTTCATTTTGACACAATCCCCACTGACGCTTCTTTCATTGTTACCCTGCAGCAGTTTAATTGCCAATGGAACTCTTCCCATTAATCAATATCTGCAAACCCAAACGTTGCCACTTTTAGGGACGTGGGTAAAGGAGACCATTCGGCCCCTCGAACCTGTCTCACCATTCAATAAGATTGTGATTGTTAAGATTATGAAAAGATTCCTACGATCTGTATCTCAATTCCACTAACCACCTTGGCTCCATTCTCCTTAATCCACTGACCCAACATTGACCATGGGGCGGCATGGTGGCACAGTGGGGGCGGCACGGTGGCACAGTGGTTAGCACTGCTGCATCACATTGCCAGGGACCTGGATTCAATTCCGGCCTCAAGGTGACTGTCTGTGTGGAGTTTGCATGTTCTCCCCGTGTCTGCGTGGGTTTCCTCCGGGTGCTCCGGTTTCCTCCCACACTCCAAACATGTGCTTGATTGGCAATGCTAAATTGCTCCTTCGTGTCAGGGGGATTAGTGGGGTAAATACGTGGGGTTACAGGGATAGGGCCTGGGGGGATTGTTGTTGGTGCAGGCTCGATGGGCTGAATGGTCTCCTTCTGCACTGTAGGGATTCTATGATTCCATGACCTAGCAATCTCATTTTCGAAATTTCCCACCCTCAGAATGTTCCGGCGGGGGGAAGTTCCAGATTCTCACTCCCCTTTGTGTGAAGAAGTGTTTCCTGACATCAGTCCTGAATGGTCGAGTTCTCGTTTGGAGACTCTGCCATCTTGTCCTGTACTCTCCCTCTCAGAACAAGTTATTAGTCTATTTACCCCAACAAATCCTTTCAGCCTCTTAAACACTTCAGTTAGATCAACCTTTAACCTTCTCTCCTGACGGAATTACAGGCCCAGTCTATGGAGCCTGTCCTCATTATCCAATGCGTTTTGCCCTGGGACCATTCTGCTTCAGTTTCTTTCAGGAATTCTTTTTTTATTCATTCATGGGCAATGGGCGTCTCTGGCTGGCCAGCATTTATTGCCCATCCCAGTTGCCCGAGGGCAGTTGAGAGTCAACCACATTCTGTGGCTCTGGAGTCACATGTGGGCCAGACTGGGTAAGGATGGCAGATTTCCTTCCCTAAAGGACATTAGTGAACCTGATGGGTTTTTCCGACAATCGACAGTGGTTTCATGGTCATCAGTAGATTCTTAATTCCAGATTTTTTTTAATGGAATTCAAATTTCACCAACTGCCGTGGTGGGATTTGAATCCCGGTCCCCAGAACATGAGCTGAGTTTCTGGATTAATAGTCTAGCAATAATACCACTAAACTGTTCCCTCCCGTGTCCAGAAAATGTTCGAAAGTTTAAGCACAGCTGTCCTCAACCACAATGACCCCAATTTGGAGCTAAAATGCGTTCAGCAGAGTACCAGCTGACAGCCTGAAGTTGTTTACCGAGGAAAAGTCACACACTTTATTAAAACATTTTTCACCTACTGACTTTTCTCACTGGACAAACATTTTCTTAGTACCATGCAGCTCAGCAGGCCATTCAGCCCATCATTCCTGTGCTAGCTCTTTGAAAAAGCTATCCAATTATTTCCAGTCGTCCCCACTCCCCCCGGCTGTTCTTTCCCTGGAACTCAGTCACTTTTTAATTATATATCCAATTCCCTTTCAGTATCAAAACTTTGGGAGCATTTCCATTCTGCAGTGTAAATCAGGGCACCGGGGTGTTGTGTCCTGTAATCAATCATTGGCTGTGAGTCAGTGGGACACAGGAAGAGTTTATAGAGATTTATTCAGGGAGTTACAAGGCCACACGACAGAAATTTAAGGAAATTGGATAAAATCCCTTTGCACTAGTTCTACGGGAGCTTTCAAAGGAGGGGATTTGATGGGTTTAATGGGACATTATTTTGTTCCTGCCATGCTGTGATGACTGTCCCTTTAAGGGTGACACAGCAGAAGAGAGTCCCCTGGTTTGAGGGGCCAATTGGGACTGAGAGTGAGTAATCACCCCACGGGGTGGAACCCTCTCTGCAAACAGAAGACAGTCTGAAAACATGTAGGGATTGGGGCAGCCGGAGGGGTGGGGCAGCCGGAGGGTGGGGGGGGGGAGCGGGGGGCTCTCCTCTGTACAGTTTTTCCTTGTTAATAAATTACCCTTTGTGTTCCTGACTAAATCTGAAGTGTGCATCATTACACATGCCCAGTGAGGTCATGTCTTATCCATAACTTTAAAACACAGTAATCGGTTTCCAATCTTCATTCAGAGTGAATGGGCAGGAACAAGTGGCTAAGATGGTTGCTGAGGGTCAGGTGACTTTTGCAATTTCTGCATCAAATTTCTAGAAAATGAATGTGTGTGTGTGAGAGAGAGAGTAAATGTGTGAGACTGCAAATGAAAATGCATGTGAGTGAGTGTGTGAATGTGTGCATTACAAAGAACAAAGAACAATACAGCACAGGAACAGGCCCTTCGGCCCTCTAAGCCCGTGCCGCTCCCTGGTCCAAACTAGACCATTCTTTTGTATCCCTCCATTCCCACTCCGTTCATATGGCTATCTAGATAAGTCTTAAACGTTCCCAATGTGTCCGCCTCCACCACCTTGCCTGGCAGCGCATTCCAGGCCCCCACCACCCTCTGTGTAAAATATGTCCTTCTGATATCTGTGTTAAACCTCCCCCCTTCACCTTGAACCTATGACCCCTCGTGAACGTCACCACCGACCTGGGGAAAAGCTTTCCACCGTTCACCCTATCTATGCCTTTCATAATTTTATACACCTCTATTAAGTCTCCCCTCATCCTCCGTCTTTCCAGGGAGAACAACCCCAGTTTACCCAATCTCTCCTCATAACTAAGCCCCTCCATACCAGGTAACATCCTGGTAAACCTCTTCTGTACTCTCTCCAAAGCCTCCACGTCCTTCTGGTAGTGTGGCGACCAGAACTGGACACAGTATTCCAAATGCGGCCGAACCAACGTTCTATATATCTGCAACATCAGACCCCAACTTTTATACTCTATGCCCCGTCCTATGAAGGCAAGCATGCCATATGCCTTCTTCACCACCTTCTCCACCTGTGACGTCACCTTCAAGGATCTGTGGACTTGCACACCCAGGTCCCTCTGCGTATCTACACCCTTTATGATTCTGCCATTTATCGTATAGCTCCTCCCTACATTATTTCTACCAAAATGCATCACTTCGCATTTATCAGGATTGAACTCCATCTGCCATTTCTTTGCCCAAATTTCCAGCCTATCTATATCCTTCTGTAGCTTCTGACAATGCTCCTCACTATCTGCAAGTCCTGCCAATTTTGTGTCATCCGCAAACTTACTGATCACCCCAGTTACACCTTCTTCCAGATCGTTTATATAAATCACAAACAGCAGAGGTCCCAATACGTGTATGCACAAGCGAGTGAGCGAGTGTGTGTGTGAGTGTGAGTGTGTCTATGTCTGTGTGTGAGTTAGTGTGTTTATGCGTGTGAGTGCAAGTGTGTGTGTGAGTATGTGTGTGTGTGAGTGCGGGTGTGCATGTCTGAGTGAGTGTGTGTATGAGTCTGTGTGAGCGTGTGTGTGAGTTAGTGTGTTTATGCGTGTGAGTGCGAGTGTGTGTGTCTGAGTGAGTGTGTGAGTGTGTGTGTGTGTGTGAGTTAGTGTGTTTATGCGTGTGAGTGCGAGTGTGTGTGTCTGAGTGAGTGTGTGTGTGTGTGTGTGTGAGTTAGTGAGTTTATGCGTGAGAGTGCGAGTGTGTGCTCCTTGGAAAAAAATATTATAGCGCAATTTCCCATTTGAGCGGATAACTCAAAAAATGCTCATTTAGCATGCTGCTAATTTTTAGAGATCTCATTAATATGTTTTTGAAAGATGTACCTGGCAGCCTTTGCACAGTTATTGAACTTATTTCTGTTAAACTGCCCTTTGTAAATCAATAATGGCTAATTGTTTGTGCTGAATGAGATTTTACCCTATCCTCATTGGGGCCTGGACTCAAGTCCAGTCCCAAGTGATGGTGGGAAAGTTTCCTTCAGCCAGGAGCTCTGTGAGTCCCTGGGCAGTGAGTTTGTTTCCTCAGTGCCCCTTTGGGCCCCTTTGTCGATGGTTTTTGTAAACAAAGCAAGTTGATTGAATAATACAGGCACCGAGAGAGGAGTGACAGAACAAGCCTCTCACCAGAAGAGCCAGTGCAATGGTCATCAGCATCGCACAGGTGGCCATGCCAGCCAGGCCAATCAGGTGAAGAGTACGGCGCCCAGCTCGCTCCACCACGAACAACTGTCGAAACAAAAACATCACGTTAGACTCTGCAGCCGAGAAACACAATCCTGTCCATTTATGGGTACAGAACGGTCAGTCTAACTGGGTGCTGGGCCAGGAATTAGAAACACATTCAATTACAAAACATTTAATTTACCCGCCCACCCCCCACCCCGCCTAAAGAAATGTTCTCCCTTCATCCCTTGATAGTTCTGAATTGTGAAGAGTTGAACCTACATCGATACCACACATTGGAAAACCTCTCAGGCCCCAAGGAGCCCCTTCTTCATGTGTGGCCTCGGATGGTTAATATTAATGGGCTACGGCTGAGGAGGACAACTCACCAGTCCGTGTGGCCCAGTTTCACACTGAGACTTTGTGGAGAGTCGTCTTCCATTTAAGTTAAATTCCTAATTTTATTACAGTTGGGAAACTCAGTAATTTTGTGAAGAATACTTACTGATACAACTGTGAAAGCAGTGTTAACCACACCGGAACCAATGGTGGCATAGACCGGCTGTTCAACGCCAGCTTTCTCAAAGATCTTTGTTGAGTAGTAGAATACCTGCAGAGGAAATCAAATAGATATTGGGAAACACTAACATGGTGCAATTGGCATTTACAATCTCAAAATCTTACACATTCAGTGAGGAATCATGCAGAATTCTGACCATTGGTACAGACCAAATAAAGTAATGAGAAATCTCAGGGTAGAGGATTTCAGTCAGTGCAGGAAGTAGTCAGAAGGTGAATCTTACAGATATTTTGCACACAGTCGGTCAGTGGTCCATTCTTGCTCCTATTTATCCTCTGATGACTCCACAGGAGTTTCCTTTACCATTAACAATACTGAGATTCTGGGTTTGAAATGCAGTGTCTGTGGGATTTCCCATTTGCTCTCTGTCCGAATCCCCACCATGAGGCACGCTTTACAGAGTTGTAAATTTTACACACAAACAAGGGTGTGTTGTTGTATCAGGCAATAATCAAACACCATTTCCAACAATGACATCCAATATATGGCTGCCCTTATCCAACGATTTCCCTTGAGTGGTGGGTGGGTAAGAAAGACCATTCCATTTCCTTTTGAGAAAAGGGAAGACTTGGAGCGACTGAATTGGAGTTTTCCAGATTACAAAGGCAAGTGATTGGACCAAAGAAAACCAGCAAATGCTGGAAAATCGCAGCAGGTCTGACAGCATCTGTGGAGAGAGAATAGAGCCAACGTTTCGAGTCTGAGTGACCCTTCATCGGAGCTCTGGATGACCCTTCTTGGAGGGTGAGTTGGAAGGTTCATCCAGACTGGAAACGTTGGCTCTATTCTCTCTCCACAGATGCTGTCAGACCCGCTGAGATTTTCCAGCAATTTCTGTTGTTATTTTCAGATTCCAGCATCCGCAGTATTTTGCCTTTATCTACGTGATTGGGCCAAATGGATTACTAAAGGAAAGGGTCCAATGGGCAAGGTTGCAAATTATAAATGTAGAAATTAAAATTAGAAAGGGAACTCAGTGACAAGGTTTGTAGTATAACTGAGATCCAGAGAAAATGGCCGGGAAATTCTCAGCTGCAAAAATCCCATTCAATGAGATGAATTTCTGAAGAGAGAATGAATTGAGGGAATGATGAGAAGGTTGCGACTGGGATTAAGGTCCCAGAAAAGGGCAAACTTCCAGGACCTAATGGCCCTTACCCATTGACAGCGAATCATTTGCCTGTACTTACAGCATTGATGCCAGACAGTTGCTGGGACAATTGCAGCACGATTGCGATGATGATGGGCTGACGGTACATTGGTGATCGGAAAAGCTCAGGAATTGTGACTTTCTTCTCTCGCATCATCTGCCTGCTCTCTTCCTTCATCTCCTGCAAGTCACTGCTGACATCTGTCGTTCCACGCAGCTTCTTCAGAACTAAACAAATTTGTCAGTGTTAATTTAAGAAATACTAACTCCCAACCCATAAAAATTGTGGAAAACACAATATTCGGGGGGGGGGGGGGGGAGAGCTGGGGGGGGGGGGGGTTGCAGGGGCAGATGGGGGGGCTTTAACAGAAATGGATGGAAATTCCCAATGCTGGTAGCATGCAATTTTGATGTGGAGATGCCGGCGTTGGACTGGGGTAAACACAGTAAGAAGTTTAACAACACCAGGTTAAAGTCCAACAGGTTTATTTGGTAGCAAAAGCCACACAAGCTTTCGAGGCTCTGAGCCCCTTCTTCAGGTGAGTGGGAATTCTGTTCACAAACAGAACTTATAAAGACCCAGACTCAATTTACATGAATAATGGTTGGAATGCGAATACTTACAACTAATCCAGTCTTTAAGAAACAAAACAATGGGAGTGGAGAGAGCATCAAGACAGGCTAAAAAGATGTGTATTGTCTCCAGACAAGACAGCCAGTGAAACTCTGCAGGTCCACGCAACTGTGGGAGTTACAAATAGTGTGACATAAACCCAATATCCCGGTTGAGGCCGTCCTTGTGTGTGCGGAACTTGGCTATCAGTTTCTGCTCAGCGACTCTGCGCTGTCGTGTGTCGCGAAGGCCGCCTTGGAGAACGCTTACCCGAATATCAGAGGCCCTATGAAAGATGCCCTCATAAGAACAGGATATGGCGCTAGACTCATTGATCAACAGTTCCAACGCGCCACAGCGAAAAACCGCACCGACCTCCTCAGAAGACAAACACGGGACACAGTGGACAGAGTACCCTTCGTTGTCCAGTACTTCCCCGGAGCGGAGAAGCTACGGCATCTCCTCCGGAGCCTTCAACATGTCATTGATGAAGACGAACATCTCGCCAAGGCCATCCCCACACCCCCACTTCTTGCCTTCAAACAACCGCACAACCTCAAACAGACCATTGTCCGCAGCAAACTACCCAGCCTTCAGGAGAACAGTGACCAAGACACCACACAACCCTGCCACAGCAACCTCTGCAAGACGTGCCGGATCATCGACACAGATGCCATCATCTCACGTGAGAACACCATCCACCAGGTACACGGTACATACTCTTGCAACTCGGCCAACGTTGTCTACCTGATACGCTGCAAGAAAGGATGTCCCGAGGCATGGTACATTGGGGAAACTATGCAGACGCTGCGACAACGGATGAATGAACACCGCTCGACAATCACCAGGCAAGACTGTTCTCTTCCTGTTGGGGAGCACTTCAGCGGTCACGGGCATTCGGCCTCTGATATTCGGGTAAGCGTTCTCCAAGGCGGCCTTCGCGACACACGACAGCGCAGAGTCGCTGAGCAGAAACTGATAGCCAAGTTCCGCACACACAAGGACGGCCTCAACCGGGATATTGGGTTTATGTCACACTATTTGTAACTCCCACAGTTGCGTGGACCTGCAGAGTTTCACTGGCTGTCTTGTCTGGAGACAATACACATCTTTTTAGCCTGTCTTGATGCTCTCTCCACTCCCATTGTTTTGTTTCTTAAAGACTGGATTAGTTGTAAGTATTCGCATTCCAACCATTATTCATGTAAATTGAGTCTGGGTCTTTATAAGTTCTGTTTGTGAACAGAATTCCCACTCACCTGAAGAAGGGGCTCAGAGCCTCGAAAGCTTGTGTGGCTTTTGCTACCAAATAAACCTGTTGGACTTTAACCTGGTGTTGTTAAACTTCTTAGCATGCAATTTCCCAGGAATGCCAACGTGGGAACTCTCTCCAGAGCTCCGAGGACACCCGTAACTTCCCCATGGCCGTTTATCAGTCTCAGAGTAAAGGTGAGTGTCACCTGAGTCACATGTGAAGTCAGGCTAACCTTACATTCAGCTGACATCCACACAGGGACACATCTCTGCTGTAACTGGGAGACAGTAAGAGCTTGGTGGGGAGGAGGGGGGATGGAGGGGTGAGGGGGCAGGAGGGGTGCCTGGGTGAATGCTCTTTCTGAGAGTCGGTGGAGACCCAATGGGCCGAATGGCCTCCTTCTGCACAGTCGGGATTCCATGGTTTCTATGCTGCAAATTAAACACGCTAAAGCTGTCAGCAATTCTGCATGACAACACAGAGAGAACTGAGGACATTTTTGTAAGAAAAACAGAAATAAAGATTTGCTTTTCCAGAACCCCTTTCATGGCCACTTTACAGCCAATGAAGTACTTTTGAAATGCACCCACTCTTGTCGGAAACGAGGCAGCCAATTTGTGCACAGCAAGATCCCACAAGCAGCAAGGTGATAATGGACAGATAATCTGACTTTAACCTAATGACAAATCAAGTTCCTACCATGAAATTCTCTCCTTCGATTCCATTTTTTGGTCTGATTTAGTGAGGTACCACTCAGCCCTCTCTGGACACATGAGGCACCCCTGACATCATCAACCATTCCTACAGCTACCAATCAGCCTCATTCCCCGAACACAGTGCGTAACGTGTCACCTGTGTTTTGTGATCAACTACCCAGTGACCAAGAAGCAAACAAAAGTCCATGAAACTTTCCTTGCACTGTTAGGTTTGCTAAATAGTTACACTCCTTGTATTATTCTTACAACAGCTTCAAATAACAATCCCTCAGCTGTTCAGAGACAAAACAGAGCAGTGTTTCTAACAACTAAAATCTTACCACTTTTTGCCTTGCTTTCCTCATTCTTGTTGATTAGGAGGAAGCGAGGGCTTTTTGGACAGAACGGTAAAGTGATACACTGCAACAGTGCGGGGAGGAACAGAAACCCAAGCAACAACGGCCAGAGAGAATCATTTCCCATGATAGAGTCCAACCCAAAAACCTGCAAATACAAGGAAAGATTATTTTAATCAGTTGCATCTGAAAAACAAGTAGCAAAAGCTGTTCATCTTCGCTGAATAGGTCACATCAAATGGCCTTAGAATTTGGGAATTTAGAAGGGTTGACAATAACAGGGAGGATTACACAAAAGACTTGCAATCTGTGTGAATGCATTAACTGCTGCTCTGAAAGGGAATTAGCAGCGTAAATACATGGGGTTACGTGGATAGGGCCTTTGTAAAATGCTCTGTTGGAGAGTCAGTGCAGACTCGATGGGCTGAATAGCCTCCTTATGCACTGTAGGGATTCCATGATTGTACGAAAAGGTTGCCATTGATGTAAATGCATTGCTTTCCTTAGCACAGTCGGTGCCCCTTGCATAAATCTCAGAGCAACCGATCGGTGCTTTCAGCAAAATAAAAACCAAGCAACTAAACTGTGCTTGATCGTGATTGGTTAGAATAAGGTTGTTCTGGTGTTGTATACACTCATGCTAGGAGCAATACTGCAATTAATCTACAATCGTTCAATATAAAATCATTATTCTCATCCATAGTTAGAAATGAGTTTCCCAAGACTATAACAATAATATAAAGTGTGAGGAGACACAGGATTTCACTGGCCTCAACCGCGACTGGGATTCTCCAGTCCTGCTGCAGTGAATGGAGGTTTAGCTGAGCACCAGATTCTCCGATCCCGCTGGCAGCAGCAGCAGGGCACCCAAAAACTGGAGAATTCCGGCCATGGCATTGATTGTATCGACCAGAATCTTCCAGCTGTTCCCATCAACGGAATCTTCCAGTCCCATTGACAGAGAACCCCCACCATGGGAAACCCACGTTGACAAGGGCGGCATGGCCAAGTTGGGCCAAAGGGCCTGTTTCCATGCTGTAAACCTCTATGACTTTATGACAGCGGTGGGACCGGAAGATCCCGCCATCGGCCAATGGCTGGCCGCCTCATCCACCGCTGTGGGGTGGAGCAGGAAAATCCCACCCACAGCACATTAATGTGAAGAGGTGCGGCCTGACTATGTATTGCTCACCTGTGCAACGAGAATTCCGACCACAATGCCCAGCTGATGGAGGGTACCCAGAGCTCCTCTTAAAGCTGTGGGAGATATCTCACCAATGTACATCGGAACAAAGCCTGTGGTCAAACCACAGTAGATGCCGATAATGAACCGTCCCAAAATAAGCATTTCAAAGGAGCTGGCCAGTTTGGAAAAGCCCATGAGAATGGCTGCAATAAACGCCAGGATGTTGATCATCAGCATAGAATTCCGCCTGGTTTAAAGAACAGATACATTTTTTTAAGTGGAGCAGAATTCAATCATAAGTCTTCGAATTGTTTCATTTTAAAATGTGAGAAACTAATTTATCCAATGAAATTCAATGTATCTCAGTATTATAAATGTTAATTCACTGGAAAATGCATTCCGCACTGATTTCACGGATCAGTTTGTCCCATCTTCAACATCCTAAGTTAAATTGCCTGGTAGATATCTATGTCCAAACCTGAGTAACTTAATAATTTATAAATGACAAATTCACACCGAAAACTTGATGAACACTTGAAATGCCATCGCATGGACCAAGTGCTGGAAAACGGGATCAGAATCGATAGCGTGCGATGGCCAACGCAGACACGATGGGCTTTGCCCGCAACTGGGATTCTCTGATCTCATTGCAGCAAATGGAGATTTGGCTAAGCACCAAATTCTCCATTCTCGCTGCAGGGCGGGCGAGACTGGAGAATTCTAGACTAGTACTCGTTACAATTATTTTATGTTTTTGATTTTATTTTCATATTTCATTCTAATATGAACGCACTGGCAGGTAAGGAAGTATACTAACGTGGCAAAATTAGACAGGAACAGTTCTCATAGCTGATGATGAGCTACATGTCACTGGAAACAGGATTGCAATCTTAATGTTGGATATGGGACAGAAGGCAGAGGCCAAAGCTTCTGTTTTGGTACAATTAAATTTAAACCCAAGTCCTCAACAAAGGATTTCACACTGGGAAGAAAATCTCAGCATCAGGAAAATGTGCTACGTAATAATTATCATAGGCTGAAGTTCCTGAGTTCCAAACAAAATTCTATCTTAATCATAAATGGATAGTGTAATTAGTAAAGATATTCTGAATAGTGAACTAGATCAATATCATTGAGGATCTCAGGTCTTCCTTTCCCCCCCATTCTTTCTCTATCTCTGTACTTGACTAAGATCTGTTACATCTCTATCTATTTCCAGTTCTGATGAAACTTCGTCAACCTGAAACATTAACTCTGTTTCCCTCTCCGCTGCCAGACTTACTGTTTTTTCCAGCATTTTCTGTTTTATTTCAGATCTCCAGTACCTTTTATAAAGACACTGATAAAACGGGGTGAAATAATCTGAAACTAGCAACTACTAAAAGGGTTATTAGGAGGAGGGATTCTAGCTATGAAATTGAGGGGAGGGGAGAGTTGAAATCATTGTTAATTGTTGCCAGTCACTCTCTGTGGTCCCTGAATTTAACCATGACCAGATAAACACTTCCTCAGATTTACTGCAAGACATGATGCCGGGAAAGACTCAAATGTTGAGAGCTATTGCCCCATATTGAATCGCAAAGAAATCCAATTCTCTGAGAGTGCTACAAATCAAGGGGGTGCAAAGAATCGATAGTGAAACAGCAAGTGCTTGAAACATCTGCTTTGGTGTGACTACGCTCCAATAGCAGGGATGACTTTGATCAGTTCCTGCCTGATATTTTGCTGAGTTACTCAGATCATGCAACGCTCTCTGATACTGAGGTTGGAATAAATAAGCCAGAGGATGAACCAATGTCTGGGGTTGAGCTGTAATCACCCAAATAACTTTACCAGTCAAACCAAAAATGGTCCTGAATTTTGAATGAGATGATTAACATCCTTATTTTGGACTAATTGCTCTGGATTCCTTTCATTTCCTAATAACATTTGTCAAATGACCTTGGAAATATAAATGAGTGTTCAGCACAAACATGCTTCAGTAATGTCAACATTCCCATTGAAGGAATGTTGGGATTAGGTCTAAAACTGCAAAACATTCTTGGCCAGCTGGCCACCCCACCCATTCTGAGAATCCTGCCACTAGAGTTCAGACCAGATCTGTTGTGTTGATGACCAGATGTATTCATTGCCTGGACATTGATTAAATCTAATGCCACTGTCTAACTTGCTTCAGACCAACACTGAATGTTGGTTCAGTGCTTAGCTACTTCATGTGTGGTACTAGGCACCATATGGTGATCTATGGAGAGTAGACAGAACCCAATACAAGAGGCAACTCCTACTTGATAGTGTCCAACTCAGCCTGCTTATACCATCAACTTTCTATTTAATATTCTTCTCAATGTAGAAACTGCTGATTAGAAATGGCTTATGGGCAGGTATGTCCTTTAGCTCTATAAGATTAGCAGGGTAAATATGTGGGGTTGCGGGGATAGGGCCTAGGTGGGATTGTTGTCTGTGCAGACTCGGTGGGCCAAATGGCCTCCTTCTGCACTGTGGGGATTCTATGATTCTATGAAGATGTTCAGGACAGTTTGTGACTGTTACATTGCAATTGACTTAATCTCCAATTTAGGAAGCAAACCAGTTGTAGAATCGATGCAGAGCCATAGGGAAGAACACAACACACTCATGTGAACTATTCTTTTGTTTCTGCCAATCTTTACGGTGGAGATTGAAGTTATTGAAAAGGAGAGTGAATGGGCATTGAAGGGCAGTCGGCAAATATTTGACATTGGTATTGGAAGTTAGCGGAATGTGAAATCATCAATAAATATTGAACAATCAACTGGTCTTTGATGGGGATTTCAGTCCTGAAGATGTCAGCAGTATTTGTTCTAAATATTGCCAACTCATCGTTGGCATATAGTATCGCTCTGCTACCAGCTGTACATTTGTCCTAGTAACAGAGGTCATGGCAGAAATAGATGCCGCCTCATTTTCTACCTGGTTTGTTAAGAGTTATTCTGAGATAAGCTGGCATATCAGAGATTGTAGAACTAGTGAGTGACAATCGGTCGGCTGACTATAAGAATGTAAAACATTATTTGCTAATAACAAATATTTGCCCCAGAATGTCAGACTGTGACATTTGCTAAGTCACATATCAAACACTGTGATATTACAGTGTATTAGTAAAGAAATGAACATGTAGTATGGACTAGAAATATATATTACCTTCCAAATCGGTTGACGAATAACCCAACTGAAAATGATCCAAACATACCACCCACTGAGAAAATAGCAACAGCCAGAGACCAAACTGTAGTGAGACCTGATGGCGTGATGGGTTCATTGTAGCGTTGTAACCAGGTATCATTAATAAAGCTTTCAATAACCTGAAAGAGAAATCAGCAACATTGAAGAATGTAAGAGATGAACCGTAGTCACCAAAACCTTTTAGACAAGGACTTCTGTCCTAAAAATTCCAGGTGTTTGTACCAAATGTCATATTTGGAATAAAGTGGAAATCTGCTACTAGCTGTACCATCGTCCCATTAACAGGTCATGGTACGAATAGATACAGCCTCATTTTCTACCCGTTTGTTAAGAATAACTCAGAGATAAGCTGCTATATCAGCATTGCCAACACTAAATAAATAGTAAAATCCAAATGTTGATAATAGTGATGATTGAGTAATGTTACAGTTCTTTCTTTAGGTTGGGAGAAAAGTAAAGTCGGAGTGAGGCGTTAGTGAAAAAGTATTGAAGTAACATGGCGTCGGATAAGGAAATGGACCAGCCTGTCTGAACACACCACCCACTAGAGGGCATGAACGTCCCATTTGCTCAGAGCAATGCGTGCATTTACCATGATAGTCACATGCTTTATCTACTAGTGTTGACAGAATTTGCATTTACTAAAAGGTCACAGCAAAAGGATATCTTCCTGATTCTACACTTGTTCCCATCTTGGCATGAAACTACTTTCAAGTGGAACAGGCTGCTAATGTTCCTATGTCAGACTCTAACTCAATATCACGTTGCTATCAGCAGTTAGATAGCAGTTATTGTCATTAACTCTTCTAACTACATTTTTTAAACTTACTGACATCATTGTGACACATTAGCCACCTCTCACCCATTTAACAGCAACAACCAACTCATGTTTGATGTCATGACAGGAAATACGGGACCTTGAATCTTAACTGATAATCCCTAATTCATTATTGTTAAACCTGAGCTTTATTATCTTCCTCTCAAATTTCCAGCTAACCTTCTACAAACTGTGAGGTGGAGATGCCGGCGTTGGACAGGGGTGGGCACAGGAAGAAGTCTCACAACACCAGGTTAACCTGATGAAGGAGCAGTGCTCCAAAAGCTCGGGAAACCAAATAAGCCTGTTGGACTTTAACCTGGTGTTGTGAGACTTCTACAAACTGAACTGTTGTCATTCGTTAGAAAATTCCTTCAGTCAAAGACAAAGGGCTGAATTCTCAACGCAATGGATTTCACCCTGGAACCCATCCCTGCACACCTCCTCCCCCCTCCCCCCCCCCCCCCCGCCCCCCCCCACACCCCCCACTCAGCACTGACCCTTAGCACTGCCCCCCCCTCCCTCCCCCCAGCACTACCTGGGCACCAACCCTCACAGTTGCTTTTATATACCAGTGAATTATAAAATCTAAATCACACTGGGGAGATGGTGATGTGGAGGTAATGGACAAGTAATTCAGAGGCCCAGGCTAATGCTCTGGGGACCTGGGTTCAAATCCGACCATGGTAACTGGTGGAATTTAAATTAAATTAATAAATCTGGAATTGAAAGCTAGTCTCAGTAACGGTGACCATGAAATTGTCATCAATTGTTGAAAAAACTCATCTGGTTCACGAGGGAAGGAAATCTGCCGTCTTTACCCAGCCTGGCCTACATGCAACTCCAGAGCCACAGGAATGGGACTATTAACTGGCCTCGGAAATGGCCAAGCAAGTCACTGAGTTCAAGGACCAATTAGGGATGGGCAGCAAATGCTGGCCCAACCAGCGACGCCCACATTTCAAGAAAAGAAAAAACAAAAAAGTGAAGAAAATTCATTCCCAGTACGTTGAAAAATAAATGTTTTGGGTTTTTTTATTAAGTTAAATACAACAAAACATTGTTTACGCACTGAACTTGTTCGTACTCTCAATCAGCCAGAGAGTAGAGATTTCTGTAAATCAGCAGTAACAAACGGATGGAACTATCTTTCGCTAACTGTCGTGGTTATTTAATTTTCCTCAGGGCACGGTTTGGGCAGGTCTTCATCCTTTCATTTATATTAAACAGATTAATGACTATTTGAAAATGGTGCATGGGATACTCATTGGGAAGTTGGAAAATAACAACTGATATCCCCATCAATCATTCCCACAACTGTTTCCTAACGAGTTACTTTTACAATCATAGAATCATCATAGAAACCCTACAGTGCAGAAGGAGGCCATTCGGCCCATCAAGTCTGCACCGACCACAATCCCACCCCACATATTTACCCACTATTCCCTCTAACCTACACATCCCAGGACTCTAAGGGGCAATTTTTAACCTGGCCAATCAACCTAACCCGCACATCTTTGGACTGTGGGAGGAAACCGGAGCACCCGGAGGAAACCCACGCAGACACGAGGAGAATGTGCAAACTCCACACAGACAGTGACCCGAGCCGGGAATCGAACCCGGGACCCTGGAGCTGTGAAGCAGCAGTGCTAACCACTGTGCTACCGTGCCGCCCTAAGATTTCCTTAAAAGTCGAAGTTGCAATGTTTAACTGGGATGACTGTGCTTTAACGTATGGGGCAGTTATTTGAGTCCTGTCCAGACACTGTATGTGAAACAAAAGGCTCTCTTATTTACAGAGTGGCTTTTAGCGTAAATCAGGTTTGGGTAGGTCCAGTCAATGTGCTCATAGTGACTGATGGACAAGACTGATGTAATGATGGAAAATAAATCTGCATCAGTGACGTCAGAGTGCTGTTCAACAGTTGAAAGCATTCTTTTACTTTCTTTGGGAAAGGTTATTTATGTGGTGATGGTCGGATAGTGGAGATCCATGTGCCAACTGCAGGAACGGATGCCAATGCTCCATAATCCAGTGCACACCTTGACATGGTGTTTCTCAGTGCTAACGTATACACTGATCTATTGCTGCAAGTTTGACTATCTGCGTCAGTAATATATACACTTATATACAGTAAGATATACAGTAATATATACTTACATATACAGTAATATATATACTTATCTATTGTTGCAAGTTTGACTGTCTGCATCAGTAAAACATCAGTGGGCAATTATAATCTATAGTTTCTAGCCTAGGATATGACCGCCTATAGCAAGAGCACACAATGACATTCAGGCCAAAATAACCTCCTGATCATCCCTAATCTAAGATACTGCCACGTTAGATGTAGCAAAGGAATTTGTTACATCAACACACATTTTTATTTTGCCTTTCATGACTAATCATTGACTTCTGACAGCTATTATTTTTCCTGCCTTATAGTCAGAATTTGAAGACGAGAGCCAGAATTCTCCCACCCCGCCCGCGGCTGGGATTCTCCAGTCCCCGCTGCAGTGACTGAAGATTTGGCTAAACGCCAACTTCTCCGTTCTCGCTGGCAGCAGCGACGGGATGTCTGACATTGAAGAATTCCGGTCCTCGGCTTTGGTGCAAGGCTTGATTCTACCTATTTTACCTTTTCCGAGTCAACATTCTAATAATAATATTCAGAGAATGGAAGTGTAGTCAAACAGCAGCTGTGTCGGATAAAATATGGCATCAACTTTAGTGAAAACCCTGCAATATATTTAATATGAGAGTGCTTGTCAAAGTATTAGCATAAGGGTTGGCGACATATAAAAAAGGCTGAAAAATACTATTTCAAAACCAGACATCGATAAGATCTAGAAGCTTCTCTCTATACCCAGCTAATGACATCATGTCCCATTGATTGATATTCCGTTCTGAGTCCCTGTGCACCATGAGGCATGATTGATCCAATTACCAGTCTACTGTTCTACTGGTTTAAAAAAATCTAAGCAGGAATTATTCAGGGAAGGTGATAATAAACCATATCTATTTATAATTGTCAATATATTAAGGAACAAATATTACATTTACAAACCAGCTGAATGTATACATGGCCAATAATTATTCCATTCCTAAATATTGTATTTCCAATGTGAAGATAGGTTTCAACAGGAACAATTAGACAGATTACTCTGAGCATATTTCCAAAAATGTTACGACTGCTTTCATGAGGACTTTCTCAGAAGCTTCTAGGTGAGAAATTCCACATTGAAGAATGTACTTTCTATTCAGCACCTTCCAGGCCTTTGGTTACGATGGCTAAGCCACAGCTTTGTCACTGGAACGACACTGTCACTGAGCTACCTGGTTTATTCACTCGCCTCCACTGAATTAGCTCATCTCCGCTGCAGTGAAAAGCCTTATCGTAGACAACACATTTAGAAGTAAATGGACAATGTTCCTGTTCTCGATAGCTATTCACTGACCCCTGAGCAAAAATGTTGAGGAAGGGGCAGGATGATGTCAATTGAAGGCAGTCAGGGTTCACACTTTAAGAATGGTTACTGAGGGCTGTGAACTGGAATCTTGCAGAATTTGTGTGGGGAAGAAATACACAATGTAGCAATTCAGTCCAGGTAGATTTAATACAACACTGGTTACAGGACAAAACCATTTTATAAGGATAAATGGAAACTGCATTCTCCAACATGGGGTGACACAGTGGCACAGTAGTTAGCACTGCTGCCTCACAGAGCCAGGGACCTGGGTTCAATTCTGGCCTGGGGTGACTGCGTGGAGTTTGCATGCTCTCCCCGTGTCTGCGTGGGTTTCCTCCGGGTGCTCCAGTTTCCTCCCACAGTCCAAAGTTGTGCGGGTTAGTTGGAATTGTCATGTTAAATTGCCCTTTAGTGTCTGTCTCAAGTTGTGTAGGATAGATGGATTAGCCTTGGCAAATGTGTGGGTTTACTGGGGTAAGGCAGGGGGTAGGGTCTGGGTAAGATATTCTGGCAGAGATTCAATGCAGACTTGATGGGCTGAATGGCCTCCTTTTGTGCTATAAGGATTCTATGATTCTAAATCCAATTAATATAATGTGCTTGAAATTTATTACCATAATACATGCCAAGTGAATCAATCTTTCCCACAATGTGCACAATCCTATTATAAAACAATTGAATGATTTTTTTGACTTGAAGCAGTTCTGAGCATCTTACCTTCTGTGGGGCATTGATGACACCTGTGTTGTATCCAAACTGTACTGAGCCAAGCACTGCAGCGCTTACTGCAATTATTAACTTCCCAGTAATTTTCTGGAAAAAAAAGGAAAAGATAAGATCACATTCTGTACTTTGTGTACCAATGTTAACACAGAGCTGGAATGAAAAGGACACATGGGGAAAGTTGGGAACAGGCAAAGCTTCCGGGTAAGATTTTTCCTGGAGGCAAATTTCTGCGATTTCATTGAATGCAGATGTTTGGTTTGTGAAGACTTTTTTTCCCCTTCCCTCCACTCAATATTTTTCTTTTTCTGGTTTGGTTTTCTGTGTGTTCCAGTACAAATGCTTTTTTCCTTATAAGCAATCGATAACTTTATATTTGACTAAAATGTCTCCCATTTTCTGTTTTCATCGATTAACATGATTATCCTTCGAGGAGAAGCCTCCAGTCAGCTGAGCAATCCTGAACAAAGACCCCCAACTTGGAATCGAATGCCCACATTTCTACTTTATTGGCCAGAGTGCGTCTGCATCTTTATTCTGCCTCATTTACAGAACAATTACTCACTTGTTACCATTAAACATTAGCTTTACGGACTCTGGTCACATTCTTTAATCGCTTTCCTGCAGTTCAGCAAAAATCTCAGACTGGGTACAGTAAACAGTGCACTTGTCAAAAGTGGCGGTCCTTGTTTTCAACATGTACATTAAGCAGCTTATTTACTTCCCCAGTAACACAAAGCACTGAATTGATTGAAAAACACATCAGATTAAATTCTACTCAATAAACTCGCACAGTTGTGCAATTAATTAAAGTACATCCTCTTCAACCTAAAAATGTCAAATAAGCACAATCAAAATATAAAACCTTTTCCTTTTAAGTAAAGGATTAGAGTTAGGTTGATTAGGCCATGCTAAATTGCCCCTTAGCGTCAGGGGGATTAGCAGGGTGAATACGTAGGTTACAGGGATAGGGATGGGATTGTTGTCAGTGCAGGCTTGATGGGCCGAATGATCTCCTCCTGCACTATAGGGATTCTATGATTCTATGAAAGCATTTCCTTACTTTAATGGGGGCTTTATTTTAATTCAAATTAAAATATGCAGCCTTTTGTAAGCTTAGCTGGAAGAGGGGTGGCACGGTGGCACAGTGATTAGCACTGCTGCTTCACAGCACCGGGGACCCGGGTTCGATTCTGTATTGGGGGAGGGTAGAAATAGCCAAAAAGCTGACAATGCTGGATAAAGCTAGGTGAGAATGTGAGTCAAGAAACTAGAGGTGAAAATGGTTACAACAAAGGACAGGAAACCTGGCAAAGGGAGGCCTTTTGTGGCTGGAGACTGTGTGAGAAGAAAGACAGTTAGACTCCTCCGGTAATGCTACCATTCCTATGACTGTATCCCCACCCAAGCAGCAGCCCACACCCTCTCCACTCCAATTCTGCTTGTACAGTCATCATCCAATACCAACACCTGCCATCCAAAAGAAAATGGAATAGTGCTTGGGGTTTAAAGTTGTTAAACTCAATATTGAAGTCCGTATAGTGCCGGGTGATGCTGTCCCAATGAAGCCCAACACAAAGAAAGAAAGACGGATTCATGTGCATGAACAGGTCAGAGTCATTGTTAGTTATGTCAATGAAGAACCATGTTATGTTGTACCCTGCATTAGAGCCACAGCTACTTGCTAGGTACTGGGAATTGTAACCTGGATTAGAAATTGATGTTGTAACCTATGAAAGAGCAATGCCGCAGGGCGAGGACAGGGAAGTCAGGGTAAGAATGGGACAGAGAATTCAAGTGGCCAGAAGCTCAGGGACAGACTGAATGGAGATTTTCAGCAAAGCCTTTCTGCATTTTCCAATTTCCAATAGAGAGGAGACCTCATTGTGAGCACAGAGTGAGGTTGCTCAGTTGGAAAGAGTACAACTGTTGTTTCACCTGGAAAGATGCTTGGGACCCTGGCAGATGAGCAGAGAGGTTTCCAATCATTTTCACTGGTTCTGATTGGTCACATTCTCCTGTTATCCACCAATTATCCCCAGTTTCAATCTTCTTCTCAATCACATTCCATAAAACAACGTTTGAGAATACAGCCAATCCTCACCCACCTCACAGTATTCCTCTCAAAACACTTCAAAAATTCCACAACTAACATACAAACTTGGCTCAAAATTCTCACCATGAAGCTCTCCAATCACAGACAACCGAGTACACCCTTTCCCAATTTTCACCACTCTTCCTCTCCGGAGTTAGAATGCTCACTACAAGAGGGCAGTCAATAAACTAGCCCCCGTGTAAATAAACAAATTCAGAGCCAACCATTTCTAATCCAGGTTACAATTCTCAGTAACTAGCAAGTAGCTGTGGCTCTAACGCAGGTAACAACATAACATGGTTCTTCATTGACATAACTAACAATGACTCTGACCTGTTCATGCACACGGGTCTGTCTTTCATGAGTGAACTCCTGATGTTATTTGTCTGAGGTCAGGTTAACAGGTAGACACACTTAGAGTTAGTGAGGAGGGACAAGGAAAGGTCCCATCTGAAGCAGCGGGGGTGGGATTAGTTCCTCTGAAGTGGGTGGAGAGAGAGAGAATAAATTTTCTTGAAAGAGAGGTGCCTGCGCGCCTCTCTTCACTTCACCTGATGAAGGAGCAGCTCCAAAAGCTTGTGATTTCAGATATACCTGTTGGGTTCTAGCCTGGTGTCGTGTGACCTCTCACCTTTAAAGAGAGGCAGAGATTCTGAGGGAAGTGGGTAGAAAGGTGCTTTGTTTAGAGGAGAAGGAGAAAATCCACTCAGAGAAATTTGAGGAAGGCACATAAGTGACTTGGATGAAGGGACTGAAGGTGTGGTTGCGAAATTTGCTGACAACACAAAGATAGGTAGGAAAGTAAATTGCGAAGTGGGCGTAGGGAGGCTACAAAGGTTAAGTGAGTGAACAAAGGCCTGGCAAATGGGGTATAGTGTGGGAAAATGTGAAATTGGAAGAATTAAATAGAAACTTACTGTCTAAATGGTGCAAAATTTCAGAGTTCTGAGGTGCAGAGGGATCTGGGTGTCCCCGTGCATGAATCACAAAATATTAATGTACATGTGTAGCAAGTAATTAGGAAAGCTAATAGAATGTTATTGTTTATTGTGAGGGGAATTGATTACAAGAGTAGGGAGGTTTTGCTTCCGTTGTACCAGGTGTTGGCGAGAGCATATCTGGAATATTGTGTACAGTATCAGTCTCCTTATTTAAGAAAAGATTTAAATGCATTAGAAACAGTTCAGAGAAGGTTTACTGGACTAATACCAGGAATGGGTGGGTTGTCTCTAAGGGAAGGTTGGAGAGGTTAGGCTTGTACTCACTAGAGTTTGGAAGAATAAGAGGCACATTGATCAAAACCTTCAAAATCCTGCGTGGTATTGACAGCGTGGAAGTGGAGAGCATGTCTCCTCCTGTGAGAGAATCTAGAGCTAAGATAATTGATTAAAAATAGGAGGTCGCTTATTTAAGATGGAGATGAGGAGAAATTCTTTCTCTCAGAAGGTCGTGAGTCTTTGGAATTCTATTCCTCAAAAGGCAGTGGAAGCAGAACCTTTGAATATTTTTATGGCACAGCGAGATCGATTCTGGATGAACATGGGTGGGGGCTGTGAAAGGTTATCAGGGGTCAGCAGGAATGTGGGGTTGAGGTTAGCACAGTAAGAAGTCTCACAACACCAGGTTAAAGTCCAACAGGTTTATTTGGTAGCACAAGCTTTCGGAGCGCTGTCCACTCCGAAAGCTAGTGGTTTGTGCTATCAAATAAACCTGTTGGACTTTAACCTGGTGTTGTGAGACTTCTTACTGTGCCCAC
Source organism: Mustelus asterias (assembly GCF_964213995.1). Classification (NCBI taxonomy): domain Eukaryota; kingdom Metazoa; phylum Chordata; class Chondrichthyes; order Carcharhiniformes; family Triakidae; genus Mustelus; species Mustelus asterias. The sequence goes on from NC_135822.1 coordinate 2,136,467, forward strand.
CCCAGTCCAACACCGGCATCTCCACATCAGGGTTGAGGTTACAATCAGATCAGCCATGATCTGATTGAATGGGGGAGCAGGCTGAAAGGGCCGAGTGGCCTACTCCTGCTCCCAGTTGTATGTTTGTCTGTAAAAAGGCGACACTGTTCAGGGGGAAGGGAGTTTTATTGAGCACAGCAGCGGTGACTGAGCCATCAGCTCCAGAATTCCCTCCAAAAACTTGCGTATCCCTTTTTTTTTAAAGGCTGCTTAAAGCCTATCCCTTTGACCAAGCTTTTGGTCACTGGTATTAAAGTTTGTGATACAGTTCCTCTGAAACGCCATGAAAAATCTTAACCATGTTAAAGGTCCCATATAAATGCAAATGATTGTTGTTGTGGAGCGAGAGTTCCAGGGTCACTTGCAGGCTGGAATGGATCTGTTCAGGGAGAACACCCAGGGATTAGTGCTGGGATTCAGTAACAGATCCTGCAAAGGTTTTCACAGATATACGTGACAAGACCTGATAACATCACTGGGATACGAGTGCAATTTGACATCAAAGGACTGACCAATAATGTAAGACTGACCCACATAACGAGACATTATGACAAGTAACCAAACGTGTGGTGAAGGAGGTAGCTTTTAAGCAGAATATGTAAAGAAGCAGAGAGATGTGGAAAAGTTTAGGGAGGGAATTCTAAAGCTTAGAGTGAAGACATTCTGTTCAAAGGGATATTTGTTCCCTCCGTATCAGTGTGAAGTTCTAATTCTAAATGATTCAGAAAGACCTCCAATAGCAACTAACCATAAAGGAACAGTGACAGCACAGACAAACACTTTTCCATTTAGTCACGATATCCAATCCAATGACATTATTTCAATATATTACAGCATCATCATTGCTTGTTTATGATGGTAATATGACAATAATGACATGTGCAGCATCATCCCAACCCGCCATCAATCAGTGATGGTGCTCTTTACAAATCAGGACACTTTTTCCGAATAGATTTCCACACATACAAAACAGACCTGGAACTGAAAAAGATCTTTGAAAGAAAATGTAAACACTACATCCTGCAGTCAAAAAACTGTTCTGAAATTTTCCAAATCCACACATTCCTCAGGATTGGTCACAAATATATATATTTACATATCATATATTTTGATTGCATCGCCATTGGTGGCTAGGCTACAAGCTCTGGGATTTCCTCTCTAACTCTCTCTATCTCTCTACTATCCACCATTAAGATGCCCCTTAAAACTTTCTCCTGGATCTAATACGTCCTTATGAGGCTCGGTGTCAGATTCTGTTTTTAACGCTCCCTTGAAGCTATAATGCTAAAGGTGCTATAGCCATATAAGTTGTTGTCGTATGTGAGCACCCATGGCAACTGGAATGAGCTGTTAATTATCCGCAAGTGGACACCCAGCCACGGCTATGAAGAGAATCCCAGTGGGACACGTGAAGTGCCCTGAATCGTCAGTGTCCTCTCAATTAGACATTCCAAAAGTGATTAACAGTGATAGTGCTATGGTTGATGTGTGGCCTGACCTCACAAGGCCTACATTGGCAACTCGCAACACTTAAGAAGCTCAACATCATCCAAGACAAGGCAGCTCATTTGACCCATCTACCGCCTTAAACATTCATTCCCTTCAACACCAATGCACACTGGCAGCAGTGTGTACCATCCACAAGATGCACTGCAGGAACTCACCAAGGATCCTTCGACAGCACCTTCCAAACCTGCGACCACTACCATTGAGATGGACAAGAGCAGCAGATACATGCGAACACCACCACCTGCAAGTTCCCCCCCCCCCCCCCCCCCAAGCTACACACTATCCTGATTTGGAAATATATCACCGTTCCTTCACTGTCACTGGGTCAAAATCCTGGAACTATCTCATGGCTAAACAAACAGAAATCACAGGCCTTTAGCTGAAATTGTGAAGTCAGATTCCCTCTGTTCAGCCAATGGAATTGTGCAACTTAGCTTTAATTATGGGCAGGAGCAGGAAGTAGAATAAACACAGGCAAGCGGACAAAAGTTCAGGAGTTTCCATCTGCATTCAGCTTTTCCTGAACTGTGTTCACAATGTTGTCATTCCCATTTCACAACATTACTGTCTTAAACGCAGTCAGAGTTGCACATACATATAGCTAAGCATCAACTTTATTTCTATTCCCTGAATTTGGATTCTGCAGCCCAGCACCAAGGACTGACTCACTTCCTGCTTGTGTAAACACATGTACTATCCAGGGCAACAGACTGGCAGACTAAGGTTTAATTGAACGTGTTGCCTAATGTATTAAGTAATACAAACTCTGGGCGTTGGTCAAAAGGGTGAGGGCTTCTGCGATTCAATTTTTTAAAAATATATAACATTTGGAAAAATTTGAAGGGATGGGGTTGAAGAGGTTGGATTTCAATCCCAACTCTGCGTGGCCACCTGAAATAACCAGGTTTATGCACCCCCTGGAAAGCTGCCTGGACTGAGCCATTTACAACTTTAAAGTTTTAAAAAATGTATTTATTAGTGTCACAAGTAGGCTTACATCAACACTGCAATGAAGTTACTGAGAAAATCCCCTTTAATGGATCTTCCTAAACTAAGATGGCCTTTCAAAATTGACGTCTTTCTAATTCACACAATGCTGAACAGAATTGGGTTACACCATTGTGCCCAGAAGTGATTTTAACTTCATCCCAAACTAGAAAGTTTGGCCTGCTTCTCCTTGAGGTGCAGACCAGTGTTTTGGGAGCTGGACATGCCTCCTCCAGTTATTCTCACTGTCTTTTTTAAGGGGCCAGGAGGAACAGGTGTATTCATGTGGGCCCCACAAGGAACATTTTTTTCCCCTATCATCGACACACAACCTCCTCCCCCCAACTCCCTATGATGAGACCCTCGCTGGAACCCTTTTCCTGCAGCACCAGGAGATGGCCATTGTCCACCTGTACCTCCAGAGAGCGAAGTTTGCTTCCACCTCATCACGTTGACTGCTGACCCAGCAGCTAAAATCTCCAATGCCTCATCACTAAAACCAGCTGTTTCCTGTTGGAAAGCTTCTGGCAATTAGAATCTCCCCACCTCTGGTGCGGGTCATTTATTGCTGCATCACCAAGTGAGTATAATTTCCCTCTGCAGAACTATTGAACACTGCACCAAGTAACTGCTCCAAATAAAGTTCACCAGCGCAGTCCCCAAACGTAACATAATCACTGCCTCCTGATTTATCTTGTCCTTTTAACCTTGACAGTGTCCTGCATGTGAGTGAGTCAAGTGATTTCCCTGCAGCAAGTAATCTGATATCACTCCGAAGCCCTCAGGCCTCCAACACCTCTATGACAAATTGCGTTATGCGAGCAGTGAATTACATCACAGTTGTAACTGGAGAAAGCTGCCGGATCTTTCTGCAGAGGGGCTTCCCAGGACAAACGCTTAGTCTGTCTGTTCTCCCACGTGACCATTTTTCGGACGATCTAAACGGATTATTTTGTGACTCAGTCAAAGAAAGGCCTTGGATTTATTTAACACTTGTCCCTAACTTGGGAATGCCCAATGAAGGGGAGTCACCGTTATAATGTAGGAAACACTGTGTATTTGTGCACAGCAAGATCCCACAAACAGCAATGTGAGAATGACCAGAAAATCTGTTTCATAATGTTAATTGAAGTATAAACATTGGTTGGGATATTGACGAGAACTGCCCTGTTCTTCAGAATAGTGCCATGGGATCTCGTCTCCTTCGAGGTCAGAGAGCTGACTTTAACATTTTTTTCTGAAATATGGCCCCTCTGGCAGTGCAACACTATTCACATTGCACTGGAACTTTCGTCTAAATTATGGGCTCAGATCTTTGGAGTGGGTCATGAACTGAACTTTCTGACTCTGGGCTGGGAGGACTGCCCACTGAACTACACGGTACTGGCAAACATAGACCAGCGAGTCAGAACTACAGCTCAGAGTTCCGTACCTTCAAGCACTCACTCGATTACTCCTATTGCAAGTGCAGTCTGGTAAAAGAACCTCCAACTCCTAGTTCCATGTGATTGGACGATGCCTGTATTTTACAATATCCAGTAATGCAGTGAGTAACAGTAATAGCCGTGTGTCTATCAGCGAGTCTGTAAAAGTTTCTCCATCTCTGCTGCCAGTCCACAAGTCCTAAAAGGACAGTACGGTGGCACAGTGGTTAGCACTGCTGCCTCACAGTACCAGGGACCCGGGTTCAACTCTGGCCTTAGGTGTCTATCTGTGTGGAGTTTGCACGTTCTCCCCATGTCTGCATGGGTTTCCTCCGGGTGCTCCGGTTTCCTCCCAAAGTTCAAAGATGTGCGGGTTAGTTGGATTGGCTAAATTGCCCCTTAGTGTCAAAGATGTGTAGGTTAGGGGAATTATTGGGGTAAATGCATGGGGTTACGGGATAGGGCCGAGAGTAAGATGATCCGTCGGAAAATCAATGGGCCAAATGGCATCCTTTCTGCACTGTAGGGATTCTATGATTCCAGCATGCATTTCTGTCACCTTTCAGGAACATGTAAGTTTGTTGACACTTTACTATTCTCAAATCCTTTTGCAACTCATGGTTTAAAACAGCAGCATGTGCACAGGTTGAAGCAACGCAAAACCAGTAAAGCTGGCTTGCTGACGACATCATTATTGATTTTCAGTGCTGTGCTATTTTGATTCTTGCTTTATAAATTGTTCAGCCTTGGAACATTCTAGAAAAGTCTTGAAGACAGATCTGTTTAAAGGTGCAAGCTTTCTATTGCAATATTTCAGAAATGCCAGAGAATATATTTCTAATATCCATTGCAAATATTACACCGACAGAGAAGTTTATACAAAGTTTCTGAACCTGGCTGTCTACATGATATGCAGCACTGACTAATCATGCAAATGGGCACAGCTGCACCCAGCCCTTGTATATGAAATGTTGAATCCAAAAGTATTTAGTTGGTATTACATTAAAATGCTGATGTTGCGTCAAGAAATAGATCTCGTAACTTTAGTTGGTTTAATGCACTCATGATAATGTCTAGTTGTGTTATTTCAGTTGAGTGAAGGGAAACGGGTTTTGTGCGGTCTAGGTGATTCAGTAAATGTGGATATTGCTGATTAAGAATTTATGATATTCATTGTTGCCACAGCAACAGATCCCTGAAAGCACTTAAGCTGTTTTATTCCTTTCACATGACTTAGCGACCACACTTCCACTCCATCTAACCCAGTCATCGCTTTTTCAGCTCTGCTTACTCAAGATAAGAAAATGAATTAATAGTGGAAATGATTACAATCGTTTTAAGTGCAGAAATTAAGGCTTAATTAGTCAACATCTCTTGTGAATACACAACAGATATATCCTCTAGGGACCCGGGTTCGATTCCGGCCTTGGGTCACTGTCTGTGTGGAGTTTGCACGTTCTCCCCGTGTCTGTGTGGGTTTTCTCTGGGTGCTCCGGTTTCCTCCCACAGTCCAAAGATGTGCGGGTTAGATGGAATGGCCACGTTCAAATTGTCCCTTAGGGCCCCAGATGTGTAGGTTAGGTGGATTAGCCATGGTAGATGTGTGGCAGTACAGGGATAGGGTGGAGGAGAGGGCCTGGGTAAGGTACTCTGTTCGTGAGTCAGTGCAGACTCGATGGGCTGAATGGCCTCTTCTGCACTGTCGGATTCAATGAATCATATGTACAAGTTAGTACACAATGGTGTTTAAAATATAAGTAGCAAGCAGATTTGAGAATAATGGGGATATAAAGTGTTAACCATTACAGAGGAGACAGAGAAGTTACAGAACATAAAAGTGCCCATTTTCCCAGCAAGCGATGTGTGGCCTGGGGGCTGCTGAGGTGGGATCTCTGTACGCTCACCGGCTCACGTACACACTGCATTCTTCCCGCAGTCTTACCCAGTAACTGGGCAAAAAGACTGAACCATCCCATCTCACAGAACAATGTGATTTTAAACTGTTACATGCCGATATCCCACTGAAATTCAGAAGGGCGGCTCTCTGTGTGGAGTTTATGATGTCCATGATCAGCATGGAAATGTGTGCAATAGTTTAGGGAGCAAGCGATTCGGTCACAGTTACTTGGAATAAACGGATAAATCTTTCTGTTAAAAGCGTTGCAACACACCCCCTGAAATGAATGAGGAAATTTTCTCCCACCAGGAGGTTAAATGATTTGTCTCTTTTTGGCCAATACACAAATCCGCTGTGGGAGTTTTACTGGAAGTCACTGTTCGAATTGGTTCTAATCCCGCCTGGAAGAGTTTTACCCTGGGGGGGGGGGGGGGGGTGTTACTGATGGATAGATGGCTAAAGGAGCTGGTGGAATTATAATGGTGAATTATTCAGCAAATTGTGTCAATACATTAAAAGGAACTAGACTTTTTAATTTATGGGATTAGTTTTTGACATCTGAGGCATTGTATTCACACATTAACTGGAGTCATTATTAATCAGAATGATTAAACAAACAGTTGGGTTTTAACCAGTTCCCTTGTTGATAATCTAGGATTTAAATCCCGATCGAAATTTACCCAGAAATATTTAACACATTGGGGCTGCTTAGCAGTTTGTTAATTGATCCATTGAAAATCTGTAGAAGAAGCATTTAGCTTTGCTGGTCTTTAGGGAGTGGGTGCTGAGTTTTAGAATCAACAGAACCTGTTTTTTTTATCTGATAAAGCAGTGTCACACTCCACACTGCATTTTTGGGAACTCGATAACATCTCAAGGAATCAAAACTTTTGCTGATAATAAATTCACTGATTTCCATCCTAATTAAAGTCTTCCTCAAGCTTGGAATTCTTTTTTTAGAAATCTGTTCTCGGTTTTGGATGATTAAGGCAGGCATTTGTTTCACTCGCTGTTTTGGAAACATGCTCTGTAAGGCAGAAGGACAATGACTCTTTGTGATTATTTCTCCTCCTTCAGACAGTGAGTAATATTGACATACCCCCCCTCGCTCTCTCTCTCTCACACACAGAGTAAAAATACAATCATTCCCTCTCCTCTCCTATCTGTCTGCTCTGTTCTTCACCCTCAATGTAAACTGCAAACTCCTTGAACACACAGAAAAGTTTCAAAAGGAGATACATCCCACCTCTTCTTTTTAAAAAGTCCCATGTTCTTCCGCATTGTAAAAGCTTCGCACTGGTTTAAAGTTTCAGTGTAATATCCCACCCACCCCCTCCTTTTCAATGACTGATGGCAGGGTACAGTTTAGCAATGTAAACCTTACCTTCTCTGTGGCCATTCTAGTGTCACACACTGAGGGGAACCCCTTTGATTGCAGTAAATTTTTCAATAAAACTGGCTTGGATGATTCGCCGTTGGTTCAAATCCTTCTGGAATTAGAGCCTGTGATAAGTCCTCACACAAAATGTTCTTGGTATTCGGTAGAAAACAGCCTCCCAGTAGAAAGTTCCTTGTGTGTCCTTCTGTCCTGCAATGTAATCTGGAGGGGGGGCAGAAGAAGGAACTGCTCTTTGTGTGTCAGTGATTTGAATGGGATTGGATATCAATGAGTGACGTTAGAGAGGTGTGTGATGGGCTTGCCACACTCCCATTTGCTGAGGACAGAATGAGCAAGTTTCCTGTGGTGCTGGCAGTCAGCGAGCTCCCATCCCCCAGAGCTAAGCAGCAATCTCCTGTAACAAATGCTGCTGTATTCAGATTTATCTCGCGCTGCATTCCCTTTACAGTTCGAAAGTTACAGGAACAAGTCAAAGTTAGATATTAACAGTCACTGTACAATATATATACATCACCAGTAAACCCCGAGCAGGAACAGGGGAGACTGGAATGTGTGGTTAATGTAGGGAACCCCCTACTCTGGCCTCACAGGATCTTTCAGGCTCGGTTCAGATTTAAAACACCCCTTTTCCAACCGGACTATCTGGATGGTTCCCAAGTTTAAACCAAACTTTTTAAATAGCTTTTTTCTCTGTTGATTGCTGCGTTTTTAAGTCTGGGTTTTTCTTTGGAACTGGGTGAGACGTATCTGAATATTGTGTGGCACTGTGTCGAGTGCCTTTTGGAAGTCCATGTACCCCAGATCAAAAGCATTACCCTCATCAACCCTTTCTGGCACCTCTTCAAAAAATACTCCAGCAGGTTAGTTAAACATGACTTTCCCTTAACAAATTGCGGACTTTCCTTAATTAACCCCATACACGCCCAGGTAACTATTCATTTAATCCCAAATGATTGTTTCTAGAAACTTTTATCTAGGCAAGGTGGCATAGTGATTAGCACTGCTGCATTACAGCACCAGGGACCCGGGTTCGATTCCAGTGTTGGGTCACTGTGCAGAGTCTGCATGTTCTTCCCATGTCTGCGTGGGTTTCCTTCAGGTGCACTGGTTATTTGATTTGGTTTATTATTTTCACATATATTAGCACTAGAACTAAAACTAGAACCAGAGGGCTCGGGCTACAGGGACGATCTTTTAAAACAGAGATGAGGAGGAATTTCTTCAGCCAGAGAGTGGTGAATCTGTAGAACTCTTTGCTGCAGAAGGCTGTGGAGGCCAGGTCATTGAGTGTCTTTAAGAGAGAGATAGATAGGTTCTTGATTAATAAGGGGATCAGGGGTTATGGGGAAAAGGCAGGAGAATGGAGATGAGAAAAATATCAGCCATGATTGAATGGCAGGGCAGAATTGATGGGCCGAGCGGCCTAATTCTGCTCCTATGTCTTATGGTCTTATAGTATACAGTGAAAAGTATTGTTTCTTGCGCGCTATACAGACAAAGCATACGGTACATAGAAAAGGAAAGGAGAGGGTGCAAAATGTAGTGCTACAGTCTTAGCTAGGGTGTAGAGAAAGATCAACTTAGTGCGAGGTAGGTCCGTTCAAAAGGTTGTCAGCAACAGGGAAGAAGCTGTTCTTAAGTTGGTTGGTACGTGGATTCCTTCCACAGTCCAAAGCTGTGCAGGTTAGGTGGATTGACCATGCTAAATTGTCCCTTCGTGTACCAAGATGTGTAGGTTAGATGAATTAGCCATGGTAATTGTGTGAGGTTACGAGGATAAGATGGGGTAAGGGCCTAGTTAAGATACTTGGTGCAGACCCGATGGACCAAATGGCCTCCTTCTGCGCTGTTGGGATTCTATGATTCTAGGACACACTACGTGTGGTGGAGGGAGTGAATGTTTAGGTTGGTGGATGGGGTGCCAGTGAAGCGGGCTGCTTTGTCCTGAATGGAGTGGTGTTGGAACTGCACCCATCCAGGCAAATAGAGGGTTTTCCATCATACTCCTGACTTGTGCCTTGTAGATGGTGGACAGAATTTGGGGAGTCAGGAGGTGAGTTACTCTCCACAGGATTGCCAGCCTCTGACCTGCTTTTGTAGGCACAGTATTTATATGGCTTTTACAGTTCCATTTCTGATCAATGGTAACTCCCAGGACAGTGGGGGATTCACCATGGTTCAAGCCCTACTCAGAGCAGACACATTTGGGTATTTAAAATGGTAAAGGGTTTAATACGGAGTAAATAAAGAGAAATTGTTCCAATGGCTTAAAGGTCAATGCCGAAAGGACACAGATTTAAAGTGATTGGCAAAGGAATTAGAGACATGAGGAGAAACATGGATTGGTTCAGATTTGGAACATGCTGCCAGGCGGAGATTAAGTCACCAGCGTCACAGGATTTGGATATTGGGAAGGAACAGGATAGCGGAGCTACCTGAATTGGTCTTCGAAAGAGTTGACACGGACCCAGTGGACTGAATAACCTCTGTGTGGTACTATTTATAATTTTATGTATCACATTGTCAATAGATGGAAATAGACAAGATTAACATTCTACACTGAGTTTAGTTTGAATGTACAAAGCAAATGCAACAACTTCATGCCAGGCATTTCGATGGTGAGGCAGACGGCAGAGCAATGTTCCGATTCGTCCCTCTAATGAAGTTGCTGCAGAAATAACAGCAAGAACCAGTCGCCTCATCATTATTTTGACAGCAGATTCTGGTCTATTGAGATAGGGTCAAAGCAGTAGGTTTAAGAAGCATCTAAAAGAAGGAGTGGGAGGTAGAGAGATGGAGAGGCTGAGTGAGCTCAGAGCCCAGGCAGCTGAAGACATGGCTGCCAACAGTGGAGGGATTAAAGCAAGGAAGCTCAAAAGGTCAGAATTAGAAGAATGCAGAGATCACAGAGGGTTGTGGAGTTGGGAGAGGTTACAGAGATAGGGAGGAGTGTGGCTATAGAAAGCAATTTGGACAAACCTCTCGCATATTCTTAACTTTCCAAACCCACAATCACTACCATCTAAAAAGACAAGGGCAGCAGACATATGGGACCACCTGCAAATTCCACTCCAAGTCACTCACCATCCTGACTTGGAAATATATCTGTGCTCCTTCACTGTCACTGGGTCAAAATCCTAGAACTCCCTCCCTAACATCACAGGTATACCTACACCACATGGACTGCAGCGGTTTAAGAGGCAACCCACCATCACCTTCAAGGGCAATTAGGAATGGGCAATTGCTTGGGCAATCCAACAACGCCCACATCCCATGAATGAATAAAAAAAAATACAGAATTAAAACCCAAGGTTGCCAGAGGTGTTCTGGCGGAGGGAACTTGTTTAAGATTTCAACAAAGTGGATTGAGCAATTTAGCCGAAGTCAAAACAGAAAATGCTGGAAAATCTCAGCTGGTCCGACAGCATCTGTGGAGAGAGAATGGAGCCAACGTTTTGAGTCTGGACGACCTGACAAAAGGGGTTCAATCATCTCTGCATGAGTCCCTCAGGGTAGTGTCCTAGGCCCAACCATCTTCACAGCTTCATCAATGACCTTTCATCCATCACAAGGTCAGAAAAGGGGACATTCGCCGATGACTGCACAATGTTCAGCACCATTCGCGACTCCTCAGATACTGAAGCAGTCCATGTCCAAATGCAACAAGACCTGGAGAATATCCAGGCTTGGGCTGACAAGTGACAAGGAAGAATCGCGCCTCCAAGTGCCAGGCAATGACCGTCTCCAACAAGAGAGGATCTAACATCACCCTTTGACATCAATGGCATTACCCATCGCTGAATCCCCCACAATCAACATCCTAGGGCTTACCATTGACCAGAAACTGAACTGGGAATTCTGCAGCGATAAACTCACCTCCTGATTCTCCAAGTTATAAGTCAGGAGTGTGATGAAATACTCTCCGCTTGACTGGATGGGTGCAGCTCCAACAACACTGAAGAAGCTTGACACCATCCAGGACAGTGCAGCCCACTTGATTGGCACCCCATCCACAAACATTCACTCCCTCCACCACCGACACACAGTGGCAGCCGTGTGTACCATCTACAAGATGCACTGCAGCAACTCACCAAAGCGTTTCAGACATCATTTCCAAACCCACAACCTCTGCCACCTAGAAGGAAAGTGCGGCAGATACATGGGAACACCACCACCTGCAAGTTCTCCTCCAAGTCGCTCACCATCCTGACTTGGAAATATATCGCCGTTCCCTCACTGTTGCTGGATCAAATTCCTGGAGCTCCCTCCCTAACAGCACTGTGGGTGGACCTATATTGCATGTTACCACTTGAGTTTAGAAGGTTGTTTTTCTTCATGTGATACCATCGCCATGGAAACACTGATGAACATCTTAGACTTAATCTCTACATTTCATTCCATGACTGTCAGAGAATTTGACAAATAAGATTAATTTGTTTAAAGAGCAGAACTAACTGGAACATTAATTGGGCCCCAATAACTAGACATTAAACAGAGTTCAGCTCATTATACTTTGTTAGGTTACACAATTATTTTCCTACAGGTCACTTGATGCATTTAACAGGTGGGAAGCGAAATCGCTGAAATTACAAACCCTTCCCAGTGACTATCGGAACTCCTGCAGTCAGAAGAAAAAATCAAAACCAATGTTAAAAGCACTGATCTTACCGTCTGAGGGTTAGTGAAGGTGTAATTTCAAGAAAGTCACAAAGACTTTAGTTAAAGATTATTAAGCACCATAAACACATTCCAAACATATTCTAGTAAATCCTCTTAAGAGATTGATACTGGAGGCGGCAGTAATGCCATTACTAAGAAAAGGGACTAGGAATAGACAAGGAAACTTGCTGCCGGTTACCCCATATCCATGGCATGAATCAATAACCCTCCATGTTGGATGCCACTTGGAGGAAGCGCTGAGGGTGCCAAGGGCACAGAATGTATTCTGGGTGAGGACTTCAATGTCCAAGAGTAACTCAGTAGCACCGCCACAGAGCGAATTGGCCGGGTCGTAAAGGACAAAGCTTCTAGACTGGGACTGCAGCTGGGGTAAGGGAGCCAAAAAGGGGAAGAACTTACTTGACCTCATCCTCACCAATCTACCGTCGCAGATGCATCTGTCCATGACAATATCGGGAGGAGTGATCAGCACTCAGTTCCTGTGGACACAAAGTCCCATTTTCACATTGAAAATAACCTCTATCGTGTTGTGTGGCACTATCACCGTGCTAATTAAGATAGATTCCAAACAGATCTAGCAACTCAAGACTGGGCATCCATGTGGGACATCAACAGCAGAACTGTACTCCAGCACAATCTGTAACCTCACGGTCCGGCATAGCCCCCAGTCCACCATTACCATCAAGCCAGGGGATCAACCCTGGTTCAATGGAGAGGGCAGGAGGGCATGCCAGGAGCAGCACCAGGCATACCAAAAAATGAGGTGTCGACCTGGTGAAGCTACAACACAGGACTACTTGCATGCCAAACAATATTGGCAGCAAGCGATAGACGGAACTAAGTGATCCCACAACTGGATGGATCAGATCGAAGCTCTGCAGTCCTGCCACCTCCAGCAGTGAATGATGGTGGACAATTAACTCACTGGAGGAGGAGGCTTCACAAATATCCCCATCCTCAATGATGGAGGAGCCCAGCACCGTTGTGCTAAATATGAGGCTGAAACCTTCGCAACAATCTTCAGCCAGAAGTGCTGAGTGGATGATCCATCTCGGCCTCCTCCTGATGTTTCCAGTATCACGATGCCAGTCTTCAGTCAATTCAATTCACTCCACGTGATATCAAAAAATGACTGAAGACACTGGATGCTGCAAAGGCAATGGGCCCTGATAACTGAGACTTGTGCTCCAGAACTTGCCGCTCCCCAAGCCAAGTTCTTCCAGTACAGTTACAACACTGGCATCTGTCTACCCAACAATGTGGAAAATTGCCCAGGTATGTCCTGTACACAAAACAGAGGACAAATCCAACCTGGCCAATTACCACCCAATCAGTCTACTCTCGATCATCAGTAAAGTGATGGAAGGGGTCATCAACAGCACTATCAAGCAGCACCTGCTCAGCAAAAATCTGCTCAGTGACGCCCAGTTTGGGTTTCGCCAGGATCACTCAGCTCCTGACCTCATTACAGCCTTGGTTCAAACATGGACAAAAGAGCTGAATTCCAGAGATGAGGTGAGAGTGACTGCCCTTGATATCAAGGCAGCATTCGACTGAGTGTGGCATTAAAGGGTCCCTAGCAAAATTGGAATCAATGGAAATCTCCATTTTCTGGAATCAAACCTGGCACAAAGGAAGGTGTGATTGGAGGGTCAGTCATCTCAGCTCCAGGACATCTCTGCAGGAGTTCCTCAGGGTAGCGTCTTAGGCCCAACCTGCTTCATCAATGACCTTCCCTCCATCATAAAGTCAGAAGTGGGGATGTTCGCCGATGATCGCACAATGTTCAAAATGAATCGCGACTCCTCAGATTCTGAAGCAGTCCATGTTCAAATACAGCAAGATCTGGACAATATCCAGGCTTGGGCTGACAAATGACAAGTAACATTCGTGCCACACAAGTACCTAGCAACGACTATCTCCAACAAGAGGGAATCTAACCATCATCCCTTGACATTCAATGGCATTGCCATCGCTGAATCCCCTCACTGCCCCACTATCAGCACCCTGAGGGTTAGCTTAAACAGAAAGTAACTGGACCAGCCGTATAAATACTGTGATTACAAGCGTAGGTCAGAGGCTGGGAATTCTGTGGCGATTAACTCACTTCATGACCCCCCAAAGCCTGTCCACTATCTACAAGGCACAAGTCATGAGTGTGATGGAATACTCCCCACTTGCCTGGATGAGTGCAGCTCCAACAACACTCAAGAAGCTCAACACCACCCAGGACAAAGTAGCCCCGCTTGATTGACACCCTATTCACCACCTTCAACATTAATTCCCTCCATCACCAACAGCAGCCATGTGTACCATGTATGAGATGCACTGCAGGAGCTCAACAAGACTCCATAGAATCCATAGAATCCCTACAGTGAGAAGGAGTCCACTTGGCCCATCCAGTCTGCACCAACTATCCGAAGGAGCATCACTCCCAGGCCCATTCCTCACGTTATCCCCGTAACCCTGCACATTTACCATGCATAATTCCCCCTAACCTACATAACTTTGGACACTAAGGGGCAATTTAGCATGGCCAATCCACCTAACCTGCACATCTTTGGACTTTGGGAGGAAACCGGAGCACCCGGAGGAAACCCACGCAGACACGGGGAGAATGTGCAGACTCCACACAGACAGTGACCCAAGGCCAGAATTGATTTTGATTTGATTTGATTTATTATTGTCGCATGTATTGGTATATAGTGAAAAGTATTGTTTCTTGCGCACTATACAGGCAAAGCATACCATTCATAGAAGGAATGGAGAGAGTGCAGAATGTAGCGTTACAGTCACAGCTCAGGTGTAGAGAAAGGTCAACTTAATGCTAAGTAGGTCCATTCAAAAGTCTGATGGCAGCAAGGAAGAAGCTGTTCTTGAGTCAGTTAGTATGTGACCTCAAACTTTTGTATCTTTTTCCTGACGGAAGAAGGTGGAAGAGAGAATGTCCCGGGTGCGTGGGGTCCTTGATTATGCTGGCTGTTTTTCTGAGGCAGCGGAAAGTGTAGGCAGACTCAGTGGATGGGAGGCTGATTTGCGTGATGACTGGGATTCGTTCACAACACTTTTTAGTTTCTTATGGTCTTGGTCAGAGCAGGAGCCATATTAAGCTGTGGCTTTCTATGGTGCATCTGTAAAAGTTGAACCCAGGTCCCTGGCGCTGTGAGGCAGCAGTGCTAACCACTGTGGCACCATGCCGTCCTTCAACAACACCTTTCAATCCATGGTCTCTCCAACCTAGAAGGACAAGGGAACACCACTAACTAGAAGTTCCCCTCCGAGACACACACCATCCTGAAATATCAGCTTCACTGATGCTAGGTCAAAATGCTGGAACTCCCCCCTAACAGCATTGTGGGTGTACCTACTCATCAGGGACTGCAATGGTTCAAGAAGACAGCTCATTATCCCCTTCTGAAGGGCAATTCAGGATGGGCAAAAATGCTGACCTAGCCGGCGATGCCAATGCCCCGCGGAAAAATTTTAATAAAACTACCCGTGTGATTTGGCACCAGTTTATGGCCATGTAGGGACGGCAGACTGAAGTTATACTGGCAGCTCTGCATTTGTCTCCTGTTGGGGAAAGCAAAGCTCCATACACTCACACCAGCTTCCTGTGCCAACTGCACTTCAATGATAATACTAAATCCTGTGAAACATTCCTAACCTTTTGTACTGACATTCAGATTTAAAAAGCCAAGTTTGAGACGAGCGTAATCTTGCCTGACTTGTCAGAAACATGAAGAGTTATCAGTGCAACAATTTCACACGTGTGGATATCATATATTTTCACCCGTCGATTACACTCCACATTGCCATTGCAGATACAATGGGATAAGTGGCCTCATCCTGTTCTGACACGGTCTAACATTCTATGATGGAAATCATGCAATGAACTTCAATAAAATAAACCTTTTAGCTAATGTATAAAAGTGAGCTTACCCTTTCCTTTGGGTCAATTGTGGTTCAATTGGCAGCACTTAGTCTGAGAATTCAGGGTTCTCGTCCCACTCCAGTACAGCACGGGGCAGGTGGGGGGAGGGGGGGTGGCACTGCACCGTTGGGGGTGTTGGCCTTCAGATGTGACATTAAACTGAGGCCCTATCTGCCCCCACAGATGGACATGAGTGATCCCATGGAACTATATCAAAGAATACAGGGCAGCATGGTGGCACAGTGGTCAGCACTGCTGTCTCACAGAGCCAGGGACCCAGGTTTGAATCCCGGCTTGGGTCACTGTCTGTGTGGGGTCTGCACATTCTCCCTGTGTCAACGTGGGTTTCCTCCGGGTGCTCTGGTTTCCTCCCATAGTCTGAAAGACGTGCTGGTTAGGTACATTGGCCATGCTAAATTCTCCCTCAGTGTAACCCGAACAGGCACCGGAGTGTGGCGACGAGGGAATTTTTTCAGTAACTTCATTGCAGTGTTAATGTAAGCCTACTTGTGACACTAATAAATAAACTTTAAGAAGAGCAAGGGAGTATGCCCAGACATTCTGGTCAATATTTATCCCTCAATCAACGTCACAAAAACACATTATTTACTCACTATCAAATTATTGTCTGTGGGATTTTGCTGTGTGAATTAGCCACTGTGTTGCCTACATTTCAATACTGTCCACACTTTAAAAGAACATCATTGGCCGTGAAGTGTTTTGAGATGGCATGCGGCGGTGAAAGGTGTTATGGAAATGCAAGTCTATTTTTCAAACTCCAAGTCATCTTTTCATTGACGTCTGCTCACGTTTCGAGTCTGGATGACCCTTCGTCTGACCCTTGGTCACCTAGACTCAAAACATTAGCTCTGTCTCTCTCCACAGACGCTGTCAGAGTCGCTGAGATTTTCCGGCATTTTCTATTTTTGTTTCAGATTCCAGCTTCTGTGGGAATTTGCTTGTATTTTCCTGGATGTTATTCCTTCTCTTCTCATCATTTAAGCCTTGTTTCCAGTCAGGGGAATTCTTGGCCTTGCTGCAACCTTCAGAAACTTGAACATCGCCAGGGCTCATGATGTCATTCTTGTCCTTCCCCTCTTCCATTCCTATTGGTTACTCAACTCTTCCAAGATGCCCAGCAATACTCCCTTCAACAAGGAAGATATGATGCTATAGACAAATATAACAACGTATGTGGAATATCTAATCTATCCACATTATTACTGAGTGATAAAGTCATTATAAATGAGCTGTTTCAGAGAATTGGTAGATTGTCTTTCCCTGATACGGGCTATTTTATGCTAAAGAATTTCAATAGAATTGGTTACCCTATTTATCTTGTGGTTCCAAAATAGTATTATTTTCTTTTCTGATCCATTTCAATCCCAGTGTCCATAAAAGTCACCAATTGCTGCTCTGTTTATGGTCACGCCAGAGTCATGGCAATCCTTGTCCAAGTTCCATGCAATGCCAATCAGAATTATAATTCAAGTATTCGGCCATCTATTCCCACCCCACCCTCCGCCACCCCTCCCCCCGCCAACACCCACCCACAGTCGGGTATGAGGGGAAGTTTTGCATTTGCTCTCCTGGCTTCAGTAAATTAGAGCTCATTTAAAACTCTGCTGCCCTTGCCTTAACTCGCAGCAAGCCATCTTAGCCCCGTTTGTCTGACCCACCAGCGCTCCTGGTCACTGGGCGGAATATTACCGGCACGTCCAACCAAGGTTCGTACGATCCCGCCCGATGCCAACAGAGAATATTGTTCTCCGAGCCTCGCCCGCCCCCGGAATCGGGACAGGCATGCCGGTAAAATTTCAACCATTGATTTTAAAATTCCCATCCTTGTTTTCCTTTCCCTTCTTTGCCTCAACCAACTCCAAGACCCTCCACGATATTTGCACTTCTTTATCCTCCCTTTACATTTCCACTTCTGTAATTCTCTCCCGACATCTCTCCACACCTCTCCGCCCCTTTGACCATGCTGGTGATCATCTGACCTAATGGCTGGAATTCTCAGGACCCCCTGCGGAGTTTTTCTCGGCAGTGGAAGGTGGTGCGCCATTGGCCAGTGACGGGATTGTCTGGTCCCACCACTTTCAATGGGATTCCCATTGATTGCATTCCACATGCCCGGGAAATCTGCAGGGGGGTGCGCTGCTGGTGGGACCACAATATCCCGCTGGCGAGAAGAGCTGGAAGACTGTGCCCAATGCAGCTGTCGATGTTTTGTTTCCACAGAATCCCTACAGTGCAGAAAGAGGCCATTTGGCCCATCAGGTCTGTACTGACAACAATCCCATCTGACCCTATCCCTGTAACTCCACGTATTTACACTGCTCATCCCGCTGCCATTAGGGTCAATTTCACATTGCCAATCCCCCACCTAACCTGGGAGGAAACTGGAGCACCCGGAGGAAACCCACGCAGACATGGGGAGAACGTGCAAACTCCACACAAACAGTCATCCGAGGCCGGAATTGAACCTGGGTCCCTGGCGCTGTGAGGCTGCAGTGCCAACCACTGTGCCACCGTGTCACCCATTAAAAATACTGAGGTCATGGTGTCTTATTCATAGAATCATAGAATCCCTACAGTGCAGAATGAGGCCATTTGGCCCATCGGGCCTGTACTGACGACGATCCACCCGACCCCTACCCCGTGACCTATGTAATTACCCTGCTAATCCCCCTGACATTAAGGGTCAATTTGGCATGGCCAATCCACCTAACCTGCACATCTTCGGACTGTGGGAGGAAACCAGGGCACCCAGAGGAAAGCCACACAGACACGGGGAAAACGAGCGAACTCCACACAGACAGTCCGGGTCCCTGGCGCTGTGAAGCAGCAGTGCTAACCACTGTGCCACCGTGCCACCCCAAATTGTTATTGTTTTGTAATGTTCCTGTGAATTATGTTAATATGCCAAATAAATATAGGTTATTGTTGTTGTTGAACTATGCTGAATATAAACATGAAAAATGCCGCAAGATTCACGAATGACATGTGTGCCCATATTAGGAGAAGGAAGAATTGGCCTCAGCATTCGGAATAAACACTCTGTCCTTACACAGGAAAAGGAGTGGCTTTGGACAATGCCAAGTGATTTCGACATGTACCACTGACGTCAGGCAGGCTGGAGTAAAGGGTGAAAGTGTGCTCAGAGACCGAGGAAGGAGCAGTGTCTTCAGTGTGTGGCAGGGAAGTGTTTCTGGGAACGACTGGATACGTTGCCACAATTCCTTTGGACAAACCTCCAGTGGAACTCAGTCACCCCTAACCTCCCCATCCGTCACGATGCAGCTGCACCCCCTGGGCTGTGCGTCCAACGAGTTATATTCTCATTTCTAAGTATTTTGTAAATAATGAGAAGCGGCAGCAGTTTCGGGAGAATTTATTGGCAGCAACAGCATGCTCCTGAACGGGCTGCCCGGGATTCCACAAAAAAATAAACACAGATTCTCCGGCCTTGAAAGCTGCCCAGTAGAATTCTGCTGAGAGTTTTGCTGAGTAAAATGCGAGTTCAGAGCACTTTTCCACTCTGCTGAGAAAGAGTAAAACTAAAACCTTTGTTACACTTGGCTGCCTCACACTAGACTCTGAGGACGAGCAGAGCTGAGGGAAGTCAATGCCTTAATTTGGTGCGTTGCTGATGAAATCTTGTAATTGTACCAACATTCTTTATGTGAGAGTCAGGGGGAGTGTGAGGGATATGGTTTACTGATGGTTATGTCACTGGACTAATGATCTAGAGCCCAAGCTGATCCTCTGGAGACATGGGGGGGTGCGATTTTCCCAACAAATGGCTTGTGGTGAGAAAATGGCAATTTTCCCACACTTTGTCAATTTTTGGGAGAGGGGCGAATTTTGCACCGGCTCTGAGAGGGGCGGGGCCTCAACACACCGGCAAACCCGCCTTCAAAGTAAAGTTGAATTCCCCCTCCCTCCCCCCACAGAAATTGGGAACTCACCGCCTGCCCCCCCTCCATTGCAAGGCATGTTTCCCCACCCCACTGACCAAAAAGGACCACAGGCATTGGGGCAATGGTGATCCCTTCATAAACCCCTTCATGCCCCACCCTTTGTGGCCCCCTACAAGCCACACCCATGTCAACCCACCCACTCAGGGCCCACCCCCTCCGGCCCCACCTCCTTTGCCATAGAACCATAAAAAATTACAGCTCAGAAACAGGCCTTTTGGCCCTTCTTGTCTGTGCCGAACCATTTTTTGCCTAGTCCCACTGACCTGCACTTGGACCATATCCCTCCACACCCCTCTCATCCATGAACCCGTCCAAGTTTTTCTTAAATGTTAAAAGTGACCCCGCATTTACCACTTTATCCGGCAGCTCATTCCACACTCCCACCACTCTCTGCGTGAAGAAGCCCCCCCCTAATATTCCCTTTAAACATTTCTCCTTTCACCCTTAACCCATGCCCTCTGGTTTTTTTCTCCCCTAGCCTCAGCGGAAAAAGCCTGCTTGTATTCACTCTATCTATACCCATCAAAATTTTATACACCCCTATCAAATCTCCCCTCAATCTTCTACGCTCCAGGGAATAAAGTCCCAACCTATTCAATCTCTCTCTGTAACTCAGCTTCTCAAGTCCTGGCAACATCCTTGTGAACCTTCTCTGCACTCTTTCAACCTTATTTACATCCTTCCTGTAACTAGGTGACCAAAACTGTACACAATACTCCAAATTCAGCCTCACCAATGCCTTATATAACCTTACCATAACACTCCAACTTTTATACTTGATACTCCGATTTATAAAGGCCAATGTACCAAAGGCACTCTTTACGACCCTATCCACCTGTGACGTCACTTTTAGGGAATTCTGTACCTGTATTCCCAGATCCCTCTGTTCAACTGCACTCTTCAGAGTCCTACCATTTACCCTGTACGTTCTACTTTGGTTTGTCCTTCCAATGTGCAATATCTCACACTTGTCTGCGTTAAATTCCATTTGCCATTTTTCAGCCCATTTTTCTAGTTGGTCCAAATCCCTCTGCAAGCTTTGAAAACCTTCCTCACTGTCCACTACACCTCCAATCTTTGTATCATCAGCAAACTTGCTGATCCAATTTACCACATTATCATCCAGATCATTGATATAGATGACAAACAACAATGGACCCAACACCGATCCCTGCGGCACACCACTAGTCACAGGCCTCCACTCAGAGAAGCAATCCTCCACAACCACTCTCTGGCTTCTTCCATTGAGCCAGTGTCTAATCCAATTTACTACCTCCCCATGTATACCTAGCGACTGAACCTTCCTAACTAACCTCCCATGAGGGACCTTGTCAAAGGCCTTGCTGAAATCCAGGTAGACAACATCCACCGCCTTCCCTTCATCCACTTTCCTGGTAACCTCCTCGAAAAACTCTAATAGATTGGTCAAACATGACCTACCACGCACAAAGCCATGTTGACTCTCCCTAATAAGTCCCTGTCTATCCAAATATTTGTAGATCCTATCCCTTATCACACCTTCCAATAACTTGCCCACCACCGACGTCAAACTTACTGGCCTATAATTTCCCAGATTTCTTTTGAAACCTTTTTTAAACAACGGAACAACATGAGCCACCCTCCAATCATCCGGCACCTCCCCCGTGAATACTGACATTTTAAATATGTCTGCCAAGGCCCCTGCAAGTTCAACACTAGCTTCCCTCAAGGTCCGTGGGAATACCCTGTCCGGTCCTGGGGATTTATCCAATCTGATTTGCCTCAAGACAGTGAGCACCTCCTCCCCTTTAATCTGCAAAGGTTCCATGACCTCCCTACCTGTTTGCCCTATTTCCGTAGACTTCATGCCCGTTTCCTCAGTAAATACGGATGCAAAAAAACCATTTAGTATCTCCCCCATCTCTTTTGGTTCCATACACAGTCTATCACTCTGGTCTTCAAGAGGACCAATTTTATCCCTCACTATCCTTTTGCCCCAGCACCCTGGCAGTGACCCTATGCCTGCATGGGTTTCCTCCGGGTGCTCTGGTTTCCTCCCACAGTCCAAAGATGCACAGGTTAGGTGGATTGACCATGCTAAATTGCTCCTTAGTGTTCCAAGATATTAGGTTCGGGGGACTGGCAGGATAAATATGGGTAATGGGGTTATGGGGTAAGCCTGGATAAGAGTCAGTGTAGACACGATGGGATAAATAGCCTCCTTTTGCACTGTAGGGACTTTAAGTGCGCACCTGGCAGTGCCCTGGTATCCTGGTGTTACCATGTGGGCACGGTTAAAGTGTCAGGTTGGTACTGCTACATGGGCACTGTCTGGCCATGTCCCCGACCACCCGGGGGCCTCAATGGCCTCCAACCCCTTCTCCCCCTGCCCCTGCCGGGTGGCCATCATGCTTAGTTTCCATTTGTGGAGATCAGCAGTGATTCTCACTGGGTTTCTGCTCAGCTGAGGGAAACATGGGGTTCAGTGAGAGGGAGGAACTGAAGAAAGTCAATATTAGTAGAGAAATGGTATTGGGAAATTGATGGGATTGAAGGTGGATAAATCCCCAGGGCTGATAATTTACATCAGAGTACTTAAGGAAGTGGCTCTAGAAACAGTGGATGCATTGGCGGTCATCTTCCAAGATTCTGTAGACTCTGGAACAGTTCCTACAGATTGGAAGGCAGCAAATGTCACTCCAATATTTAAAAAGGGAGATGGAGAGTAAACGAGGAATTAATGACCAGTGAGCCTGACGTCGGGAGTGGGGCAAAGTCTAGAGTCCATTATCAAAGATTTTATAGCAGAGCACTTGATAAACAGTGACAGAATCAGACATGGCGGATCAGCCAGATCTGATTGAATGGCAGAGCAGGCTTGAGGGGCCGAATGGCCTACTCCTGCTCGTATTTCTTGTGGTCTCAAAACAGGAAATGATGCTCTTATTTAAGATTTGATTGTTTTGCTATCGGCCCAAATATTGTCATATTGAATAAAGATGGGAATAAGTAATGAAATTCCTGACAAAATACAGTCGTTCTACTGGGATGCGGCTGTGGAATTCCATTGATAGCTATTGTTTCAGGATAGGTTGCAGTTCTGTTTCATTAAGTTGAGGTCACAGAGGATTTCAGAGAGTTATCTTTCTGTATGGTTATTGTCTTGCTCACAAAATGAAGGATAAACCCGAAATGGGCCCTGATCTGCGGAACAAATTGGAGTTGAGAGAGCAGGTGGCCTTTTCTTTTCTGCCAATACACCTGGAACTGCAAGGAACCTGAGTTCATTGAATCATTGAATCCCTACAGTGCAAAAGGAGGCCATTCAGCCCATTGTGTCTGCAGTGACTCTCTGACAGAGTATCTTCCTAGGCCCTCTCCCCCACCTTATCCCCGCAACTCCAGACATTTAAAATGGCCAATCCACCTAACCAGCACATTTTGGGATACTAAGGGACATTTTAGCATGGCCAATCAACTTAATCTGCACATCTTTGGACTGTGGGAGAAAACCACAGCACCCAGAGGAAACCCACGCAGACACGGGGAGAGCATGCAAACTCCACACAGGCAGTGACCCAAGGCTAGAGTTCAACCTGGGTCCCTGGTGCTGTGAGGCAGCAGTGCTAACCACTGTGCCGCCCTCAGTTAATCTCCATGTCTTGACAATGGCATTAAAATGGAAATTACTCTTTCTGTGGTTAATGGCCGCATACACTTCTCCACCTAATTAGAAAGATTAATTTCACTGTTTTCAGATTCTCTGACTCCAAAGTTGAAGTCCAGAAGCTGAGTGTGAAAAGGTCAGTGTTATTCAGGGTATGTGGATGAGTGATTCGCAAACCTGGAATTCGCTACCCCAAAGTGCGGTGGACGCTGGGACAGTGAGTAAATTTAAGGAGGAGTTAGACAGATTTTTAATTGGTAATGGGTTGAAGGGTTACAGGGAGAAGGCAGGAAAATGGGGACGAGGAACACATCAGCCATGATCGAATGGTGGAGCAGACTCGAAGGGCCGAATGGCCTAACTCCGCCCCTATTTCTTATGAATTTATGAACTTATAAACTCCATTACCTGACAAAGGCCCAACCATCAGAAATTATTTACCAGGACAATGGAAAGAGAGGCTCTGGTCACATGACAGCTGATAATGATGTTTATTTAATAAACCACATTCTGAGCAGATACCATAGAAACGTCCGGACCAGCGTCGGATAATGTCCCTGCCTCCAAAACACCAGCATGCAGAGACTTGTACAGGCTCTCTCCATGAGGAACTGTGCCATGAATTCACTACAGAACTTTGTTACTGCACTTTGACTGAAGTGGGACAAAGGAAATCGGCTACTCAAACAAACAACATTAATTCCATCTCCCTAAAACTCCAAACCCTTATCCTCAGCGGACAATTCAAATCTTCACCCGAGGGAAAATAAACACCTCAAAATTCTCAAAATCCTAAAACACACACTATCTCTGTATAAACAACCTTTTCTTGAGTGTATGTGCACCTGTAACAATGAGTTTAAAGTTTATTAATGTCACAAGTAGGCTTACATTAACACTGCAATGAAGTTACTATGAAAATCCCCTCGTCATCACACGCTGGCACCTGTTCGGGTACACTGAGGGAGAATTTAGCACGGCCACTGCACCTAACCAGCACGTCTTTGGACTGTGGAAGGAAACTGGAGCACCTGGAGGAAATCTACGCAGACACAGGGAGAACGTGCAGACTCCACACAGTCACCCAAGGCCAGAATTGAACCCAGGTCCCTGGAGCTGTGAGGCAGCAGTGCTAACCACTGTGCCACCATGAGTGTAATCGTGAATATACTCAAGCTTACTAGAAAACCTGTCATATGTCAGTTCCTGGCAGTTACAATACTCAGATTAATTTTTTTCTAACACTCTGTCCTTGATCAGTCAAGAGTTCGGAAAAAAGGGGACCCAATCCCTGTCACCGCTCCCCTGTCTGGAACATTATTCTTAATTGTCCCTTCATCAAAAACCAGTACCTCAGAGCAAATTGTCAAAGCTGTGTGCAGAGAAAAGACTCAATCAGTTGAATGGACTTTTCTCAGCCCTTTTCTCGGTATTGGACCTTCCCTGAACACAGTCAGAACATGAGTCCATCTCCCTCTTGTATCCTGTTACTCATGAACATTACCCAATCTCTACACATGGTTGGATCACATCCAAAACCTCTGGGCTGTCAGTATAGAATTCCCCGACCCAACCAACTCTGGATGTAAAGACTCCTCAATGCATCAGCAAAAACAAATGTTTGTTATCTCCAGTCTCAGCTTACACCCAAATAAATATTGCTCACCCTAAACTCGCACCCAGTCCCATTCGCCCATCACCCTTGTACTCACCGACCTACGCAGGCTCCCGGTTCAACAATACCTCAGCCTTAGATTTTTCACCTACATCTATAAAGCTCTCCATGTCCATGTCCTTGTCCCTCTCTTTCTCTGCATCCTCCTCCAACTCCTACATCCCTCCCTATCTCTGTAATGTCCTCCAGCCCCTACAACCCTCCCTATCTCTGTAACTTCCTCTAGTCCCTCCCTATCCCTGTAACGTCTTCCAGCCCCTACAACCTTCCCTATCCCTGTAACCTACTCTAGTCCCTACACCCTTTTCTATCTCTGTAACCTCCTCCAGCCCTTACACCCCTTCCTTTCTCTGTAACCTCCTCCAACCCCTAAACCCTCCCTATTTTTGTAACCTTCTCCAGCCCCCTACACCCCCTCCCTATTTCTGTAACCTTCTCCAGCCCCCTACACCCCTCCCTATCCCTGTAACGTCCTCCAGCCCCTAAACCCTCCCTATTTCTGTAACCTTCTCCAGCCCCCTACACCCCCTCCCTATCTCTGTAATCTCCTCCAGCCCTAAACCCCTCCCTATTTCAGTAACCTCCTCCAACCCCCACAACCCACCCTATCTCTGTAATCTCCTCCAGCCCCTCTACACCCCTTGCTAGCTCTGTAACCTCCTCCAGCCCCTACAATCCTCCCTATCTCTGTAACCTCCTCCATCCCCTACAACCCTCCCTATCTTTGTAACCTCCTCTAGTCCCTATACCCCTCCCTATCCCTGTAACCAACCCCTACAACCCTCCCTATCCCTGTAACCTCCTCTAGTCCCTACACCTTTCCTATATTTGTAACCTCCTCCAGCCCTTCCTTTCTCTGTAACCTCCTCCAACCCCTAAACCCTCCCTATTTCTGTAACCTTCTCCAGCCCCCTACACCCCCTCCCTATTTCTGTAACCTTCTCCAGCCCCCTACACCCCCTCCCTATTTCTGTAACCTTCTCCAGCCCCCTACACCCCCTCCCTATTTCTGTAACCTTCTCCAGCCCCCTACAACACTTCCTATCCCTGTAACTTCCTCTGGTCCCTACACCCCCTCCCTGTCCCTGTAACTTCCTCTGGTCCCTACACCCCTCCCTATCCCTGTAACGTCCTCCAGCCCTAAACCCTCCCTATCTCTGTAACCTCCTCCAGCCCCTAAACTTTTCCATCACTCCACCTCTCCCTGCTGCTTCAGTGTTAGCCTGATCATTGCTCCTGTGAGATGCCGAGGGACATTGTGTGATTTGAAAGGCAATGCCTGAATGTAAATTGTTGCAGCTTTCTGCCCTGCTTATGGGTAGACAGAAAACCTCCCCCTACAATTTTCGTCAAAAACATTGTCACCTGCAAGGTAACTACCCTGTAACTAACCGCGTGCGCCTGGGTTTCTTTAGTCATGGGCAGCAAGTCCATCAAATGGAAATAAGTCACACGATTGTAAATCAGAACAAAATGTTCTGCTTTGAACATGAATCAGAAATGAAAGCCCGGAATGGTTTCTCTGTATGTCGGGAATTTTAAAGACAATTGTTATCGCCAGCCGGGTGCTGGGATTAATTAATACTAAACTGAATAGAGATACAAGTTAACTCTTGGAATCTCCCACCCTGACAACATTCCGACTTCATTCCTACAGTCACAACTAACCAAACAAAGAGGGTGATCTGAATCTGATGAATCTCAGTGCTGTACATATGGAACAGTATCTCATTTGTACTCACCCATATGTCAGAGGATTTTAATCCATTAAAGATGCGAATAATCCGATTCTTTATTTGAGACATTATTATCTGCCCTGTCAAACAAATAAACAGATTGGGTTCGTAATCTGCTTCACTGTAATTATTGTCTGCTAAGACTTTTACAGCCTCCAATATAATCAAAAGAAGCATCCTTTGGGCTATTTTGTTTCTTGCCACTGTCCCACCTGAACATGCTGATTTACACATGAATAACGAGAAGGAATCATGTAAACACACACAGAGGACACTGTCCACAGCTTTCAGCTTCTCTGCCGTTTGGCCATTCACACCTTCTATTCTCTCTATGGGCTGCCATTAGCAGCCTTTCCCCTGGTTTCTGTGGCGATGACTCATCTTTCATTCCCTTACCCTGCAGTATAAATATCTCCCACTTTCTATGCCTTTTAGCTTTGACAAAGGGTCATCTGGGCTCGAAACGTCAGTTCTTTTCTCTCCTTACAGATGCTGCCAGACCCACTGAGATTTTCCAGCGTTTTCTCTTTTGGTTTCAGAGGACAATGTTATTCCCCGTCAGCACTGGATATGAAGCCTGAATGCTGTGCGGTCAGATAGAATTCATCGTGCGCTTGTTTGGTTCACAGTGGAACTCCAAGCTGACCATTTGGTGAAGAACTGACAAAATGCATCATTTTTTAAAAATCATTTATGGGATGTGGGCGTCGCTGGCTAAGCCAGCATTTATCTCCCATCGCTAATTGCCCTTGAGAAGGTGGTGGTGAGCTGCCTTCTTTAACCGCTGCAGTCCATATGATGTAGATACACCCGCAACTTTCACAGATGCCCCATAGAAAGCATTCTTTCTGGGTGTATCATAGCTTGGAATGGCTCCTGCTCTGCCCAAGACCGCAAGAAACTACAAAAGGTCGTGAACGAAGCCCAGTCCATCACTCAAACCAGCCTCCCATCCATTGACTCTGTCTACACTTCCCGCTGCCTCAGAAAAGCAGCCAGCATAATCAAGGACACCCACGCACCCCGGACATTCTCTCTCCCACCTTCTTCCATCGGGAAAAAGATAAAAAGTCTGAGGTCACGTACCAATCGACTCAAGAATAGTTTCTTCCCTGCTGCCATTCGACTTTTGAATGGACCTACCTTGCATTAAGTTGATCTTTCTCTATACTCTAGCTATGACTGTAACACTACATTCTGCACTTTGTTCTTTCCTTCTCTATGAACAGTATGCTTTGTCTGTATAGTGTGCAAGAAACAATACTTTTCACTGTTTCCCAATACATGTGACAATAATAAATCAAATCAAATCAAATGGTGCTGTTAGGGAGGGAGTTCCAGGATTTTGACCCAGCGACAGTGAAGGAAAGGCAATATATTTCCAAGTTCAGAATGGTGAGTGGCTTGGAGAGGAACCTTGCAAGTGGTGGTGTTCCCAGGTATCTATTGGTCTTGTCCTTGGGTTTGAAAGGCGCTGTCGAAGGAGCCTTGGTGAGTTCCTGCAGTGCGTCTTGTAGATGTTTGAAGATCCATTTGAATGCAACCAAAAAAGCTTTGAGCATTTATTTTCATGGAACCCCAGGTCACTAAACCTCTCATAATAATATTGGAAAAGGATGACCAAGTAATAATAGCTATTAATGCCTGAAAAAAAATCAGCCAATTCTTCAAAGAATCTTTACAGTGCAGAAGCAGGCCATTTGGCCCATCAAGTCTGCACTAGTTCTCTGAAAGAGCATTCTGCCTAGTCCCACTCCTCTGCCTTATCCCCATAACCTTGCACATTCTTTCTTTTCAAATATCAATCCAATTTCTCTTTGGATATCTCAATCGAACCTGCCTTCACCACCCTCTCAGGAAGTTTATTCCAGACTTTATTTTCCTTGCATCACTTTTACTCCTTTTGCTCATTATTTTGAATCTGTGCCCTCCAGTTCTTGATGCTCCCCTGAGTGGGAGACATTTCTCACTATTTACCCTGTCCATATCCCTCAGGATGTTCAATATCTCTATCCTCTCAGCCTCCTTTTCTCCAAGGAAAGTAGACCCAACCTCTCCAATCTATGCTCATGGCTACAGTTCTTTAGCCCTGAAATCATTCTGTGAGTCTCTCCAATGCCTTCACATCCTTCCTCAAGTGTGGTGTCCAGGACTGGATGATGGAATGTTGGTGATGGGATTTGATGGGGGCAATTCTCCCAGCTCGCTGCACTGCTCCAGCAGCTCAATGGGCTGGGAGAATTCAGTGGAGGCTGTTTTGCGGGCTCCTCGCTGGGCGCCACGGCCTCCGTGCGACCCCAGGAGTTTTGGAGTAATCAGCTTTCAATATTTAAATGCGGATTAGCATCGGATAAGCGGGCCCAAGACTGAAGTCTCCAGGCCCTCTAGTGTGTCCCCTCCACTCCCCCCACAGGGAGTTTTCCCTCCAGCAGGATTTACTCCTGCTTCCCACTAACAGGGAACTGGCGGCCGACCCCTTCTGGAGGGAACAGAGGCCATGGAGGCACCCCCCCAGGAGGTCCTCATCTCTACTCTGACCTCAACTCTGACCTTCACCCTAACCTTCGCTCTGACCTTCTTCCTGACCTCCGCACTGACCTCGCTCTGACCTCCGCTCTGACCTCCACCTTAACCTCCACTCTGACCTCCACTCTGACCTCCACTCTGACCTCCACTCTGACCTCCACTCTGACCTCCACTTTAACCTCCACTCTGACCTCCACCTTAACCTCCACTCTGACCTCCACTCTGACCTCCACTCTGACCTCCACCTTAACCTCCACTCTGACCTCCACTCTGACCTCCTCTCTGACCTCCACTCTGACCTCCACTCTGACCTCCACTCTGACCTCCACTCTGACCTCCACCTTAACCACTGCTCTGATCTCCGCTCTGACCTCTGCATTGTCCCCAAACATGGAAGCAATAATTCCAGCGAATGTGAATAAGCAGCCAGCTTACAGCGTGTTGCTTCCTCGCCTCCACACTTATTAATCTACTCTGTCCATAGGCTGCTTTCAGCCTTGGGAAACTATAGAGAATTGCTGGCTGAGCAGGTAGTTCCTCCACCATTGAGAATAATCGATGCCACAATCTCCAGAAGCCGCTTCCTCCAGTCCCCACACCTTGTGGTATATTATGTAGCAGCCAATGGAGATGGAACTGGAAATCAGGCAGCTGATTCCTTACTGTGTGTTTTGTGTGACCATCAAAGACCTCCTTCCACCCTAAATAAATCGAAAATAATCAAAAAACCCTGGGTGTTTTAATTCAGCACTGGGTTGGCCCTTTGTGAAATATACGCACTTGTATTTTGGACATCAAAATGGAAATTTCAGTTTAATCCATTGCTGCCGGGATTGTCCTAGTCTTGGAATGTCATTGGCCCTTTCTCAGAGTCTGAAAAGAAGAGTGAGTTTCTTAACGAGTTTCTTAAAATAATTACAATTTCCTTGGAAGTAACCAACAAGGTCAAAATGATATTTGACATCACAGTAACATGTCTCCAGTGAAGCCAATTTGATGTCAGATTCCAGCATTCTAGTAACTTTGAACCAGCACATTAATAATAAATCTTACCACAAACCAAATGCATAAAACACAAAACTGCCCTGCCCCAAATATATTTGCAGAAATGACTGCGTGTGCACTGATGAATAATTCAGGGTATGATTTCAACAATCACAAAGAGCTGTAATACATCGAAGGAGAGAGCCTGAGCTTGTCTTCATCTCTGTATGACATCATCAATGCTCCGACTGCATCAACAAAGAGCTGGGGAGGTCCCTCAGTGACAGAGTTGCCACATCTCCTCCCAATGTGACATTGAGCAATCTAAGCAAAGGTGGTTCCAGTTCTGATCCTCCGTCTGTGTGACAATGCCAGCCAGGGAATTAATAGTTGGATCTGGGATTCAAAGTTAGACAAGGTAACACGGTGGCACAGTGGTTCGCACTGCTGCCTCACAGTGCCAGGGACCTGGGTTCAATTCCAGCCTTGGGTCACTGTCTATGTGAGGTTTGCACATTCTCCCCGTATCTGCATGGGTTTCCTCCGGCTGCTCCGGTTTCCTCCCACAGTCCAAGGACGTGCCGGTTATGTTGATTGGCCATGATAAATTGATCTTCAGTGTCAGGGGGATTAGCAGGGTAAATACGTGGGGTTATGAGGGTAGGGCTTGGGTGAGATTGTGGTCGGTGCAAACTCAAAGGACTGAATGGCCTTCTCCTGCACTATAAGGATTCAATTCTATGAAAGCAAATATCTGGTCAAGTTTCAAAATGTTCACCTGGGTTAAAGTCCTTTATCATTGGTGAGCTTGCTGAGGTTTGTAGCATCTGCAATGTAATTCTGCTCAGGAGAATCTTTTTACAATTGCACCGACAAACTGGTGTCTTATCCTTGCAAACACACAGGATAACATTGGCTGGGATTCTCCCTCACCCCCACGGCACATTTAAATGGTGGCGCTGGGGCAGTTGCAGAGGACGGGACAGGGAAATCAATTTCACACCAGCGTAAATGGATGACAGAATATTTCGCTTACGCTCACCATAAAGGGTCGCCATTCCCCGCAAGGCCGCCATAAAACCGGTGTTCATCCCGCTAAAGGAATGCAGATGAATTCCTGACCAAAATCGCACCCCCACACCTAATTGTCCAAGCCACCAATGGGAGGGAAATCACACCAGTCCAGAGCACATCTGGACTAACATGATGTGCACATCTTGGGATTTACCTGAAGAAGGCCAGCAGCTGCCTCTGGAACCAAGAGAGAAAATGCTGGAAAATCTCAGCAGGTCTGGCAGCATCTGTAAGGAGAGAAAATAGCTGAGGTTTCGAGTCCAGATGACCCTTTGTCAAAACTAAACTTATATTTAGCAGAGGTCTGACTGGTTTCACATACATCATCACCACTTCTAAATTGTGGAATCACTTCAAACTGACAGAGCTCCACAATCTCCCAGAGCAGCCAGTGATCTGGGTCACTGGGGCTGGGTTTTCCACCTGGGACCAGTGAACGGACACTGGGATCAATTCTCACAGAGGCAGCCTGTTGAGGGGTTTGTGGGGCAGCCAAGCAGCCTTTGAAGATGAATCATCCAGACTCGAAACGTTAACTCTGTTTCTCTCTCCGCAGACGCTGCCAGGCCTGCAGAGATTTTCCAACATTGTCCGTTTTTATTTCAGGTTTCCAGCATCCGCAGTATTTTGTTTCCATTTGGCTGTATTAATTTTGGAAAGTGAATTGGGGCAGGATAGGTGTGCCAGGCTGAAGGATCATGAAGGGTGCCAAATACTCTTGCCTGTGTCTCCCTCGAGGCTCTGAGGTGAAAGAACAAACGGGTTCCTGGGGTGGCATCAGGACACGTGCTGCCAACAGAGAAATCAAAGCCAGCACCGTCACATCGTACAGCGACTCAGAGACAGCCAATGCGTGGATTCTCACACCCAGCTAGAAAGGGTGACACTGCGCTAGTGCAGAACAGAGGAGTCCACTCAGCTCACCTTAGTCCAGGGGTTTGAATGCACGCGCCCTTCTATTGCGAGGGTGGCCAATCTCAGGGACAGCCATGTGCAGCGGCAGTTGGCATGAACACAGGAGAAGGTGCGAGGTGAATGCCACACTGGCATGTAGTTCTGACCAGTCAATGGGCGCGAGGTTACTGTAGCATTCGCCTGTTCCACTCCAGCTGCTTCTCCCCTTCAATCATCAAGGACACCAGCCAATGGTTGAACCGGTCA
Organism: Mustelus asterias; assembly: GCF_964213995.1. Lineage (NCBI taxonomy): Eukaryota > Metazoa > Chordata > Chondrichthyes > Carcharhiniformes > Triakidae > Mustelus > Mustelus asterias. The sequence goes on from NC_135822.1 coordinate 2,169,121, forward strand.
CCAAAGAGAAGTTAGTTTCACGTGTAACTGTGAACTTCCCTTATTTATCGCAATGTGAACACGGACACATAACGCCCGTTGTGTGAGTTTCCATTCTTTAATGATGAGACAGGAAAGAGGGAAGAGGTGATGAAGGAAAACAAAGAACTTCGAATGGACAGCAGAACCTCTGAACAAACGTGGATCCTTCACTGGCAATGAGACTCGACCAATCCCCAGTTTCATCTTCAGTGGGAGTGTTCTGACAGTGGATTCCAGACCGTGCTACCCTCCTGGGTTAGAGAATCAGCCTCCCATCAATTGACTCTGTCAACACTTCCCAGTGCCTCAGAAAAGCAGCCAGCATAATTCAGGACCCCACGCACCCCGGACATTCTCCCTTCCACCTTCTTCCGACAGGAAAAAGATACAAAGGCCTGAGGTCACGTACCAACCGACTCAAGAACAGCTTCTTCCCTGCTGCTGTCGGGCTTTTGAATGGACTTACCTCGCATTAAGTTGATCTTTCTCTACACCCTAGCTATGACAGTAACACTACATTCTGCACTCTCTCATTTCCTTCCCTGTGTGTGGTATGCTCCGTCTGTATAGCGCGCAAGAAACAATGTGGAGCAGCCGGAGCACATCTGAGTTCTGCATCTGCAGACACCTTGAAACACCCGGAAGCACAATGGGACGTGTCACTATGTTAAAGGTACTATATAAATATAGGTTGTATAGGAGTGCACTGCAGGGCACCATAAAACTGGCACGGGCACGGGAGCCACATCTTTAGTAGCCTGATGATCTGTTTGAAGCTGTTTGTGATCAGGTGGCTTCGGTTCTACATCTTCTGTGCTACCATTTGGGACCAGGAGTGAATAACTCCCTCTTGCAGAGATAACCCTTGTCCTCTAACAATGATCCACATAGTTTGGGAAGCGGCAGTGAAGAACCAGTGCCATCTTGGACTCTCAGAGGGTGAAGAAGTCAAGGCAGATACCAGGAGAGCATGTGTACACGTGGAGGGAGCTCTTGGTGTGATCCCAGACCAGCTGAAGGCTGAGGGAGTGTAAGTCCTTCCCGTTGAGGAATCTCACCGACCAGTCACCTGGTACGTCCCGAGAAATCCAGCGTTGGTGATGAACCCACTGCCCCCTGTCGCTCTAAGGTCACATCTGAGAAGAACTGAATGTCCCGTGCAGCTGTCACAAGGTGCCGTTTGCCAGGAGAGGGGTGATGAGGGTTGCTGGTTGTAAAAGCCAGACCACATGGGAATGGAAGTGGCCCACGTGAGGACATCGCGAGACAGCATGGGGAAAGCGTCATGTTACATGGTGAGCGAGCCAGACAATCTGGGCAAGCAGCCAAGCTAATTGGGAAAAGGCCAGGTGACATGGAGAGAGTGAGAGCCAGATCACAAGACCCACAGGTTCAGTGATGTAAAGTCTAAGTTAAGAACAGATACAATGAGCCGTCAGCAGTAATTTCTACAAGGATTCTCTCAACCTCTCTCGCCTTGTGCTTTGGAGGGACGAGGCAAACCTCAGGAGAGCAGTGCTAACTGGCTGGAATGATGAGAATCCTGCAATCTGCTGCAAAGTTAAGAAAGCAGACACGACACAGAAGATCAGTGGCTACGTGACCCACAATGAGAAACTCTATTAACACAAAGGCAGCCATCAGAAGCAATCCAATCACAAAGGCACGTTATGGAAGATTAAAGTGTTGGTTTACAGGCGGTCAACTTTCAGGAATTTATTAAGAACCTCTATCTCAACACAAAAGTGCCTGAATTAATTCTGGACCTTGTAATGGCTAAAAACAGCTCAAACCATAGTCTTTGCTTAAGTATATTATAGCATTGTTAACGAGTATTGTTATTTTAAACATCTGTCAACAAACTATTATCATAGTTTGGATACCATTTTTGGACAGAGAGAATGTACCAATTCCCTGGTGTCTCCTTCAACATAAAACAACTGAAATAAGTCCAGCACCTCCTTCCTTGGGGCGATATTCAGGCTTAGTATTTTTCAACTTTGCTGAACGTGTAACAAGTAGGAGTAGGAATGTTAAAATCAAAGCAAATTACTGCAGATGCTGGAATCTGAAACCAAAAGAGAAAACGCTGGAAAATCTCAGCGGGTCTGGCAGCATCTGTAAGGAGGAAAAAGAGCTGACGATTCGAGTCCAGGTGACCCTTTGTCAAAGCTAAAAGGCAGAGAAAGTGGGAGATATTTATACTGCAGGGGGAAGGAATGAAAGATGAGTCATAGCCACAGAAACCAGGGGAAAGGCTGCTAATGGGAGCCCATAGAGAGAATAGAAGGTGTGAATGGCCAAACGGCAGAGAAGCTGAAATCAGAAGGTGAACTGTGACAGATGAAGATATGGGGGGAGGGGGGAGATGGGTGGGAGAGAGGGAAAATTGAGAAAAAAGGGGGAAAGGGGAAGCAAAGGGGGAGAAAAGGAGAAAAGGAAAGAGGGATAAAGTCGGGGGAAAGAGTGGGGGGGAAAGAAAAATAGAAAAAGGCAATAAAGAAGTAAAAGGTAGAGAACAGTTAAAAATTAATTGAAATGAAAACATAGGGGTGGAGGTGGGGTGGAGCAAATCACCTGAAGTTGTTGAATTTGACGTTGAGACGGGAAGGCTGTAAAGTGCCCAGCCAGAAGATGAGATGCTGTTCCTCCAGTTTGCGCTGAGCTTCACTGGAACATTGCAGCAGGCCAAGGACAGACATGTGGGCATGGGAGCAGGATCGAGTGTTAAAATGGCAGCAACCGGAAGGTCAGGGTCCTGATTGCGCACAGACCGAAGGTGCTCACCAAAACGATCACCCAGTCTACGCTTGGTCTCTCCAATATAGAGGAGACCATGGGAGTAGGGATGTTCCTGTGTGTTCTAGTGTGCCTCTGATAACCTGCAATCATCATGATCCAATCTCCTCTGCCACTCTCGAGATTGGGGGGACAGGGACGGTGAAGCAGTTAGTTCCCAAACCGGAGCTCCAGATTTCAGTAAACCGTCTCCGGGTTCCTGTTTGATGTTACAACTCACTACAAAATCTGCTGCTGACTCCAAGACCCAATTTCAGTCTGAGCTAAGTTCATCGTTACAGAAATGGTTCTCTCAGCGAGCAAATCATTCTGGACCCAAAATCAAGTCAAAGCTGATTAATCGGACAAAAGGTTCAGATTCTGAAATCTTCCAGTTAAATGAAATCTCTGCTGATTGTCACGGTCCAATCAGGCGACTGCTGTGACTCCTCACCTGATCAGCTCACTTTAGAAAAAGTAGAGAAGTTTTAAAAGTTAGTTAGACACTGAAGTAAAAGGATAATCAGCAGCAGCAGAAATATATCCATTACAAAGGTTTATGACAATCATTTTAGAGTGAATTATCAGATGTATAATTAAATATTATTTTTACTAAATGACCTTTTCTTTTTGGCTTTTTTTATGAGCTGTGCACCAAGCGTTAAATGCATCAGTACAAAGTACTGGACAACAGAACATGAGATAGTCTGTGGTTATCTGGGTTACAAGGGGTTGTCCCAGTCAGAGTAAAGTTGAGTAAATAAAAGTCATTTGCTAAGATGCAAGATTCTTCCATGGCTTTATCTCTCCTGATGAAGCTTGGGATTTGTTAAACACAACAATTTCCTCAGAGAGACATTTGATTTGATTTATTATCGTCACATGTATTGGGATACAGTGAAAAGTATTGTTACTTGTGCACTATACAGGCAAGACATACTGTTCATAGAGTACATAGGGGAGAAGTAAAGGAGAGAGAGTGCATGTAGTGTTGCAGTTACAGATAGGGTGCAGAGAAAGATCAGCTTAATGTGTGATAGGACCATTCATAAATCTGATGGCAGCAGGAAAGAAGCTGTTCTTGAGTCGGTTGGTACATGTTTTGTATCTTTTTCCCAATGGAAGAAGGTGGAAGAGAGAATGTCTGGTGTGCGTGGGGTCCTTGATTATGCTGGCTGCTTTTCCAAGGTAGTGGGAAGTGTAGATGGAGTTGATGGATGGGAGGCTGGTTTGCATCATGGACTGGGCTACGTTCATAACCCTTTGTAATTTATTGCGGTCATGTATGAAGTTTTAGAGATTTATAAAGGCCAGTGCTTTGGGAGGCTATACATTCCCTCAATGTGTTAAACGGGTGTGAGACAGTCCAATATAATAGACCACTATGTATGGAAGGTGCTGAATCAAAGCCAAAAAGTCAATTTTGTCTTCAGTTTTCTTGTTTGAGAATGTGAGATTCTGTGACATTTACCTGGATGGACTTTGCAAAGTTGCTCAGATTCCCCTGAGGTACCCATTGATCTGACAGTGCATTAAAAAAAAATAAGTCTACAATCTTACCAAGTGCCAGACATAGGTCAGAGGGTACTTTCGAGATTACCTGTTCTGTATATCTGTAAGAAGTCTCACAACGCCATGTTAAAGTCCAACAGGTTTATTTGGTAACACGAACTTTCGGAGCGTTGCCTCTTCATCAGGTGAGTGAAGGAGCAGCGCTCCGAATGCTCGTGCTACCAAATAAACCTATTGGACTTTAACCTGGTGTTGTGAAACTTCTTACTGTGCCCCACCCCAGTCCAACACCGGCATCTCCACATCATGGCTACCATTGACACTGTATACCAGTACAACCGGTCCTGTCTATGGTGATGGGTTCCCAGGGACAGAGAAACCTACAAATTACTGACAGCAATTCTGGCAAATCAGCTCTGAACACATTGATATGACATTCCTCCGTCCCGTTACTGTAACACAGGCACAAACCTGTTTAGTGTAAATGGAAAACATCTCCACCAAAATAGCAGACAGAGGAATGTCAAATCAACATGTTATACATTTAACCCTTGACATTGTCAACTGTACTATCTGGAAATGAGTGTCCCCCTTTTAGAGCCATAGAATCATAGAATTCCTACAGTGCAGAAGGAGGCCATTTGACCCACTGAGACTGCACCGACTCTCTTACAGAGCATCTAACCAAGCTCATCCCCCGACCTATTTACCCCATGCATTTATCCCACTAATTCCCCTAGCTGATACATCTTGGGACACTAAGGGGGAATTGAGTATAGCCAATCCACCTAACCTGCACATCTTTGGAGTGTGGGCAAAACCCACGCAGACATGGGCAGAACATGCAAACTCTACACAGGCAGTGACCCAAGGCTGGGAATTGAACCCGGGTCCCTGGTGCTGTGAGGCTGCAGTTCTAACCATTGTGCCACTGTGCCGCCCCTCAATGGCTACATTGATTATCCTGACAAATATTTGCTTCCTTGAACAACTATCTTTGAGGTTGAAGTTGATGAGTTCAGTTCTGAGCAGCCATTAGGTATTGGTCTGATCTGGATTTGCTTTGCGTCATTCACACTTCCAAAGCAACTTGAAGCATATTGTCTTTTAAACAATAGCCCAATGTTTGAAGAAGGAAATAATTATTTGAGGGTCTTTGGTTCCATTGTTTTGGTTCCTTTTATGTTGACCGAGCGAGGATAAGATGTAAAAATGGAACATTTCAAAGAACAACTGAAAGAAGTGACTTCCACTTTAGCCTGGAGATAAAACAGTTATGTATTAAAATATTAAATAGGTCAAAGGCCAATTAGAACCCATCCTCTTTGAGAAGGGATAGCAAATACTGTTAAAAGTTTTAATGAAAGAGAAATGAAAGCTAATAACATAGAACATAGAACAGTACAGCACAGAACAGGCCCTTCGGCCCACGATGTTGTGCCGAGCTTTATCTGAAACAAAGATCAAGCTATCCCACTCCCGATCATCCTGGTGTGCTCCATGTGCCTATCCAATAACTGCTTAAATGTTCCTAAAGTGTCTGACTCCACTATCACTGCAGGCAGTCCATTCCACACCCCAACCACTCCCTGCGTAAAGAACCTACCTCTGATATCCTTCCTATATCTCCCACCACGAACCCTATAGTTATGCCCCCTTGTAATAGCTCCATCCACCCGAGGAAATAGTCTTTGAACGTTCACTCTATCTATCCCCTTCATCATTTTATAAACCTCTATTAAGTCTCCCCTCAGCCTCCTCCGCTCCTGAGAGAACAGCCCTAGCTCCCTCAACCTTTCCTCACAAGACCTATCCTCCAAACCAGGCAGCATCCTGGTAAATCTCCTCTGCACTCTTTCCAGTGCTTCCACATCCTTCTTATAGTGAGGTGACCAGAACTGCACACAATATTCCAAATGTGGTCTCACCAAGGTCCTGTACAGTTGCAGCATAACCCCACGGCTCTTAAACTCCAACCTCCTGTTAATAAAAGCTAACACACTATAGGCCTTCTTCACAGCTCTATCCACTTGAGTGGCAACCTTTAGAGATCTGTGGATATGGACCCCAAGATCTCTCTGTTCCTCCACAGTCTTCAGAACCCTACCTTTGACCCTGTAATCCACATTTAAATTAATCCTACCAAAATGAATCACCTCACATTTATCAGGGTTAAACTCCATTTGCCATTTTTCAGCCCAGCTTTGCATCCTATCTATGTCTCTTTGCAGCCTACAACAGCCCTCCACCTCATCCACTACTCCACCAATCTTGGTGTCATCAGCAAATTTACTGATCCACCCTTCAGCCCCCTCCTCTAAGTCATTAATAAAAATCACAAAGAGCAGAGGACCAAGCACTGATCCCTGTGGCACTCCGCTAGCAACCTGCCTCCAATCTGAAAATTTTCCATCCACCACCACCCTCTGTCTTCGATCAGATAGCCAGTTACCTATCCAATCGGCCAACTTTCCCTCTATCCCACACCTCCTCACTTTCATCATAAGCCGACCATGGGGGACCTTATCAAACGCCTTACTAAAATCCATGTATATGACATCAACTGCCCTACCTTCATCCACACACTTAGTTACCTCCTCAAAAAATTCAATCAAATTTGTGAGGCACGACTTGCCCTTCACGAATCCGTGCTGACTATCCCGGATTAATCCGCATCTTTCTAAATAGCCGTAAATCCCATCCCTAAGGACCTTTTCCATCAATTTACCAACCACCGAAGTAAGACTAACCGGTCTATAATTACCAGGGTCATTTCTATTCCCTTTCTTAAACAGAGGAACAACATTCGCCACTCTCCAGTCCTCTGGCACCATCCCTGTGGACAGTGAGGACCCAAAGATCAAAGCCAAAGGCTCTGCGATCTCATCCCTTGCCTCCCAAAGAATCCTAGGATATATTTCATCAGGCCCAGGGGACTTATCGACCTTTAGTTTATTCAAAACTGCCAGTACATCCTCCCTCCGAACATCTATTTCCTCCGGCCTATTAGCCTATAACACCTTCTCTTCCTCAAAAACATGGTCCCTCTCCTTGGTGAACACTGAAGAAAAGTATTCATTCATCACCTCGCCTCTCTCTACTGACTCCATACACAAGTTCCCACTACTGTCCTTGACCGGCCCTAACCTCACCCTGGTCATTCTTTTATTCCTCACATAAGAGTAAAAAGCCTTGGGGTTTTCCTTGATCCGACCCGCCAAGGACTTCTCATGTCTCCTCCTAAGCCCCTTTTTCAGCTCATTCCTTGCTAACTTGTAACCCTCAATCGAGCCATCTGAACCTTGTTTCCTCATCCCTACATAAGCTTCCCTCTTCCTTTTCACAAGACATTCCACCTCTTTCGTGAACCATGGTTCGCTCACTCGGCCATTTCCTCCCTGCCTGACAGGGACATACCTATCTAGGACACCCAGTATTTGTTCCATTCCATTTTGTTGTTATGTGGAGGACTTTGCACCAATAACTTAAGGATTCTCTGAGTAGTAACTAACGCCTCTGTGGTAACCCAACTTCAGTTCAAACTCTGTCAGCAAAGTTTCAGCACGTTGGAACTCCCTGCTCCACAGAAATGAGGTTTTGTTGCTGTGCCAGAAATGAGTAGCCTTTATTGACAGTAAGCAATAAAACTTTATCATAGTTCTCATACTGAGTGAATGACATGAAAATGCGGCAGAAACCCCAATCCATAAGTCATGCTCCTGAACCCACTCCCCCCCAGTTTCATCAGATGGAGGGAGAGGTGACAGGGACAGGTTGTACGTTGCACATTTGTGGTTCATGGAAGCAGCTGCACGTGTTAAAGTGACGCTGCCTTCAGTAAGATCCAATTTTGGCGAGTAGGAAACACGACTTGCGCACTTTAGACCCATCAGGAGAAAATCCAAAGTTAGCAGAGTTCCTCGGAAAGGTAGGGCACCCTTTTGTATAGGTCCAAGGATACATTTGGGAAAGATAAGGTCCCCTTTTGCATTGTTAAAATTAGATATGAATGTGTGTAAAAAGTTGATAAACTAACTGAAATTGTCAAACTCATTGGAACTGTCATGAAAACTGTCAAAGGAACTGCCAAAGGAGCTTCAAAGCTCACTGAATCTGTCAAAGCTCATTGAATCTGTCAATCTGTCAAAAAGAAATTTAAATCTCCTGGCCTTTAAATTAAAAAAAATTCTGTGGTTTAAAAAAATCATAGTGAGAAGTCTGACAACTCACCTGATGAAGGAGCAGCGCTCTGAAAGCTCGTGACTCCAAATAAACCTGTTGGACTTGAACCGGTGTTCTGAGACTTCTTACTGTGCCCACCCCAGTCCAATGCTGGCATCTCCATATCATGGCTACCAATGACACCGCAAAATGCCGGATCAAAGTGGAGAGGATCTCAAAGAAGATCGTGCCCTCCCCTGGTACCAAAGTAGAACACTGTAATAAGTCTCACAACACCAGGTTAAAGTCCAACAGGTTTATTTGGTAGCAAATACCATCAGCTGTCGGAGCGCTGCTCCTTCGTCAGATGGAATATCAAAACCTCCCTCCATCTGACGAAGGAGCAGCGCTCCGACAGCTGATGGTATTTGCTACCAAATAAACCTGTTGGACTTTAACCTGGTGTTGTGAGACTTCTTACTGTGCCCACCCCAGTCCAACGCCGGCATCTCCACATCACGACCACAGTAGAAAACAGTACCACTGCAGGGAAGTCCATTGTCGACTTGTCGGACTACACACTTCAACCAGGCGAAATCGAAGTTCTCAGCAGAGGCTCAATTTCTGCCCCACCACCAAAATGGACCCCATCAGTCTTGCAGCAGACACAGAGGAATTCATCAGATGAATGAGCCTGCGGGAGTTCCTCCACAAACTCCAAGAGACCAACAACGAATCCAATGAGACAACCAACGAACCGGAACAGCCGACAGAGAGATCCACAGTGCAGCAATCGAAGAGGAAAGAGTTGAATTGGACCCCTCCGGAAGGCCGCTGCCCTAGACACAAGCCGTCAGGAGATGCGTCAAAAAAAGGGCCACTCACCTGATGAAGGAACAGCACTCGAAAAGCTTGTAATTCCAAATAAACCTGTTGGACTTTAACCTGATGTTGTGAGACTTCTTACTGTGTCCACCCCAGTCCAACGCCAGCATCTCCACATCAAAAAAAATCAAGCTTGCTATTTCACTCTGCTCATTGACATAAGCCTGAGGGATACTGTAGTAACTTGGCCCCTTTAAGGAGCCACACACGACAGATAACACTGCTGCCTCACAGCGCCAGGGACCCGGGTTCGATTCCTGGCTTGATCACTGTCTGTGTAGAGTTTGCACATTCTCCCTGTGTCTGCGTGGGTTCTCCGGTTCCCTCCCACAGTCCAAAGATGTGTGAGTTAGGTGGATTGGCCATGCTAAATTGCCCCTTATTGTCAGGGGGATTAGCAGGGTAAATATGTGGGGTTACGGGATCACTGTTGGTGCAGGCTCGATGAGCTGAATGGCCTCCTTCTGCACAGTAGGGATTCTATAATGCTATGATTCTAACATGTTCTGTATCCCGATGGGACACATCAAAAATGGTGCCAGACCTGATATTGAACATGGGGAGTGGTGCCTGCTATTACCATCCAACCTTGCCAGGAGGTTCTCCACAGTGCGAGCCGTGTACTGCTACGGCTTCAACTGAAAGATGTGTCTACATTCTTGGAGTTTGACATTCCAAAGCATTAACCTTTGTCCCCACACTGTGAAACTAGGTCTAGCTCTGGATATTAAACTGGCATGCTGGATTCCTCCAAGATTCGTCAATTCATTGCTCTGTCACCTTGACGAGACACAACTGATTCTGGAGAAGTCAGAAATTAGCTTTTGAAGCAATTTCCGAGAGGGCGACCTCATTCTTAAGGATGTGGAATGCTGTGCAGCTCGGCAGCCTTGCGTGAGAGTAACCAATGGCCTCTCACTGCTGGAAAGTCAGAGTTTGCACAGAACCAAATTTGAGCTTCCTGTCCAGTGAATCCCCCTGAACTCAATCCATTGACAGAGTGAGGGTTCCAGGCTTCACTGCATTCACTCTAACCCAAGTGAGAGGTTCTTTCTGCCTCATGAGGTAGGGCAGCTCTCCATCTCTGATACCCCCACAAGGCCCTCGCAGTCTGGTCTCTCCCAAAGGAAGCTTTCAAGTTTCTCCGCATGGCCAGAGGCTTGAAAAAGTTAAAGGGAAAGTAAATTGAATGTGAAATAAGCACTTCAAAGATCGCCACTACATCAGAGGGATGACTTTCACCTTCATCTGACAGATCTTTGACCTTGACATACTGGGAGACACATCGAATGCCTCAATGCTGAAGAGGGAAAACTTTTAACTGCAACTTGACATGCTGAAAGAGAGTTTAACAATTTGCATAGCTACAGGGGGAGGACCTGCCACGCAAGCCCCACCCCTTGGAAAAGACCCCTGACCTGAGCCCCTCCAGCCTGAGCCCTTCCCTCCCAACCCACTTTCCCCCTGAACAAACTTCCTTGGTACCTTAAGGTGAGTGCTGAGAGGATACTCACCCCCTTACTCCCCGACACCTGTTCCCCATTCGACAAGACTCATATTAATTGGCATCCATGTGACTTGCCACCTTGTGTGGGCGTGGTGGGACGGGGCAGGGGGGGATGGAGAGGGGTATCCGAGGAGACAAGTGAATCGGGCTCCAGCCCAATAAATTGTATAAAATGCATTCAATTCAGTCGTTGCCAGGTTGTCACCCACTCTGGACGAGGACCTGATCGGGCAGGAGGCTGGCGACAGGTTTGATGCCCACCCACAATTCCGGCTTGGCCCTCACGGCCAATTCAATGGGCCACTCAGAATCCCAGCTGGGGTTGGCGGCCCCAGGGAATCAGCCCCATACTTCCTGCTGGCCAGATCTGCCATTGGAAACAGTTTGGAGCTTTGTGAATAAATTTAAATTGGGATCAATACAGAATTAATGTCCCGACCCCATCACAACTTCCTGTTCCATCAACCAATGGGCATTGCAAATTCTGGGCTGACCATTTCAAACCACAATTAATGGACCTCGGGCAAATCCCTTTAGCAGCTTTGAGCAATGTTTTTCTTTCTGTACCTTATATCCCTCGGACATCAAACAATTTGAAAGTAAAAAGGCAAAAGAACTTGCATTTATCTTGCATCTTACATGATCTCGGAGTCTCAATAAGTACTTCCAGTCAAAGGAGAACTTCCGACATTCCGGTTCAGTTGTAGAGAGATGCAGCGACCACTTTGTGCTCACACAGTCTCACAGACAATGAGGTAAATGATCAGGTAATCTGTTTTAGTGAGGTGCAGAGGAGGCTCACCAGGATGCTGCCTGGGATGGAACATTTAAGTTATAAAGAGAGGTTGGATAAACTTGGGTTGTTTTCTCTGGAGCAGAGAAGTCTGAGGGGCGACCTGATTGAGGTGTTCAAGATTATGAGGGTCATGGACAGGTGGATAGGGAGCAGCTGTTCCCATTAGTTGAAGGATCAGTTACGAGGGGACACAAGTTAAAAGTGAGGGGTGAGAGATTTAGGGGGGATTTGAGGCAAAACCTTTTTACCCAGAGGGTGGTGATGGTCTGGAATGCGCTGTCTGGGAGGGTGGTGGAGACGGGATGCCTCACATCCTTTAAAAAGTACCTGGATGAGTACTTGGCACATCATAACATTCAAGGCTATGGGCCAAGCGCTGGCAAGTGGGATTAGGTGGGCAGGTCAGGGCCATTCAGGCGTCGGTGCAGACTCGATGGGCTGAAGGGCCTCTTCTGTACTGTAGTGTTCTGTGATTCTGTGAGTCGAGATAAGGCTAGGACAATTCTATGCACAGTATTTCATTGAATGAATGTTTTTCTTGCTGACCTGGCCTTCTATATGGGTTAACAGTTGAGTTCAAGTCATGTTCATCCATCAACGCCCTTCACTCCGGAGAGTCGGACCCATTGAATCAGATTCAATACTAAACCCTATTCACGACTTGAGGAGGAGCCTGAGAGTTCTCCCCGCTTTCCTCACCAGTAATATCCCTCAAACAATAACAGTTCCTGCTCAGCGACTCTGCGCTGTCATGAGTCGTGGAGGCCGCCTTAGAGAACGCTTACCCGAAGATCAGAGGCTGAATGCCCGTGACTGCTGAAGTGTTCCCCGACTGGAATTGTCGAGCGGTGTTCATTCATTCGTTGTCGTAGTGTCTGCATGATCTCCCCAATGTACCATGCCTCGGGACATCCTTTCCTGCAGCCTATCAGGTAGACAACGTTGGCCGAGTTGGCAGAATAGACAATGGCAAGAGCTGAGATCCTTAAGAGTTGAGCTTCTGGACCCCATGAAGAGCCGGCAAGTTTGCTGAGGAAGTTGTTTTGCATTTTGTTCTTTGCTGCTGTCTTGCTCAGATGTTTTTGGTATGTCAGTGTCATACGTCATAAACGGGATTCATTCTGGGAGTTGTTGAGATCTCTCTTGGCGCTGGCATTGAGGAATATACTGGAGACCGTTCTGTTGCTGCTGGCCTGTTGCTGTTGGGCAGAAGACTCTGTGTCTTACACTCATTGGCCAGTTTAGCAACATGGTTGTACAGTGTTGTCTCTAGTTTAGAAAATGTCGGAGCCTGAGAGACACAGCAGATATCGTCAGCAACAGTGAACTCCTGAGACAGAGTTGGAGGCAGATCATTGATATCGAGATTGAAATCACAGAATCCCTACAGTGGTGAATGTGTGGAATTTACTCCCACAGAATGTAGTTGAGGCCAAAACGTTGTATGATTTCAAGAAGAAATTAGAAATAGCTCTTGGCGCTAAAGGGATCGAGCGATATGGGGGGAAGGGGGAATCAGGATATTGAATTTTAAGATCAGCCATGATCAAAATGAATGGCGGAGCAGGTTCAAAGGGCCGAATGGCCTCCTCCTGCTTCTAGTTTCTATGTTTCTGTGTAATGTTTATCTGTTTCTGTTGGGGTTTCTAGCTACTGTAACCATTACAAAGTCTCTGTCACACTGTAGCCCCAGTAGTGATTCTTCAGCGGCACGGTGGCACAGTGATTAGCACTGCTGCCTCACAGTGCCAGGGACCTGGGTTCAACTCCAGCCTCGGGTCACTGTCTGTGTGGAGTTTGCACATTCTCCCCGTGTCTGCGTGGGTTTCCTCCCACAATCCAGAGATGTGCTGGTTGGGTGGATTGGCCATGCTAAATATGTGGGGTTACGAGGATAGGGCAGAATGGAGGGCCTGGGTGGGATGCTCTTTCAGGGAGCTGGTGTGGACTCAATGGGCTGAATGATCTCTTCTACGATTCTATCTGAGGGATGCTACATGGCAGATGCAGTATAATGTGGATAAATGTGAGGTTATCCACTTTGGATAATGTTGTGAGCACATTTCACAATGACTACAGTGATTGAGAAGAAATGAAAATGTTTAAAGTATTGCTCCTACCCAGTAGATCCTTTGGCAGTAATTCAAGCATTTACAACATTCTACACTGGACATTTGTAATGGACAATGTGCCTTTTTTTTAGGGTCTAATTTAAACCTGGAACTAAAGTTGAAATTATGGGAGAAGAATTTAAAATATTCCATCACCACAAACCAATGTCCTGTTCATGTCGAAAGGCAAAACCGAATCTTCTAACTAACCGGAGAGGCAAACTCACCTACTGTTAATTCAAGAGGCTGCTATTAATGTTTTCTCCTGATTCTGTAAGTTCACTATTAAACACGTGGTGAAGGCAGTTTTAATGACAGTTAACCATAGTTAGTCATTTTCCACTTCACTTCTTCAAAAGGATAGGAAACATTTCCAGACGCTATTCCGTCATTGACTGAAATCGTGTAAGACTGTGTGTGTAAGTGCGTTACTAACTTTTGCTCGTCAGGTTACAGCACATGACCAGTCCCAGGAGGCAAGCTTTGCAATCCAGAATGCAGAAACGCCTCTGGCGTCAGATGGAGCTTTTTACACCAGTCATGTGCTCTTATCTGTGCCTTCCTTGGGGTCAGTCCATATACAAAGACCTGGGGCAGTATCTCTGCTGTCTGTCAACGTATCAAGAAATTAAACTATGACAAAACACTGGATCAGTTATCTCCTTGGACATTTTGGATTGCAAAATATAACATGTAAATTCCTTCATTTTCTGATTTCTGAATCTGAACAGCCATCATTTTGAAACCAGGCACTGTTTCTGTTTATGTTCCTGCCAAGGCTACAATTAGAATGTATTAAATATCAGTGTTCCACTTAAAGCGTTCCAACTCTGTAAATATATCAATAAAAGCTGGAGAGGTCACTCGGTTCTTTGTATTTATTTACCGTAACATTTTTCAATTGAAGTTATAACATGAAAAAGGATTATTTGGACCAAAACCGCGAGACTTCAGGCGACAGGTTAAGGCAGCGATGCTCTCTCATTGTCGATTATCAATGAACTGATGTAAAATAACTGCCTCCAAAGAGCTTCCCTCATGTCAGAGGTCACATGACAATAGAAAGGTTATGTCATGCTGTTGCATTTCAAAACCCAAACATCCCCTTTCATAAGGAACAAAATATCCCAACATCCTCCTTTTCCGAATGAACAGAAGACACATTTGCATCCTCAATCATATGTAACTTTTTTATTCATTTGTGGAACATTCGTGGGCGTCGCTGGCTGGCCAGCTTTTATTGCCCATCCCTAGTTGCCCGAGGGCAATTGAGAGTCAACCACATTGCTGTGGCTCTGGAGTCACATGTGGGCCAGACCAGGTTAGGACAGCAGATTTCCTTCCCTAAAGGACATTAGTGAACCAGATGGGTAACTGTGAGTTGCCCAAGTTACCAACCATATACCACTGTTCTCATCCATTAACAACAGTTTGTTCCAGTCAATCTTTGCACTTGTATTTTCTCCATAGTCTTTGAATCACACCCGTGTCTTGGTGTTACTTGTGAGCATCGTCATTGACTATTTGTTCAGTACAGCTGGTGAGATCCCATCTTCCTGACCAGCCACCTATAGTGAAGTAACAGCTTCTCAGGTTGTGTGTATATGTCCGCGGTTACGCGGGTTTATTTGCTGATTCACTTCCACCGTGTAAGCAATGACTTCAACAAGCTCCATGAGGTGGCGTGTTGGAGTATGAGCTCCCTGATTGAGGTAATGATTGCCTGCCCAATCAGAGAGTTTCACCTGCATACAAACATGGGAGTTTCAGGGCTACTGGCTCTCCAGATTCTGAATTTGTACAAGAAGCATTTCAGGAGTGGAATAGAGTTTGTAAGTAAAAGAAACCTGGTGAAGGGACACCAGCTTCTGAGGAGTTATTTCAGCGTACAATCACAGTGCCAATTTCTCAATGCATGTTTCCATGTGGGCTAACTCCTGTTGAGAGTGTTAAAAGGTTAGCATCCTGACTCACTCCCCATTACCCAACTCAGGCCGTTGATTTGCCAGTTTTACCAAAATACACTTTGATTTTTTACCGTTTGACCTCGATTTTTTCACCTCTGTTGCTACTTCTGGTTTCAGTAGTTTTATTTCTATTGGGAGATTAGCTTGCTAGGTTTACTGCAGCGAGTAACTCGCCTTCTGACTCACCAAAGCCTGTCTACCATCTACAAGGCACAAGTCAGGAGTGTGATGGAATACTCTCCACTTGCCTGGATGGGTGCAGCTCCAACAACACTCAAGAAGCTCAACATCATCCAGGACAAAACAGCCACTTGATTGGCACCACATCTACAAACATCCACCACCGCGCACAGCAGCAACAGTGTGTACTATCTACATGATGCACTGCAGCAATTCACCAAGGTTCCTTGGGCTGCACCTTCCAGACCCATAACCACCACCATTTAGAAGAGCAAGGGCAGCAGATACCTGGGAACACCACCACCTGTAAATACCCCACCAAGCCACACACTATTTTATCTTGGAAATATATTGCCATTCCTTCATTGTCGCTAGGTCAAGATTCTGGAATGCTCTCCCTAACAGCACTGTGGGCGTACCTACACTACATGGACTGCAGCGATTCAAGAAGGCAGCTCACCATCACCTTCTCAATCGCAACTAGGGATGGGCAACGAGGGAAATTGAGCGATTGGTCATAAAGAAAAGAGTGGCGTACGTTAGGTCCAGGCAGCTAAAAACAGAGGGAGCTCTGGAGGAATACAAAGAAAGTAGGAAAGAACTCAAACGAGGAATTAGAAGGGCAAAAAGGGATCACGAAATGTTCTTGGCAGACAGGATTAAGGAGAATCCCAAGGCATTTTATTCATACGTTTGGAGCAAAAGGGTTGTCAGGGAGAAAATCGGACCTCTCAGGTACAAAAGTGGGGAATTATGCTCAGAGCCCAAAGAAGTAGGGGAGATCCTAAATGAATACTTTGCGTCGGTATTCACAAAGCAGAGGGATGTGTTGACTGGGAGTGTCTCAAAGGGGAGTGTTGACCCGTTAGAGAAAATCTCCATTACAAGGGAGGAAGTGTTAGGTTTTTTAGGGAATATAAAGACTGACAAAACCCCAGGGCCTGATGGAATCTATCCCAGGCTGCTCAGGGAGACGAGAGATGAAATCGCTGGGCCTCTGACGCAAATCTTTGTCTCGTCACTGGACACAGGTGAGGTCCCAGAGGATTGGAGGATAGCTAATGTGGTCCCGTTATTTAAGAAGGTTAGGAAGGATAACCCGGGAAATTATAGGCCGGTGAGCTTGACGTCCGTGGTGGGGAAGTTGTTGGAGAGGATTCTTCGAGATAGGATGTATGCGCATTTAGAAAGGAATAAACTCATTAACGATAGTCAGCATGGTTTTGTGAGAGGGAGGTCATGCCTCACTAACCTGGTGGAGTTTTTGAAGAAGTGACTAGAATGGTTGGCGAGGGAAGGGCCGTGGATGTCATCTATATGGACTTTAGTAAAGTGTTTGACAAAGTCCCTCATGGTAGATTGGTGCAAAAGGTTGGATCTCATGGGATAAAGGGGGAGGTGGCTAGATGGGTGGAGAACTGGCTTGGTCACAGAAGACAGAGGGTGGTAGTGGAAGGGTCTTTTTCCGGCTGGAGGCCTGTGACTAGTGGTGTTCCGCAGGGCTCTGTATTGGGACCTCTGCTGTTTGTGATTTATATAAACGATCTGGAAGAAGGTGTAACTGGGGTGATCAGTAAGTTTGCGGACGACACGAAAATGGCTGGACTTGCAGATAGTGAGGAACATTGTCAGAGGCTACAGAAGGATATAGATAGGCTGGAAATTTGGGCAAAGAACTGGCAGATGGAGTTCAATCCAGATAAATGCGAAGTGATGCATTTTGGTAGAAATAATGTAGGGAGGAGCTATACGATAAATGGCAGAACCATAAAGGGTGTAGATACGCAGAGGGACCTGGGTGTGCAAGTCCACAGATCCTTGAAGGTGACGTCACAGGTGGAGAAGGTGATGAATAAGGCACATGGCATGCATGCCTTTATAGGACGGGGCATAGAGTATAAAAGTTGGGGTCTGATGTTACGGTTGTATAGAACGTTGGTTCGGCCGTATTTGGAATACTGCGCCCAGTTCTGGTCGCCACACTACCAGAAGGACGTGGAGGCTTTGGAGAGAGTGCAGAGGAGGTTTACCAGGATGCTGCCTGGTATGGAAGGGCTTAGTTATGAGGAGAGATTGGGTAAACTGGGGTTGTTCTCTCTGGAAAGACTGAGGATGAGGGGTGACCTAATAGAGGTGTATAAAATTATGAAAGGCATAGATAGGGTGAACGGTGGTAAGCTTTTCCCCAGGTCGGTGGTGACGTTCACGAGGGGTCATAGGTTCAAGGTGAGGGGGGGGGAGGTTTAACACAGATATCAGAAGGATGTATTTTACACAGAGGGTGGTGGGGGCCTGGAATGCGCTGCCGGGCAAGGTGGTGGAGGCGGACACACTGGGAACGTTTAAGACTTATCTAGATAGCCACATGAACGGAGTGGGAATGGAGGGATACAAAAGAATGGTCTAGTTTGGACCAGGGAGCGGCGTGGGCTTGGAGGGCCGAAGGGCCTGTTCCTGTGCTGTTTTGTTCTTTGTTCTTTGTTCTAATAAATGCTGACCAGTCAGCGATGCCCAGATGCCAAGAATGAACTAAAAAAGGATAGCAATTGTTTGAAAAAGAATGTTTTGAAGTGGCTTGTGCGGGATTTCACTGTTCCTTTGTCTTCCCCAAGCAGGTGCTGATAAAAATGTCCAAAAGCACAAAGCATGGCCCAGCACTCTGTTCCGTTTGGTGTGCTGGACGTAAATGTGATTGGTAATTCTTGCTGCATTAGGATTGCTCCCTGACCTTCCCTGCTGGAGTCACACTGCTGGGCGACTTTATCATTGGCGTTACAGTATTTCAGACTGGCATTGTCGCCACTGGTTGTTTGATTTTAGGGAGTGCTGCTTGTGTGGAACAATCTCACAGCAGATCCTCGGCAGTCAGCTTGTGAAATGGTTCATGAATCAACAATTTGCTGCACAGCTGTCACATCTGTTTCTTGCTGCATCGCTGCTACAACTCTCACCTTGTCAGCATCCAGGTGGCCACCTTCTGCTGTCAGTGCGTGACCCTTGTCCCTGACCTCAAGCTAATCTTCACTTGCAAAGTTTTCTTGTTCAGCTTCATGATCACCTGGCGAGCTCGCTCCAGCAATCTGACTACATTCTGATCATGGTCAGTTTTGGCTTCTTTCACTGGGGACGATCTTCCCAGAATTTGGCAAAGTGCCGGGGTCTAGCTGAACACTGGTGTCTTTCTCTCCAGTTTTCTCCCCTCATCTTCTGACACTCTGCCAAAAAAATATAGCATGTTTCACACCGTCATGCAGAGCAGCGGAGCATAAACTCGCTGGGAAACCCTGGCTGCACTGAGATCAAGGTGCCACAATCAGAGGAAAAGATCATTTCTTCCCACCCCACCGCGGAGGTCTCAGGTCTCAGGGGCAGCCCCCCAAATCTCCGCTGCACCAAGCAGTCAATGCCCCTTTCCCCTCAACATTGCCGGCATCCCAGCTCCCACACCCATTCCTCCCCACCACCACAAATAAATGAGTTCCCCCCCCTCCCCCCACCCCCACAATGATGCCCCCACTAGGGTCTGCCCCTGGCACAAGTTGGCAGTGCCAGGTTGGCATGGTGCCAACCTGTGCCGGGGGCATTGTCAGGGCAATGTCTGACCATGTCCACCTGCCCCGGGGGCTATACTCACCTTTAGCCCTCGGAGGAACTCCCACGACAGGTTGATGTCAGGATGAGCCTGTTGTAAACCGGGCCAATGTGACATCATGTTAGCGAGGTTTGAATATTGCGAGGTTGGTGTATAATGATACGTAAATTTATCAAGATGTATTCAAATCAGTTTCACAGCCATAATGGGCGTGAACGTGATTACATCACCGGCAAGGGGCTGAGGAAATCAGAGATTGCGATCTCTCTGGCAACATTCGTGATTCCCGGGTTACTCTGCATCCTGGGCCCAAGGCACTGATCCCATACACACAGAGAGTGTATGGGATCCCACCCTAGTGTTTCCACATCCATAGACTAGTAGATACTCCACTATGGCTTCCAATCCAGGCGGGACACTGACTGCCTCATGCTGCCAGCGGTGATAATCTTCTGGAGCTGTAGAAATGTCAAACTGCAAACACAATCATCTGTAATCTCCTCAACAACTTCCAGAACTTAGTTTGAAAGCTGCTGCTTTCACCCAGCTAGACTTGCCAGTAACCATTCTTCACATCGAGAGTAGCGAATATCTTTGCCTTGGCAAGGTGCAGCATCATTCCTTCCATGGTTGGCATGAAGTAGTGAGACCTCTTCATGCTTTGTTTAGATGCTCACATACTCACAGCTTTCCGGCTTCTTGCGCTGTGACAATGCCGCTGATCCAGTCTGGAGAAGTCGTCACTTTTTGATTGCACCCTTCTTTTCCAGCTCTTCCATCTTGTTTCTGGGGCTTCACTAAGGAGAGCAGCTGGAACTCTTCCTGGCAGATGCTGAATTGCTCTCACACTCTCATCTACTTTGAGCTGATCTTCTCCTGGAAGACATCCCAACCCTGTAAACACATCTTTGTGCTCCTCTAGGATCTGGTCAGCAGTCAATGGTTTTGTGTGCCGTGATACGTTGTAGATCTTTGTCCGCATGTTTAGCATTACCATTCTAAGTTTTACACTTGCTCCTGCTGGGATGAGGGGCTCTTGCATCCCATCTACGAACTCTGGAAGTCTAGATATTCCTTCTTGCCTGTGCATTGGGCTGTCAGCGAATTTGCCCTTTCTGTGTAAATATCATGCCATCATACAGCCTCAATCTTACTTTTAAGGACTTCATTTTTGGATCACTATTTTGAGCCACTTTGCACAGGTCTGTGAAGGTGCAGATGTTGTGTGACGCACCAGTGTCTATCTGACACTTCAAGTTCGCTTGATGCTCTCCCTCTGTAGTCATCACTCCCACAGTCACAAACCATTTCTCACCTGTGGACTTGATGGAACCGACCTGTTGTATCATGTATAATTCTTCATCAGATTCTTCTGCAGTGCAGCAATGGGGTGGCACGGTGGCACAGTGGTTAACACTGCTGCTTCACAGCGCCAGGAACCTGGTTCGATTCCTGGTTTGCGTCACTGACTGTGTGGAGTTTGCACGTTCTCCCCGTGTCTGTGTGGGTTTCCTCCGGGTGCTCCGGTTTCTTCCCACAGTCTGAAAGACGTGCTGGTTAGGTGCATTAGAAAGAATCTTAGAAACCCTACAGCACAGAAAGAGGCCATTCGGCCCATCGGGTCTGCACCGACTACAATCCCACCCCGGCCCTACCCCCATATCCCTACATATTTACCTACTAATCCCTCTAACCTACGCATCCCAAGACACTAAGGGCAATTTTAGCATGGCCAATCAGCCTAACCCACACATCTTTGGACTGTGGGAGGAAACCGGAGCACCCGGAGGAAACCCACGCAGACACGAGGAGAATGTGCAAACTCCACACAGACAGTGACCCAAGCCGGGAATTGAACCCAGGTCCCTGGAGCTGTGAAGCAGCAGTGCTAACCACTGTGCTACCGTGCCGCCCCGAACAGGCACCGGATTGTGGCCACTAGGGGAATTTCACAGTAACTTCATTGCAGTGTTAATGTAAGCCTTACTTGTGACTAATAAATAAACTTTCGCTTTAATATCTCTCTAGTGGCTATCTCTACAGGATTGTTTTCTTTCTTTCCAGCTAAACACTTATATGTGAAATAATTTGGCTTTTTGCAGTTGAAACTTGCTGGACAATCCTTCTTTCCCTGTGCATGATGTCCTCCACAGTATTTATATTCTGCCCTTTGTCCACCATCATCCTGTTCTTTTGGCCTGAACTGTCTCTCAACATAACAGAGCTCCTGGTCTGCTCTGCCATACACATGGTCTAGCTGATGCAAAGCTCCACATTTCTACACACATCAATCGCTTTCCTTGCTGTAAGTTTCTCTTTCGGTCGACTTGTTCACACTGAGTGGTCTCGTACACTATTTGTTCTCTAATCAGATCATCTTCTAGCTGCCCAAATTCACATCATTCTGCAAGCTGTGTTACTGCAGTCACTTACTGTTCAATGGACTTGCTTACACCATGAGCTCGAGTGTTGAATACATAGCGTTCATCAGCAATGTTTACTCAGAATTCAAAATGTGCGTTCAAAATCTGTATCGTCTGTTCCCTTTCTTTGCAGATAAATTCAGAGTGCAATAAAATCTTCAGCAGTCCCTCTCCAGCAGTGTGAAGTGAGGTTACTCTTATCAGCTGCAACTTGTTAATTAGGTCTGTTTGCAAGCTCATAGTTTTGTCATTGCAGGTGGAAAAACTGCCAGTTCCACCACATATTGGGCAGGAGTTTCCAGCCACACTCACCCCAAGACTGGAAAATCCCACCTGGGGTCAACTTTGTATGGTTCAGTCCCACTCGTTACAATTCCCATGACAGGCGGGATGGGAAGATTCCACCCATTGTGTTTCATTTCTACTGGAACAGAGAGTGGAAAGTTTGCGGCCATGTTAACTCACCAAGTATTTTACTTGTAGCCTTTGGTTTGAGTTTGCTTTTCCTTGTCCTATTTCATCAGCTTCTTTCTGTGCCTTTCTGAGCTGGGGCTTCTCTGCATCATGGTCAGGGTTTCAAAACCCAATCTTAAATCCGCTTCTGATCAGCATGTTTTGAGTTCAAAGACAGCACTGCTTTCTCATTCTGTTTTTTTATTGAACGGATGTAAAATGCCAGCCTCCAGAGCACTCCCCACATGGCAGAGGTCACATGACTACAACAAATCTACTTTCTCAGAAGATTAAGGAAATTTGGCATGTCAGCTACGAGTCTCATCAACTTTTACAGATGCACCATAGAAAGCATTCTTTCTGGTTGTATCACAGCTTGGTATGGCTCCTGCTCTGCCCAAGACTGCAAGAATCTACAAAAGATTGTGAATGTAGCCCAATCCATCACGCAAACCAACCTCCCATCCATTGACTCTGTCTACACTTCCCATTGCCTCGGGAAAGCAGCCCCCAGCATAATTAAGGACCCCACGCACCCCGGACATTCTCTCTTCCACCTTCTTCCATCGGGAAAAAGATACAAAATCTGAGGTCACGTACCAACCGACTTAAGAACAGCTTCTTCCCTGCTGCTGTCAGACTTTTTAATGGACCTACCTTGCATTGAGTTGATCTTTCTCTACACCCTAGCTATGACTGTAACCCTACATTCTGCACTCTCTCGTTTCCTTCTCTATGAACAATATGTTTCGTCTGTACAGCGTGCAAGAAACAATACTTTTCACTGTATGATAATACATGTGACAATAATAAATCAAATCAAATCAAATCAAAAACAAATCAGCTGGAACATGCAGTACCTCAAAACCCAAACACCCTAGAGTTTGGAATGAGAGATAATCTTAATAAAATATTTAAGATCTTGAGTGGACAGAATAGGATGGGTATTGGGAGGATGTTTCCTCTTGTGGGGAGACTAGAATTTGGGACATAGTTTAAGAATAAGTGGTCTCCTTTTTAAGACAGAGAAGGGAACTGTTTTTCTTGGAGATTTATTGGCGTGTGAAATTCTCTTCCCCAGCGCACAGTGGAGGCTGCTTCTTTAAATTGATCCCAGGCCATGTTGGATACAAACCAAAAGGGAGAATGCTGGAAAATCTCAGCAGGTCTGGCAGCATCTGTAAGGAGAGAAAAGAGCTGACGTTTCGAGTCCAGATGACCCTTTGTCAAAGCCCAAATTGGATACATTTTGATAGTCAAAGGAGCAAAGGGTTATGGGGGCAGATTGGAAAGTGGAATTGAGACAATCAGATCAACCATCATCATATTGAATGTAGGAGCAGGCTTGAAGGGCTGAATGGCCTACTGCTCCTAAGCCCCATGTTCCCATGTTCCAGCTAGTCTCTGGCGGTGTTATCCCTCCACGTGAGCGAATGGTCCTAATTACATTTGCTCAACTTGTGGCTACATCCCTTCTTCCTTGGTCCACCTGTCTGACCTCAATGTTGGTATAGTTTCTGCTGTAACCACTAACCACAGGAGTGAATTCTACACCTCACCATGCTGTGGAAAGAGACTTCCCTTATCTTCTGTCCCAAATCCCACGTCTTTCATCTTGTAACCGTAGCCCCTCGTTCAGGAACTAATGGCAGCACCCTGCTTTTATCCTGAACCATTCTTCAAAATTTCAAAATAAGCTCTGCACCCCATCGCCTTGTAATCTGCATCAGTGATAGAAGCTCCATGTTCATAAATCTTCAGATTTGTAATTCTTCTTATCAGAAAGCATCCTTGTGAAACTGTCTAAAATCTCAATATTTGTTCTACATGGTGACACTCAGCATTTAATCTTAGAAAGATTTTAGGAAGGCTTATTGTTTCCTCGCAACTTGGATATTCTACACAGTGACACAGTGGTTAGCACAGCTGCTTCACAACACCAGGAACCTGGGTTCGAGTCCTGGCTTGGGTCACTGTCTGTGTGGAGGCTGCACGTTCTCCCCGTGTCTGCATGGGTTTCCTCCAGGTGCTCTGGTTTCCTCCCACATTCTGAAAGACATGCTGGTTAGGTACATTGACCTGAACAGGTGCTGGAGTGTGGTGACTAGGGGAATTTCACAGTAACTTCATTGCAGTGTTAATGCAAGCCTTACTTGTGACTAATAAAATAAACTTTAACTTTCAATTTAACTACCTTATCAAACCTCCATTTTTGGTGAAGATGTAACCCTGGATCCCATGCTTTTCCACAACACTCAGTCTATTTCAGCTCAAAATGTAAGTTCTGCTCTTCCTTTTGTTTTAACCAAAATGTATCAGCTCACACTCACAGACGTTGAATTCTATCCGCCACTTTTTAACCCATTTACCCAGATTATAATTATCCATTTGTGGCTGGCTTTCTTTGGTCTTTGAAAGATTGAACTAACCCTCCCATTTTTGGATCATCCCCAGGCTTCACTTCCTCCAGATCTTTGTCCAACTCCTTACCTATACACAAGTTAAAGTGAGCCCGGAACGGAATCGCGTGGGAGAACATTTTCAGCATTATGAGGGAGCTGGACAGAGTAGATTGGGAGAAACTGTTCCCACTTGTAAAAGGATCAAGAACGAGAGGGCACAGATTTAGAGTGATTTGCAAAGGTTCAGGCTTGGAATGCACTGTCTGGAAGTGTGGTGGAGGCAGGTTCAATCGGGGCATTCAAGAGGGAATCAAATGATTATTTGAACAGAAAC
The DNA here is from genome assembly GCF_964213995.1 of Mustelus asterias. Classification (NCBI taxonomy): domain Eukaryota; kingdom Metazoa; phylum Chordata; class Chondrichthyes; order Carcharhiniformes; family Triakidae; genus Mustelus; species Mustelus asterias. The sequence continues at coordinate 2,194,243 of NC_135822.1, forward strand.
AATGTGCAGGGGTATGGGGAAAAGGCAAGGGGGTGGCACTCAGTCATGATGTTCGTTTGGAGAGCTAGTGCAGACACGATGGGCCAAATGGCCTCTTTCTGCACTGTAACAATTCTGTGATTCTATGATCCTGTGACCACATTCAGCCATGCTGGGGAAAAAAATCTTAACACCATTTCTCTGATTTCTCCCAGTGAAACAATTTTTGATCAGACTTGTTACCCCCCCACCACCCCACCACCCCTCCCCCCCGCCCCCCTGCCCCCAACCTAATTCCATGCCCTTTCTCTTCCCTAATAATCTCCCAAATATCTCATCATCAACTTTCCTTTAGTCCAGGTTTGATGACCCCATTCCATTCCCCCATCAACCATTTGAACTCCTCAAAGAATTTTAGAAGATTTCTCAAGCACGATTGTGCTGTTTGATATCCGTGCTGGCTACTTCGAAACATTTCTTCTTTATCCAGACATTCACTTTTCATCTTTTGTAAAAGGTTTCCCTCTGGTAGATGTTCAGCTGACTGACCTTTAATAACACAGATTAACACCGCCACTTTCTGTAACATTGGATACTGCACTGGCGACACCCCACTCCTCCAGCACACATTTTCAAATCATGGCCAATTTCCTCCCTCATCTTGCTCAGGAACCTCAGAAATATCCCATCAATCCCGTAAGCTTTATTTTAATTTTGTTTAATCAACAAATCTAAACTTTGCCTTTCATTTATTGCTGTATTGGCACGGTAGCACAGTTGAGGTCACTGCCTGTGCAGAGTCTGCACATTCTCCCCGTGTCTGCGTACGTTTCCTCCCCACAGTCCGAGAGACGTGCTGGTTAGGGTACATTGGCCATGCTAAATTCTCTCTCAGTGTACCCGAACAGGTGCCAGAGTGTGGCGACTGGGGGATTTTCACAGTAACTTCATTGCAGTGTTAATGTAAGCCTACTTGTGACACTACTAAATAAACTTTAAACTTTATTGCTCTGAATCACTTGGACATTCACCGATTCTCTGATGGCTCTCTGAGCTTTTCCATCATTTCCGGTCCTCACCTCTCCCACACTCTGCCTCACCTGTTAACAAGTCACTTTTTACTGATACAGTAAAAAAATCATTCACCGGAATTCTATCGCCCCGTCCGCCGCGGGAATCGGAGTGGGCGAGGGGCGGACAATGGGAAGGTCCGTTGACCTCGGGAGGGATTTTCCAATCTCGGGTCAAGTGAGGCTGTAACATCCCGCCCAATGTTCCTTTTCATGTTTTTTGGAAATGTTTTGTTTATGCTCCTTTTTAACTTAGTTCCGCCCCCGCACCTGTTTATTTGTCCATGGAATCCTGTAACTAATAATAGCGCCACACTTTTCAACTTAAATATGCAGGAGAGTCCTCTAGGTGCCGTGGCCAATGTTAATCTCACATCCAACATCCCGGCAAACAGAGTAACCAGTCATTTCTTCCGTTTTTGTAGGAGGGACCTTGCTGGGTGTAAATTTCTCTGCCATGTTTGCCCACATTGCAACAGTGACTATACTTCACAAAGGCTGAGGATTTTGATTCTGAACTTTTTTGATGACAGCTCGACACCAGAGAACATGAACTCATCCTGCTCGTTCTGCAGAAACTGACTGACCTGCTCAGATCTTTTAGAATCCCTACATTCGGCCCATCGAGTCTGGACCGACCACAATCCCACCCAGGCCCTATCCCCGTAACCCCATGCAATTACCCTAGCTAGTCTCCCTGACACTAAGGGGCAATTTAGCACGGCCAATCCACTTAACCCACACATCTTTGGACTGTGGGAGGAAACCCATGCAGGCACGGGGAGAACGTGCAGACTCCGCACAGACAGTGACCCAAGCCGGGAATCGAACCTGGGTCCCTGGCACTGTGAGGCAGCAGTGCGAACCACTGCACCACCGTGCTGCCCTTTTCTCTAGTCTTGCTGTCTGGGTACAATGGCTGCGTTAAAAACCCGTGGCAGTCAGTGAAATCTGGACTTTGGGGAGTCCCGACCAGAGCGACCTCACCACTTGCCCGCAACCCAACTCAGAAATCTGCCCTCTTTGTCGACAGCGTCTCGTCTTTTGATAACTGTTTGTAACGTGGAAACTGTATCCAACATTCCGAATGCAGCAGCCAGTAAAGAATGTGCAATGAGGAAAAGTGTTGTTTAATGGAGAGAAAAAAAGATAAACTGGACTTTCAAAGGAGAAATCTCATTGGCAGCAAACTGATGCTTCGAAATAATTACATTATTTTATTAAAACAGAAAAACACATCAAAATCTTTCAGCAAACAAACTCAAGGCTGACTGAGATTTCAGCTCGTTTCTTCTCTTCAATCCAGGATTTTTTTTGACAAAGTTGGCATCAGGCTTGCAGGGGAATGCAAGTCCGGCCATTGGCTTTGTACGTTCTGCACAACAGCAATATCAGAGCCGAGGTCCAATGAAGTCGTCGTTCACACAGGCACCATCGTGAGGCACAACTGAGGACAAATCAGATCTATTTCAATCATCAATCACTGTACAGTCCTATTGCATTCAGGACAAAATCCAAAATGCAACCAAAAACTGCACCCAAGCATGTCAATCCCACAGATCAGTGTGAGAAATTAAAGACTCCTCCAGACAGGGTTAGCATTACAAGATGTGGGCGAGCCAGCAGATTATCTCTATCCTTCAGAGACTATTGGATTCACCAGTCCTAGACACTAATAATAATGGCACTCTGGGGGAGGATGACCTCACTGGGCCTGGAGGCCTGGAGTGCTTATACTTCAATGCAAGGAGCGTAGCAGGTAAGACAGACGAACTTAGGGCCTTAATGCTCACGAGGAATTTGGATGTGGTTGCGGTGACAGAGACTTGGTTGAAAGAGGGACAGGACTGGCGGCTGAATATTCCGGGGTACAAGTGTTTTAGGCAAGACAGAGGAGGGGCCAAAAGAGGTGGGGGAGTAGCAGTATTAGTTGGAGAGCATATTACAGCGGTGCAGAGGGAGGACAATTCAGAGGGGTCGTGTAACGAGTCACTCTGGGTGGAGCTTAGAAACAGGAAGGGCGCAGTCACAATGTTGGGGGTATACTACAGGCCCCCCAACAGCCCAAGGGAAGTGGAGGAACGGATATGTCAGGAGATACTGGATAGGTGCAGGAAAAAAAAAATAGGGTTGTTGTAGTGGGAGACTTCAATTTCCCTGGTGTAGACTAGAAATCGCTGAGAGCTGGGACTCTGAATGGGGAGGAATTTGTAAAATGCGTACAGGAGGGTTCTTTGGAACAATATGTAGATAGCCCGACTAGAGAGGGGGCTATACTGGACCTAGTACTGGGGAATGAGCCCGGTCAGGTCTTCAAAGTTTCGGTAGGGGAACATGTGGCAAATAGTGACCACAATTCTGTTAGCTTTAGGATAGTGATGGAAAAGGATGAGTGGTGTCCCAAGGGTAAGATGTTGGATTGGGGGAAGGCGAACTTCAGTGGGATTAGGCAGAAATTGGCAGCTCTTGATTGGGAGAGGCTGTTTGAGGGTAAATCCACATCTGGCATGTGGGAGTCTTTTAAGGAACAGTTGTTAGGGCTACAGGACAGGCCTGTGCCTGTAAAAAAGGATGGGAAGGGTAGGATTTGGGAACCGTGGATAACCAGGGAAATTGAGGGACTGGTCAAAAAGAAAAGAGAGGCGTATGTTAGGTCCAGGCAGCTAAAAACGGAGGGAGCTCTGGAGGAGTACAAAGAAAGTAGGAAAGAACTCAAACGAGGAATTAGAAGGGCAAAAAGGGATCACGAAATGTCCTTGGCAGACAGGATTAAGGAGAATCCCAAGGCATTTTATTCATACGTTAGGAACAAAAGGGTTGTCAGGGAAAAAATCGGACCTCTCAGGGACAAAAGTGGGGAATTATGCTTGGAGCCCAAAGAAGTAGGGGAGATCCTAAATGAACACTTTGCGTCAGTATTCACAAAGGAGAGGGATGTGTTGACTGGGAGTGTCTCGGAGGGGAGTGTTGAACCGTTGGAGAAAATCTCCATTACAAGGGAAGAAGTGTTAGGTTTGTTAGAGAATATAAAGACTGACAAATCCCCAGGGCCTGATGGAATCTATCCAAGGCTGCTCAGGGAGACGAGAGATGAAATCGCTGGGCCTCTGACGCAAGTCTTTGTCTCGTCACTGGACGCAGGTGAGGTCCCAGAGGATTGGAGGATAGCTAATGTGGTCCCGTTATTTAAGAAGGGTAGGAAGGATAACCCGGGTAATTATAGGCCGGTGAACTTGACGTCCGTGGTGGGGAAGTTGTTGGAGAAGATTCTTAGAGATAGGATGTATGCGCATTTAGAAAGGAATAAACTCATTAACGATAGTCAGCATGGTTTTGTGAGAGGGAGGTCATGCCTCACTAACCTGGTGGAGTTTTTTGAAGAAGTGACCAGACTGGTTGGCGAGGGAAGGGCCGTGGATGTCATCTATATGGACTTTAGTAAAGCGTTTGACAAAGTCCCTCATGGTAGGCTGGTGAAAAAGGTTGGATCTCATGGGATAAAGGGGGAGGTGGCTAGATGGGTGGAGAACTGGCTTGGTCACAGAAGACAGAGGGTGGTAGTGGAAGGGTCTTTTTCCGGCTGGATGACTGTGACTAGTGGTGTTCCGCAGGGCTCTGTATTGGGACCTCTGCTGTTTGTGATTTATATAAACGATCTGGAAGAAGGTGTAACTGGGGTGATCAGTAAGTTTGCGGACGACACAAAATTGGGAGGACTTGCAGATAGTGAGGAGCATTGTCAGAAGCTACAGAAGGATATAGATAGGCTGGAAATTTGGGCAAAGAAATGGCAGATGGAGTTCAATCCTGATAAATGCGAAGTGATGCATTTTGGTAGAAATAACGTAGGGAGGAGCTATACGATAAATGGCAGAACCATAAAGGGTGTAGATACGCAGAGGGACCTGGGTGTGCAAGTCCACAGATCCTTGAAGGTGACGTCACAGGTGGAGAAGGTGGTGAAGAAGGCATATGGCATGCTTGCCTTTATAGGACGGGGCATAGAGTATAAAAGTTGGGGTCTGATGTTGCAGATGTATAGAACGTTGGTTCGGCCGCATTTGGAATACTGCGTCCAGTTCTGGTCGCCACACTACCAGAAGGACGTGGAGGCTTTGGAGAGAGTACAGAGGAGGTTTACCAGGATGTTGCCTGGTATGGAGGGGCTTAGTTATGAGGAGAGATTGGGTAAACTGGGGTTGTTCTCCCTGGAAAGACGGAGGATGAGGGGAGACTTAATAGAGGTGTATAAAATTATGAAAGGCATAGATAGGGTGAACGGTGGGAAGCTTTTCCCCGGGTCGGTGGTGACGTTCACGAGGGGCCATAGGTTCAAGGTGAAGGGGGGGGAGGTTTAACACAGATATCAGAAGGACATATTTTACACAGAGGGTGGTGGGGGCCTGGGATGCGCTGCCGGGCAAGGTGGTGGAGGCGAACACACTGGGAACGTTTAAGACTTATCTAGACAGCCATATGAACGGAGTGGGAATGGAGGGATACAAAAGAATGGTCTAGTTTGGACCAGGGAGCGGCACGGGCTTGGAGGGCCGAAGGGCCTGTTCCTGTGCTGTACTGTTCTTTGTTGTAAATAATAAAAAGGAAACAGTGATACTGCTTTGGAAGGAAGGATAGTATGTTTGAAAGGAAAGGGGGATGTTGCAATATGCTTTAAAGGGGTTGCAGCATTGCCTTCACTGTTATGAGGTCCAGACTCAGTCGCTACTAAACCTGTGAGCAGAACACAGCACACACAGCTCTGTTAGTGATGTCTTAAAGCTTTTCTATTCATGTAGACACTCTCATGCACCGAGCTGAAATAAATGAACTCGCAATGCGTTTACACAATCCCTTAGAGGTGATTGGTTTCTTTATTTTATTATAGAATCACAACAATTTTGACATTAAACGTAGTGGCTCCCTCATCACACGCACAGCTCTGTCAGCCATCAAAACACTCCCACCAGCAGGAAACAGAGGAGCACAGACTGAGA